>NW_009260478.1:264870-269614 GCF_000687185.1 Egretta garzetta | reverse complement strand
GTGGCCAGCAGGTCGAGGGAGGTGATTCTGCCCCCTCTACTCTGCTCTGGTGAGACCTCACCTGGAGTACTGCGTCCAGCTCTGGAGCCCTCAGCACAAGAAGGACATGGAAGTGTTGGAGCGGGTCCAGAGGAGGGCCACTAAAATGCTCCAAGGGCTGGAGCACCTCTCCTATGAGGACAGGCTGAGGGAGTTGAGTTGGGCTTGTTCATCCTGGAGAAGAGAAGGCTGCAGGGAGACCTGATAAGCCTTTCAGTACTTAAAGGTGGCCTGTAGGAAAGATGGGGAAAATCTTTTTAGTAGGGCCAGCTGTGACAGGACAAGGGGTAATGGTTTGAAACTAAACCAGGGTAGGTTTAGACTGGATATAAGGAAGAAATTCTTTACAATGAGGGTGGTGAAACACTGGAACAGGTTGCCCAGAGAGGTAGTGGAGGCCCCTGGAAACATTCAAGGCCAGGGTGGACGGGGCTCTGAGCAACCTGATCTAGTTAGCGGTGTCCCTGCTGACTGCAGGGGGGTTGGACTAGATGACCTCTAGGGGTCCCTTCCAACCCAAAACATCCTATGATTCTATGAACTTGGGACATGATTAGTTGAAACACTTGAACATAATAATGGATTAATAATAGATTTAAAACTAGTGTTCCTGCTATACGCTCAGGGAAGTTTGGATTATTTTATTGTGTTTAAACTTATTTTCTGCTCTACGTACCTCACTGAAAAATTTTTACTTTTAATCAAAAATTCATGAATACTCCCTCAAAACTTTCTTATAAATCTATATCTGATTTTCAAAGGCATAAGTCTATTTACTGTAAGAAAGTATATGTTATTGAACTCCCACAGTATAGTTACATATAGTCTTTTAAACTGGACTGAGGTGATATGAATTTCCATTTTCAGTTAGAACTGGGTAAAAAAAAAATACCTGCAGCTCAAGAGTTCAAACATTTAACTTCAGTTTTGCCCTACATCATAAAAAATAGTATATTTTGTTTCTACATCCCCTATTGAGAGATTTAACAATACAGAGATCTGTTTCATTTTAATATATTGATTTTAAATGGTCTTGTTTAGTATTAAACTGCACCTGAAATCTTTTATAATTTCTTGCAGAAGTTTCATTAGGACTCTTAGAATTAATATCACTTAACTTTAGACATTTGCAACCTAGACATTTCCCCCTAAGCTCAGTATATGGGCTCTCTAAAACCAGTGGTGAGAAATAAATACTCCAGAGTGTAACTTTATGGGTGTTTAAATTTCTACTTAACATGATGTGAAAGATGTCTTAGACATGCCTGTTTCTCTCCTTTGACTGTAGAAGGGATACATGTAACTAGCTGTGACAAAGATCTACATTGCAGACATTTGCATTCAGTCCTGTGGATGACCATCCCTCTGTCCTTTTTTGTCTCTCTGGACTAGGCAAGATTTGGGGGGTTTTTAATGATATGTTATACAACCCTGAGAATGCACTCAGTTTACTTGGACAAAAAAAGAGATCAGGGAATCATAGGACATGCAGTAAACATACTTTTTACTGGAAACTTAGAAAGCTCCATTCCTGATGCTTTTTCACTCTTCCTCTCTAATGAATGGCAATTTCAAATGAAGAAGGATGAAAAGGATGGGGAAAATTTCCAGGTAAAATAGTTTTCTTCTCTGTCTCTTGATATTCATTACGTGAATCCAGAAATTGTACTCCATAACACAGATAAATATTCCAACAGTTTAGTTTTCAAATTTTGGTTAAAAAAAAATCAATTTTTTTAAAAAATTATTTTTATATTTTTTATATTTTTTATTTTTTTATTTTATTATTTTTATATTTTTCTTTCAGGCTTGCATTTAAAGTGCTCATCTTTTAAAGGGTACCTTAAGTAATATTTTCAAACAAAAACTTGAAGATGTTTCTTAATCATTTGAGCATTTGTTACTCTTTTCAGCAGAAGTTATTCTGCAAGTAAAGACAGAAAGCATACTTGCATCAGGTTTCTGTTCTTAAAACTTCATTAATCCTTATTTGCCTGATGATATGAATTGTTGTCAACATGGTGATCTTACTTTGAAACCCTGTGCACCATGAATAAGTCTGAGATACAGATAATGCATTTTAGTTGTTCCGTCTTAATTATAATTATGAAGCAAAATGGAGAGATATTTATTCCTTTTTTGTGGTTACTATTGTTGGTTTTAAAGCAGGTTTCTTCTGAGATAATCTATATAGCAAAACAATTTTAAGGAAAAAGAAAAAAACTTTCTAGGTTTTAAATATATGAATAATCTTGAGTAGATGAGGTAAAGATTTTTTGGATTCCTGATTTTTTTGAATTACTAAAATTTTTGAAGTTTCACATAAAAATATTATATTAAAAAAATTCTAAAGTTGTTTTATTTGAAGTTTTTGAGCCTGGTAGAGAAATAATTTTCTATTACAGTCTTTATGGATTTCATACATTAAAGCAACTCAGATAAGATTTATTAGAAACTTTCCCATTGTGAGTAGAGGTATTAGGGGAAAGACTCAGCCTTTCTTTGCCCATCTTTATAATTACTTTAGGTGGAGAAAATTATTTATGTTTCATGTCATGGGAGGGAATATTTCAGAGATAAATGTGCTGAGGATATTTGGATAGTTAGAGTTTGAGAAAACAGAAAGACAGGGAAAAGTGGCCAACTAACCTAGTCAACTGGAAGAAGGGAAAAATTGGCTCAGCCTTCTCCACATTTACACCAATGACACAACTCTGATTATCTCCAAGGAACTACTTGGGTGAATAGCTTTTCACTGCCCTATGTAAGACTCGCAGGGTTTTAATCCACAACATTATAAATACTGTGTCAAAGCACTGTAACTCTCTTCCTGAGGTGTAGCCTTTAGGAGAATGCAGCTGTAAACTTTGCTGCTCCAGAAAGTCTGATCAGTCAGTTGTCACTCTCTGTCTGACTGTGCTTTGTGTACAGCTGGACTTCTTTCTCCCAGGGCTTATATGCTGCTTTTTACCTCATAGAAGTCATCTCAAAGCTTGAATATATTCAAAAGTACTGTAAATGTAATACTAAAGATCACAATTTTAATATATGAGTTTTGATGTAGCTATATTCTTCGGAGGTACTCTATACCCCATTAAGGACTTATGCAGAGAATCTTTTGCTTCCATCTTCTACATCCTCAGGCCTGTTTTTCTGTACATGGTGAAACTGTTTTCAATACTTTTATTGCACACCAATGTAACAACCACATTATGTAGCACAAATGTTGGAGGGGGGGGCTGTTTGTTTTTTTGGTTTAACTCAGAAGGATAAATAGCAAAAATCTCCCTCATATTATTCCATGTCCTAACAAATCAGGGGGGGTATAGCTCAAGTGTGACTGTCAATATATTTAATTCCTACTGTGAAGCTGAGGACTCTGATTCTATAATGTCTGTGTGATCATTTAAAATTGGTCTTCTCAAGTTTAAATGTTCCAAACACCAGCTGCAAACCATTGGCTTAAAGAAGACAAATAGACTAACAAAGAAATAAATCCTAGGACATATCTTCTTCTTTCAACTACATAGTTTATCAACACATAACATCATGCTGGTTTTAGACATAAAAGTATAATCTTTGGTTACACAGTAGTCAGAAATTAAATCATCCCTTTCTCAAGAAGACAAACAAAGGTCTGTGTCACTGTAGAAGTCTTAAACTAGAGAATTCCAACATTACTTGTTCATGGGAATTTTTTTGCAAAAGAATAATTTGGGGTAATCTAATAGCTCTATTTCAAAAATTTGCTAAATTAGTTTCTATATCCTTATTGCCTGTAGTTCTGATGCAGCAGGGTAACTCAGGATGTCTAAGTTAGAAGGAGGATAACTTTCCATCTCCAAAACAGTTTGCAAAGCACATTGTTCTCGAGAGAGGGCAGTGGGGTCCCTCACTGCATGGTTTTCATTAGGCAGGAGGATGAGGGATTCTTTGAAGAAACTGTCATGAAACTGAGTTAAGCTTCCAGATAAGCTGCAGAACAGTGCTTTGAAGGTTTCACCAGAACTGACATATTTTGCAAAACATTTTGCTTTGAGCAAATTAACTTTTTTCCTGGTGCTTTAAACATCATAAAGAAACTTTTGAACAATCCTGAGAGGATTAGATGGTAGTCTGAAAGACTGTCTGGGCACTCTGCTAATATTAAAGCTTTCCTCTGGTCTGACTGATTTACTGTCTCAGTTCCTATTCCCCATTATGCGTGTAGAAAACATCTCCAGCTAATTATTCTTCTTCTTCATGTATGTATTTTGTAAATAACCTGAGGACATATATAAGATGTAGATGCAACTGGAAGTCATTATCAGGAGAATAGCTACCAAAGAGTTACTTGTTAAACTCCTATGCTTGACACTTGTGAATCACTAAATATACAGCACACATGAAAGCTTATGGGTAAGAATCAGAGAGAGAGGCAACAAAGGAACCTGGTGGTTGGTGTCTACTACAGGCC
Organism: Egretta garzetta; assembly: GCF_000687185.1. Classification (NCBI taxonomy): domain Eukaryota; kingdom Metazoa; phylum Chordata; class Aves; order Pelecaniformes; family Ardeidae; genus Egretta; species Egretta garzetta. The sequence continues at coordinate 265,119 of NW_009260478.1, read as the reverse complement.
GCCAGATCAAGAGGAGCCGACTGTCGAAGCGTTCTTCTTCCAAGTCCAGGAGGCTTTGCACTCGCAGGCTCTCGTCCTCCTGGGGGACTTCAACCACTCTGACATCTGCTGGAAAACCAACATGGCAAGCTGTAGGCAATCCAGCAGGTTTCTCAAATGCATTGAGGACAACTTCTTAAGCCAGGAAATAGACACCCCTACCCGAGGGGATGCGATACTGGACCTGGTGGTCACCAATGCAAGCGAGCT
>NW_009260478.1:247301-263204 GCF_000687185.1 Egretta garzetta | reverse complement strand
ATTCAAGGCCAGGTTGGACGGGGCTCTGAGCAACCTGATCTAGTTAGCGGTGTCCCTGCTGACTGCAGGTGGGTTGGACTAGATGACCTCTAGGGGTCCCTTCCAACCCAAAACATTCTATGATTCTTTGATTCTATGAAGTGACAGAAGCAAGACAGTAACCTTGATTTAGGTAACAGAATAATTACTTGGACATGTAGTAGAGATAGTTCCTCTTGTTAAGATAAATTTAAAGCAAAGTATTTTTTTGATCAATATTTTTAAGGTGTATCTGGATGGTGTTTCATTTTTTTCTTTAGATAACCCTGAATATCAAAAACAAAGGTGCTATAATTGAAATCTTACCTATGATCTTCACTGAGGGTATAACCTGACTTCCTTTATTTCTTTTTCTGGCTAAAACCAGACACTTTTATTCATGTAACTGTATGCTACAACATACTGGAAGGGGGTTGTTCAGTTTTTTGCTTTTGTTTTCCCTCTTAAGATCTCCGGTTTAAAAATACTGGTACCATAAACATTTTTAGAGATCAGCATACTTAAGGTCTACTCCGTTGTGACTGACTTTCATTTTCCTTTGGATCTCTTACACTTTCACTCAAGTCTTTATTTCAAATGTGGAAATCAAAGTGGTCTGGGGAAAGGGAAATTGCTTCTTTTGTGTAAAAAAAAATAAAGAATATATTAACATTCATTGTAAAATGTTTGATTTTTTTGTACGTAGACCTCAGCACATGGGTTTTTTTTTAAAGAAAGTACAATTTATCACCCTGATAGAAAGTTTTACTGTAACTGCTGCATCAAGAAATTATTTCATATGTACCAGTTATCTTACAGGTATTTGTTCTTTGATGTTTTTTACTAACTTGTAAAGTATATTTAGTTTTTATTTAATATCTTTGTGTTTTAGTGAACCAAAAATACAGATTCTTTCAAACTAAATTTTGCAAAACCTGTCTTTACATGCAATGCACTTTTAACTCATACCATATTTAGAGCACTTGTGGTTTGAGCAGATTTTTTCTTTTTTTTTTTTTTTCTTTTTTTGACCCTTTCTCTCCAGGCATATGTAACTTTACTATTTTCCGAAGCATTTACTTCTTGAAGGTAGACTTCTCATTTCTCTCTGGAGATTAAGACATTTCACAGTAGTTATATGGAATAGTAATAGAACTGAACTGATTGTACAGGCATTTGGATTTATTTGATTTGGTTTTTTTCATTCCTTGGGGGATTTACATGTGACCCAGCAGCTTATGACACAGTTGAAAAGGCACCAAGACTTGCAAATCTTCTGAAGGGTGACAAAATTGTTTGTAATTCTGTGGGTACAATGCTGAGTTGAGTCATGTGCAACCATCAGTGCACTATAACACTTGTAATTCTCTAACACAACCTATCTTGTTCTTTGGTTTCACTTGTTTGCTTATGGAGCTAAGTGCTGCAACCTTTGGGTTTGTATCTAGTATTTTGAACCCTTCCTTTTCATTTTCATTTTTCTTCCCTTTTTTCTTCTTTGGGATCCTGACCTATTTCTATTTTTTAACTCCTCCAGAGAGTACTATTAAATATTTTCCTACATAGTAAAGTAACTTGAACAGTTCTCTGCTAAGTTGATTTCTCGAATTTTACCATTTCAAACACACTTGAAAAGGTTCTAGTGCTCCTCACTTTTTATGGAATTAAAATGATGAATGAGGTTTTAGTACTCTTTCTCCATCCCCAAACTGGCAGTGTTTCAGGGGCTGGTTTTAGCTATGACAATAACTGTTTGAGTGACTACACTGTTTGCTGTCTTTCTTCATGCCCTACGTTCTCTTACTGCAATATGAGAAAAATGACACAGATTTTATCTAGAAATTGCTCATTGCCCTTCAGTGGTCACACAGTCACATGTGAGCATTATAAACAGACTTCAAACCTACACAGTTATTTCCTTGTTTCCTTACCAAACAATACCAGAGAGTAGTGTAATTACCTTCATCCTGGCCTACCTTAATAACTGTTATTGCTCAGTAATGCTAAATGTCATGGCCATTTACATCTGTCTTGAATTTAATAAATGAAAATCTGTTCTATTGTGCTGTCTTGTCTTTGAGCTTTTAAACATATTACTTTTTTATTTTTACAAGCTTTTACTACTAATATAGAGATGTAATCACGGACAATTCTAGATTCCATATGATTACAGATTTTGTTTTTCCTATAAATGCCATGTTTGTACATTATTATTTCTTGATGGGTGGATAACAGCTCCATCCATTCATGTTCAAATTGTATGTCATGGAGAACTGCGTTATTCAGAAACATGTTTCCTTAATGATTTTTTCAGGGGGGAGGGAGGGAGAAAATTCCCACTTTCAATTTAATTAAAATCCAGCTCTGCTGACACTGACAATGAGACCGACAGTTTTGTTGCACCCTTTAGAACTCGTGATACTCAAAAAAGCATGACCTTGGGGCTGTTGTTTGTTTTCAGGATGTACATTAAGGAAATAAGAGAGAGGTTTCAGAAGAGGCATAAAAAGTTAAACAAGATGTATGACAAAGTCCATTAGGGTAAATTATCTGATAGGAAAAGATACAAAATTAAACAGAGAACACCTGTTTTTGTAATGCAAACCCAACTCTTTTTTATGATAGATAAAATAGATATCTTATTAGAGAAAATCTCCAGATTAAAAAAACAGAAGTCCCAAGAATTCAAGTGCTCAAAAGCAAAGCAGAATATATATGATATTTGCTCTGTAATTAGCATAGTAAACAGAGTAGTTTTATATAAGTAATTTTTTTAAACTACTTTGAAAAGTATTCTTAATTTTAAAAGAATAATAAAGGGAAGTATATGAAGGAAAATTCCTTAGAGAACAACTTCTTTACCTGTGACTGATTCAACACAGGGGATAAAACATGTCAAAGATCCAAGCCTGACTCAATTTTTTTTAGTCCCTTGGTCTGCTACTGCTGGTGCTTCTGAACTTTGGCAGGGGTTTTATACCAATGTAGAAAGAGTATAGCAAGACTGTACCATGAGCTTTTTTACTCTTACAATATGTCTTTTCCCAGTGAAGACATAAAACTATAGTGCCTGGGAATGATATATATATATGTCAGAAGAGAATTAGCTGAAGACAGAAAATCCTCTGACAGTGATTTGCAACTAGGTTATGGTACATTTGTTGCAGCTGAGTGGCACAGTGGGATCATAACTATATTTGAGAATCTGGCACAATATTTCCCTGAGGTGTTTCCATTACTGAAGTAGCTGAACTATTATATATTTTATATATTTCATGATCTATTATAGCCCTAGGAAACAAAACAAAAATGTATGGAATTATGTATTGTCCATTTATAGATATTTATAGACATTGTATATATATACTGTACCTATACATTTTTTTCCAAAACTTTCTGATACTTTTTCATTGCATTATTATGCAAATTATATTTCTAAAAATAGCTCTTTGAGTTTAAAACATCTAGCTATAAATGTCCAATTTTCTGGGGCTACAGTCTTAAGCTATAGAAAAGAGGCTGGCATTATACCAATTATATTTCAGGAAAGATTAGATTCATACTCCCCTCCCCCCAGTGGAATGGTGCATATTTCTGCTAGTGATTAACAAGAATGTAATTTACCGTGCTGGTTTGGCATTTCAAGACACTGGCATGTATGGTAGAAACTCTACAGTGCATGTTTTTCTTGGATTATTGCTATTGACTTTAACTTCAACAAACTAACAAAAAAAATTACAAAGAGCAAAAGAATTATACCAAAGAACTTTTTTTTTTTTTTCTTCCTAAGGCTGGTTCCTACAATGCTGCATTTTATATGTCTCAGGAAACTATATATAGCTATCTGATTTAAAGATCCCCAGGCTTGATCAAAACCTTTATTATTACATATAATTAAAAAAATCCATTCATAACAGAGGTATGATAATGATTAATACTTTGTAAGACTAGCTGGATAGAATATATTCATATTGCTTGAGGTGCAAATGAAATAACTACAAAGATGTGAAACAGCAATGAAAAACTTCTTATTAAATACTTTGGCTATTAAAAAGTGAAGCAATCATGGTATTAGTTTTACTTATTCCTATTTAGAGCTTTCTGTTTGCATTTCTAACAGCTATCTTCCCTAAAGTAGAGATTTGGGTTTAGTTGGGATTTATGGCAGCATAAGGGAAAAAGCTGCCAGAAGTTATTTTAATCCATTAAAGAAGCTTTATAAAATGATGGAGTCACAAATTACAGATGCCTTTTGCCAACTATAACTTTTTTCTTACAATTAAATCCTAGCATACAGTTGTCCTTACGTTATTTACTAAAATGTCTAACTTTTATTTGTTTACTTTGCAAAATAGCTTTCCTCATAATTATTTAAAGCCATTAGACATCAAATTAAGGTAGTAAATATCTGGAATTTTTTTCAAACATATTTCTGACGTCCTGTAAATTGTTGAGTTCCTCCTGAGCTAAGCACTCTCAGCTGCCCCTGAGGTCAATAGGAGCTCTAAGTGCTCACAACCTCTTTAGCATCCTATCCCTGAGTACCTGGTACTCTTACATATCCTATTTGTCTAGGACTTTGTAGTGGTTTAACCCCAGCCGCCAGCTAGGCACCACACGGTCACTTGCTCACTCCCTGCCCCAGTGGGATGGGGGAAAGAATCAGAAGGGTGAGAAAACTTTAGGGTTCAGATTAAGACAGTTTAATAACAAAAGCAAAACCTGTGTGAACAAGCAAAGAAAAACAATGAATTCATTCACTATTTCTTATCAGCAGGCAGGTGTTCAGCCATCTCCAGAAAAGCAGCGATCCATCACGTGTAACAATTACTTGGGAAGACAAATGCCATCACTCTGAATGTCCCCCCTTCCTTCTTACTCTTCCAGCTTTTTATTGCTGAGCATGAGATCATAAGGTATGGGATACCCCTTTGGTGAGTTGGGATCAGCTGTCCTGACTATGTCCCCTCATAGCCTCTTGTGCGCTCACAGCCTACTCGCTGGTGGGATGGTGTGAGAAGCAGAAGAGGCCTTGACTGTGTGTAAGTCACACTGATTGCTCATTAGTAATGAAAACATCCCTGTGTTATCAACACTGTTTTCAGCACAAATCTAAACCACAGCCCCATACTAGCTGCTATGAAGAAAATTAACTCTACCCCAGCCACAACCAGCACAGGCTTAAAAGAAGTCAGCTTCAAGCATTTGTCTACATTGCATGCTGTGCTGCAGCGTTGAAAAGTACGAGTAGCCTATAAAAGAGCTAGTTTGAGCACTGGAAACTGTTTAGCAGAAAAGAATTGGGAACTTAATTCCCTGAGGTACCTTTGAATGTGCATCCTGCTTGTCACTAGCTGATTCTATGATGCTTCTATTAAAGCCAAAGGGAAACTGACACTACTTTCAGAGGCAAATGACTACACTAGCAGGATTTTTCTCATGAGGCAGGTAAGTCATTACAGTGAATGTCACAGCTGTGGAGGAGGTCTCACCTTACTCTCAGGGGCTATCCAAAGCAGTTCACCGAGAACTACTCTTGCCCACCCTTTTTCCAAAGTGTTCCCCTTGGACAGATGACTGTTGGGGAGGTTAATTTCTGGTTTAGTGACAACCACCAGGAGGAGGTTTTACTGCCATACAGTAAATATATACCCAGTGACATATTAGGGGAGAGAAGGAAAAACAGTAAACACCTAGAGGCTGACTGCTAATAGTAAAATGATTCATTTGATCTGCAGCTTACTTTCACTCACTTTTCTGAAGAGTAAGAAGGTGACCAGCCCAGAGCATCCTACATTATTTTATCAGATTATTTGAAGCTATTTCTTTACAGGAAAAATGTATTTCTGAGCACAGACTTACCTGCGCATCTGAGGAAAATCCATTAACCTTACTTCTTCCAGGGAGACCTTAGGTGCAACTACGCTGTGTAAGTAGTGAATTCTGCCACATAGAAGTGCTGAGGCTATGGTGTGTCGCTTTTGCCTACCAGTATTAAACCTTACTGTCTCACCAAGCTATAGTTCTTTAGTCATAGTCACTATCCAGGTTTTTAGACCTTGATTCTAAGATTCACTTGCACTCAACAATGCAAGTGGTAGAGGTAGTTACCAACACAAGAATAAAAACTAAGTCCAGTCATTAAGAGAGAGAACGGTAAAAAATGGATTTATCATGAAGAATTCGTATTTTGCTTTTACTTTTTTCTGTCTTTAAAATTGTCTTAACAAGCCAAAAAAATAATTACCACCTCTTCTTATTAATGCTGATAAGGAAATTACTTGCTTTCACAGAAAATATTGAGACATTTTCCAGACAATTTTCTCATGAGAAAACTGTGTTTTCATTGTTATTTTTATTGTTGGAGGAGACAAACCAAAAAGGTTTTATCTTACAAAAGCAGATAATTTCAATCAAAAAAGTCTGACTCATTTTTTGAAGGATTATATCCCAATAATAATCCTTTTCCTGTGTCTTCGTTTTATGGACATGGTCTGGGCAAATGAGAAATGAAATTATATTGCATCTGAGATACCTTACTAAGAAGAGATCCATTCTGGCACCTGGAAAAATTACACTGTCACTGAGAGAAATCAGTTCTCCTTTTTTGTTTGTCATTAGGCTCAGTGAGAACAAAAGTCCAAGTAAGAAATTTGACATTCATGGCAATAAAATATGTATGTGCATCACAAGAAAAAAATGAGCTACAGAAAATTCTTTTCTCCCTGACCTTACTATAAACAGATAATTTTATACGATGTTAAACAGTATTTGTTTGTGATCACTGAGAAAAAGTCTCTTATCTAAATATTGGATAGGCATAATTTTATGCGGTATTTCTAATCACTATGAGAATTATGGGTTTATTTTAGTGCTCAGTTCAATTCTCTTATATGTCTACCAAGTTTCACAGTTTTATATAGATTTTGTAATAGTCTCAGTTTCAAAGGAGAGATGAAACTTAAATTATTCTAATTTTCTTTTGAGTAACTTCCTCAGTTATTGAGATTATGTAGTAGTTCTAAAATGCTATAATACTTTACTGAACCTTCCTATTCTCCACATAGACATTTTGATGAGCTTTCGTTATGCTTTTCATTGATATGTAATGTGTTTTGTCTTTCCAAATTTGTCGACTGACTCGAAAATGATGCTTAGCTAATTGGTGACATCAGTGGTATATAGTCATGTGGCAGTCATGTTAACTTGGGAATTTTACTAATTATTTTTCCTGTTATACATTTATTTTATAACATGCCTAAGGAAGCAATCAAACACAAAAGTGTGTGATGAAAGCAAATTAGCATGAGGTCACTAACATTGTCCCTCAAAGAGGTAAAAATTCTGTCCTGGCTCTATAATTTACAAACCTGTATCACTATAGCAGTCAATTAGGACGAGTTCCAAAACAGTAGGAGTATTTTTCTCAAATAATATCAATGCAAGGGTGGGTGTGGCTTAGACAGCATTACACTCACAGGGTCTAAATTGGTGATGACTCTGATGGAAAAAGAGATTAAAAATCTGAAAAAACTAACAAACTAATAACTGATTTTTTTGTTTTTCTAGCTCCTGATACCAATGGTTAAAAGAGTTTTATCAAATGTAATGTCGTCTGTGCCTGTGTTGGCACAGAGTTGACCTCTTAGTATCCCACTGATTTGAAGTAGACTAATACTAAAAGTCACCCTTGGCTCAAAAGCCAGACTAGGAGCTTGAAAAAGATTTCTAATAGTTAGATTAGAAATTAGTGTCTAAAACAGCATTCCATAAGGACTATAGGGGGTAAAAGCAGTACTAAAACTAACATGACTGCCCCCCATAATAATTAAGACCGTAAGTCAAGAAAGCCACATCATTTTTCTAGCGCTATTATGTGATCCCTAGAGCTCCATCACATGTAGTATTTCTGGATAAAATCATACAACAAGTAATGATTTGAAATCAGGAGGTACTGTCTTTCATAATTTCAATTGTCATATCAAAAAACCTTTAAATGATAACAGTAAAATCAGCCACTCACTGAGTCACAATGGAAAACATTTATTTATCTGAACTTTATTATATTTCATTTTTGTTTCAGGCTCAATATTTCTTTCCTTATGCTTTAACATTATATGAAGCTTCAGGTTAATGCTTATTTATTTCTAAAATTGATTAATTCAGGTCCCAGTTTATCAAAAGCATTCCTTGAATTTTAAAACAGATCTTGAATTCTTTGTACTTTGTTCTACAGCAGCTTCTAGGTGCCTGAACTTACATACTTGAAAGGAGAGAGGGTTAATCATAATGATATTCTGGTTCTTGCCTTTAAGTAGCTCTTGGTTAATTTAAACAACTCTGGGTCACTAGGGTATAATGAATAGAAATGACATCCAAAAAGCACAATGCTCTACAAGCTCATAAAGCTTTCATAAATAACATAAGCAACTATTGCAGACTTACTCTTTTATCTAATTAATGGGCTATGCATGCCTGGAATGACCAGCCTTTCACATTTTCTTTCTGTTAGTTTTCTAATATGATATATGAGATGAAAGTATATTATGCATCTTATTATGACTGTTTTGCCTGTGGGAAAAGAAAGTAATTGCATGCATTTTTGTCAGATTTATCAAGTAAAAATGAAAGACACTTGTTTCTAGCACAAGAAAGTTCTACTCCAAAACTAAGCCACTGTTATAATTCCATGCATTTCTTTTGCTTCTTTTCCTTAAAAGCAAGCAGTAGTAACAACAGAAGTGTTCTTCATTCATTTTAAGCCAGCAAATGGACAGAGTGTTCTGGTGGCTTAGTCTATAGTGAGTTGATGAGATAATCTTAGTTTAATTCTTTGCTGTGCTATGGGTTATTTCTGTTACCTGGTGCAAATTGTCTAGGCGTTTTGGAGTGAGTAAATGCCTAATAATGCAGATTTTAGCCTTTGATAACCTCTTTGGGAATAAGATGCATGACAATTATCTAATCTGTTCACTGGCACAGTTTCTTGAAGTCTTTGACATAAAAGAACGTTGCTCAGTTCAGCCCCTTTCCCAGCCTTTCTGTGTGGGAATGAACACTGCAAGGCATGTAATATCCTGCAGGCAATAAAAGCCTACTGTGTCTTCACTCTGAGATAACTGGAAGATGTGTTGCTATTTTTGTATGGCACAGTGTTTAAACTCCACCGCAGAGAAGGACTTGATAGCATTAGCTAAGTACTGCAGCAGTTACTCTTAAGTGGTTGCTGGAGAGATTGGTGCATATGGCTAGCTTATGTCTGCCTTCAGAAAACATCCCCTCAAATGTATGAGTCACAGTACTGCATATTTTCTCAGCCCAAACATATTTTTTTTAACAGACAGCCTATACACATATTGGTATATATGTACATATGCGTGTGCCTGTGTGTGTGTATATGTGACAAAATTCCAAAGCTTAAAACCAACCTACAAACTTTACTGAATGTGCACTGTGAAGAAAGTTCAAACCCCTTCTTTCTTCGACTTACAGATGTTCATGGAAATACAGCACCATTGTTGTAAGTTCATTCATTTCAGCAGAAACTCAGGCGAAGTATTTCCTCCAATCTCTCTCTGTTTTGCAAGCAAAGAAGTTATCTTCTAATCTGAAATTTATGTTCATTGGTGTCATGGTTTAACCCTGGCTGGCAACTAAGCACCACACAGCCGCTTGCTCACTCCCCCCCACAATGGGACAGGGCAGAGAATCAGAAGAGTAAAAGTGAGAAAACTCGTGGGTTGAGGCAAAGACAATTTAATAGGGAAAGCAAAAGCTGCACACGCACGCAAAGCAAAGTAACGAATTCATTCACCACTTCCCATGGGCAGGCAGGTGTTCAGCCATCTCCAGGAAAGCATGTGTAACGGTTACGGGAAGACAAACAGAATCACTTTGAATGTCCCCCCCTTCCTTCTTCTTCCCCCAGCTTCTATAATGAGCAGGACGTCATATGGTATGGAATAGCCCTTTGGTCAGTTTGGGTCAGCTGTCCCTGCTGTGTCCCCTCCCAGCTTCTTGTGCACCTGGCAGAGCTGAGAGCGGAGAAGTCCTTGGCTAGACTAAGTGCTACCCAGCAACAACCAAAACATCAGTGTGTTATCAACATTCTTCCAGTACTAAATCCAAAACACAGCACTACCCCAGCTACTAGGAAGAAAATTAACTCTGTCCCAGCAGAAACCAGGACAATTGGAGAAGAGAGAAGACTGGAAAAAGACAACTATGTGTCAGCTAGGAAATGTCATTTAACATCAGTGCTGTTCTGTGTACAACCACTGGTATATAAAATAAAGTTCTCATGACTTTTCTGCAGCACTTATTGATTTGTTTCACCAGATGGTTTATATGTGTCTTATTATGCTTTATGCTATCACACATTCTTTCAACCTTTTTGTTTGTTATTGCAAGCAGGCTACTACATTAGTAACATCCTGTAATTTAATAACTTTGTATGAATCAGACTATGCCTCCAGTCTTTTTCAGAAGCTGTTATAACACTTTCACTCTAATTTCTCAGGTGTTTTGGATGCTTTGAATTGTGGTAATTGGACCTCAACATATTGACTAATTCTTAATCTTCATGCTTATGCTCATATTTAATATTTTTTAATATTATTTTTTAAAAGTTTTAAGTCCCTCCCCATTTCATTGCAATCTGCTCTTACAACTCTGCAATAAACATTTTAGAAATTACTGAAGGTAGATATATTTCGGTAGTACTCTTAACAATTGTTTGCATAATTTTATTTTTTCATGAAGAATCACAAAGTAGATATTAAAAGTTTACAAATTGAATAATTCCATATATACATTTTATAAGCACCTTTGATAGACAAATTACTTCAAGACTTAGAGTTGCTTTAAATTAGGGTTTTTTTTGTTGTTGTTGGTCTTGAATGTCAGAGATATTACTTATGTTTCTAAAAAGTAGGAAATATTAAATTTCAGAGCCATTATACCTTATGATAAATGGAATTAATAAAAAAAAAGTTTACTTCAGTGAAGTTTTGATTAAATTAAATTATTTGGTGATATGTCCTTCATTTTTATACCATTGTGATTGATTCATGTGATATAAGTGAAGCTATATCTATGATACTCCCTACTGAGCTCAAAGTACCCTCCTTTTTTTTTTCTATTCAACAAAGTAAATAATGCTGTAATTTTGCTAACATGTGGTTAATCCTAGAAACATTTTAATTTTTTCTGAGTGTCTCAGAACCATCTGCTCCAGAAGTGCTTCAAAATTGCTGAATCAGGACAACTGTCCTGATCACAGCTTGAACCCACATCAAGAAAAAGCTACCCTCATACAAGACCTTTTATCTGTTTTGATATCTCTCTCTCTCCCCCCCATTTGTCTAGATAGTGTGAATTCTTAAAAGAAACAACACACAAAAAGGTGACCACTTCTAAATCAAATCACTAAAGATAATATAAGTCCGTTTTATCAGCACTGTTATTATTAACATCAAGGTTTGCGTTCAGAAATGCTGTTAAAATAAAGCATATGTTTCTGATCTTCCATTATATTTATGCTTTTTAGTGTAAAACAATTATTAGGGGGTGTGGATCTTGTAGATTTTTCTATCATTTTACTTACTCTTGTGTTGTGCTTCTGTTAACTATTTAATTTTCTTTTGGGATGAAACTTCTATGCAGGTGTCAGAATGATCTCTCAAACTCTTTTTTCTTTTTTTTTATAATTTAAAAAAAAATTAAGCCTGGACAAGGGTAACTTTATTCTATATATTTTTAAGGATTTTAGGATTTTTAAGGATAAAATCAGAACATTTTTTAAAATGTGAAGATATATATGTGTATTAGCAACAAATTATAAAATTAATAAGTAATTAAACAATGATATAAAAATTAAATAGGTTATGAAATTAATGCTCTCACTATGGGCACTATCTTCTATTGATTTTTATGAACCTGGAGATAACTTAAATGGCCATGGGAGTGTAGGATGTAAGAAGTATAGAAGCCTAATGGGCGGTAACCGCAAGGTTAAGAAGAGGAGGAGCAAGAGGATGTCACTGTGAACACACAGTGACTGGCAGGACTGGGGTGTGGCTTTCCTATAAAGTTTAGGACTTGAAAATAAACTGCGTCACTGGGAGCATCCATACTGTGTATGCTGTGTTACCTTGACCCACAGACAGCAGGGTGTCTGTGTGATGCTTCGGGTAACCTTTAAGTTGGTGCAAGAACCAACATGGGAGCAAGTTTGAATTGTGGTTTTAAATGACACAATGTTCTTTGAATCTATTTTAAGACTCCAGGAAAACCTGGTGACTGGAAAGCATGGTTTCTTCCCTTTACTTACATGATTTAAGTATTTTTATGTCATCCCATGAGTCAAAAAAGTACATGTTAAGGAAAGTAGATGGTGAAACATTAAGACTAAAAGCGACTAAAAACTCAGGACACTTTTGCATTCCTGGAAATTAGTTTTAAATACATTCTTGTTATTATTTATTATCACTCTGTTAACTAGGCCTGCTCAAAATTTTCATTTACACTTTTTGATAAACAAACTAACAAAAATTATTCTGACCTTTAAACCCAAAAATAATGTATTGTACTTAGCAAAACTTAACAAAGTATCTGCAGTTGCTTTATCTGACTGTATATACTTCTAATAACATATAAAAATACATTTTCCTAACAGTCTATAATACCATGTTTCTATTTGGTAGTGACTTAGACAAAAATTAAACAGGTTACGGTGGATTATTTTGTTGTTCTTGGTTTCTTTATTTTATTTTTTTTAATTTTTATTTTAAAAGCACTAGATATGACTTATCTGCTTCCTTAGGAAGAGAAATATATTTGCAAATTATTTCCTAAAGGTACTTTCCACTTCCTATTAATTTTAGTAGCCAGATTTCCATGTATTTTAGTGATAAGAGTTCATGTCTAATAACAATTTTGACAGGTATATGCCCAAGAAACCAAGTTAGTTAAAACTGATTTACTGTCTTTTATTATCTCAACTTTTTGAAAAATCTCAAGACAATGATCTCATGTCATTCAAAGGCTTATATAGTTTCTGGAAGGAGGCACATACCTGTTTGCCAGATTGAAATGCTAGACAGTTTGAACTGCTTTATCTCTAAGACAGAATTCACCTAACAGATGTAGTAGTGCAATATATGGGTTATCAAGGTGACCATGAAGTGTGGTGGCATGGTTAAGACTGTCATCTATGAGGCTGTTATTCATTCTCTTCATTTAAACTGTCACTGAAAAATCTACATAAACATTTCATAAGAAGTTTCAGTTAAGACTAAGAACTGACAGGCATTTACTTTGCTAGATCTAAGAAATTTCCCTAAGCTTAAAATCAAGCAGAATATATAGCTATGGACGAAAAAAAACCCTGAATGATTCTGTGATATATTCTGAAGAATTTTTACTCTCTAATTCCACAGAACCACTGCAAAAAATTTACATCACTGATTAAGAAAGCAACTAAGGTGATGGGGGAGGGGAGTGCGGAGGAACAAGTGAAGGGAATGGAAGATGAGATAGGAGAACCTCAATAATGAGTTAGCAGAGACTTCTGAATATATAACAAGAAGCCTGAGCCCTGAACCTAATTTTTTCCACTGGGGAAGAATCTCAAAGTACAGGCTTTAGTCAATGTCATTCTGAAGGACAGCCACTCATAGCCACCCTAGAAAATAAGTTTCAAAATGTGATCAAACTGTATTTTCCTTATCAACCCAAATTCATTCAAATGACTATTCACTTTCAGGTCATATTGCTATTTACATAATTGGCTGAAGTTAATATATATTAGTCAGAAATGTTTTGATACACTGCATTTTCTTTCTTTATGACTCACGCTTCATGCCTTGATATTTATCACGGATTCAGCTGCACACTCTAACTGTTGAGTTGATGCTTACTTTACTGATTAAACTGAATATTTTAGTAACAGAATTTAAATTTACATTGAGTGCCTTGTGCACTTGCTTTTTTTTTTTTTTTTTTTTGAGGGGGAAAATGTAAGGAGTGTTACTTTCATGGCTTTCTACGATGTATGCTGTGTTTGCTTCCCTGATGTACATGTGATTAAAGTTTGTTCAAACTGTTTACAGACCTTTTTCATTTGCCAGGATACATAGACAGTGTATTTAATTCAGAAATTTACAACTTTCAGGAAAATGCAGAAATCAGTAGTTCTCAAAACTAAACAGGTAAGTTCCCTACCATGATGAAAGAAGAGTGATGTTTGTGAAAACCTGTCTAACATCTACTGATAAGCAGGCACAAGTTCTTCACTGCCAGGAATCATGTTCTCTACAATTTTGGAAGGCTAAAGACAATATTGTGGATGTGACAGGAACGTGGCTTTGGCTGTTATGTAAAGCAAGCATCACATCCCTCTGTTAAAAATCTATGCTTTGATGTTCGTTACTGATTTCACAGTAAAGACTATGAAAATAGGTCACTGTTTGGAATGCAAAGTTATTTCTTTTTCCTGATAACTTTGAATTAATTTCTGTTTTCACTTCCATCCTTTATGTTCTCCAGTGTGTCTGTGAATATGTACATGTTTTTAATCGTATTCATGCCTTTATAGGAAAGTAAATTATTAAGCATAAATACTCAAATTAGGATTAATTTCTTGCTCAGCTGTGTTTATACCTACAAGATAATGCAAATGAATCAGAAAAGATAGTCCTGCATTCTTGTCTGGATATACCGTGTGCTGAGTAGCCCTAGGGCACAAGGGACCATAACTTTTGGGGAAGTAATTGCCTGAATCACTTATAGTTGAGGATTCTCCAGAACTAAAACCTGTTCACTGGGCTATGACATGTTATCACTCCCACAAGAAGCCCCTGGCCCTGTTTTTTATTTTATGGAAGAGACATAGCCTCAGTGGACTCATACACAAAGTTGTCAACCCTGAAGCAAAAACGGTCGTAAGTGTAAGTGCTTACATATCACATTTAGCCAGGCTGATAGCATTACTGAACATTTCTTTAAGATTACTTCAGTAATTTAGAAGAGTGCATTTATTCTATAATAAAACTATTCCCTATGCTTTATGTATCTTAGTTTAAAAAAAATAAATCAGACAGAAGACATGGGAGTAATCTTTCTGATTCACTCTCAGTCTTCGGGGACAAATTTTCCTCTAAGATTTTTCCTTCCCAGAACAGAGAATTCACTTGAATGTCATTGTTCTGTAGCTATGAAAACACTTGGAATATATAGATGTATGTATGAGCACAGACCTGCTTTACAACTTCTCTTTCTATACTGGTTCCAGACATCAGGTGTAGGCCAAAATATTATTATTCCTGTGTTGAGATTAAGTTCATTAATTATTTTCTTAGAAGGTATCAAGAATTGAGCTTTCAGGCCTTTATCTTTTGTATGAATGTGAATAGTTAGAACACAATGCATTAGAATAAGTATATTAAAAATCATGCAAACAGTGCATGCATGAGGACCAAAGTATTAGTCTGATTCAGGAAGTTATGAACCAGGAAGGCCTACAAGCAAGCTAATATTAGCAGTGATGCATTTAAAGCCTCAGCTTTGTTGGAATATCAAAGAAGTGCACAGTTTAATCAGCACATTATGAAAAACATAAAATATTACTCTATGCAGCTGATTGATTGGCAAAAACTATTTTTTGTCCTGGTTTCGGCTGGGATAGAGCTAATTTTCTTCATAGTAGCTAGCAGAGTGCTGTGTTTTGGATTTAGTACCAGAAGAATGTTGATAACACACTGATGTTTTCAGCTGTTGCCAAGTAGTGCTCAGACTACTCAAGGACTTTTTGAGCTTCTCCTGCTCGGCCAGGTGCATAACAAGCTGGGAGGGAGCACAGCTAGCACAGCTAACCCAAACGGACCA
>NW_009260478.1:244508-247263 GCF_000687185.1 Egretta garzetta | reverse complement strand
TACTATTATTATTATTTTCTCTTATTAAATTGTCTTTATCTCAGCCCACGGCTCTAACCTTTTTTTTTTTCTTTTTTTTTTCCCCTTCCCGATTCTCTCCCCCATCCCCCTGAGGGAGCGGGGGGGGTGTGAGCGAGCGGCTGCGTGGTGTTTAGTTGCCAGCCAGGTTAAACCATGACAGCACCTGTCTATGCTACAAATTCATTGTAAAGATGAAACCAGTAAACAAACAGTGACAAGTGTGAGGTTGATTGAAAACTAGCTGAATTGTTGGGACCAGAGGGTCATCATCAGAGGAACAAAATCTGATTGGTGGTCATGGAGGCCAGACTACTGGTGAACCCCAGGGGTTAATATGAGTCAAGTCCTGTTTAACTTGTTCATTAATGAGCTGGATGATAGGGTAGAGTCTACCCTCAGAAAGTTTGCACACCAAACTGAGAGGAGTGGCTGATATGACAAAGGATTGTGCTGCCATCCACAGGGACTTGGACAGGCTGGAGAAATGAGCCAACAGGAACCTCATGAAGTTCAACAAGCAGAAGTGCAAAGTCCTGTACCTGGGGAGGAACAACTCCACACACTAATACATGCTGAAGGCCATCTAGCTGGAAAGCAGCTTGTCACAAAAGGACCTGAAAGTCCCAGTGGACATCAAGTAGACCATAAACCAGCAATGTACCCTTGTTGCAAAGCAGGCTAGAGGTATCTTCAGCTGCATTAGGAAAGTGTTGCCAGCAGGTTGAGGGAGGTGATCCTTCCTCTATATTAGTGCTGGTAAGGATACACCTGGAGTGCTGTGTCCTGTTCTGGGCTCCTCAATACAAAAGACACATGGACATACTGGAGAAGGTCCAGCAAAGATGACGAAGGGATGGGAGCGTCTCTCCTATGAGGTGTCACGAATGCTGATGTAGGATCCTGCCGACTATGGCAATTTGTTACAAATAAGTGACTTTACACAATTTGATTTAGTAGCAGTTTAGAATTTCTTTGTGGCAAATCACAGGATTTGATTGTGTTATTTTAATAGCAGTCAATCATCAATTGATTAACAAAGTGATTTGACAAAGCTAATCAAAACAGATTTAGTTACAGATTCGAAGATGGCAAGGTTCACTCTATTACTGCATGGAAAAAGCACACAAATGAAAATTAAGTTACACTAGAGTTAGAATGATTCACAGAGAGATTGTGGATGCAGGAGATAAGGAGGACCCTTCCATGGAGTCACAAGGTTCAGAGTAGACCCCCTTGATTTCTAAACTCCTTCTCAGAGAGGAGTCTAGGTGAGGCTAGGTCCAATCTTAGTCTCAGACTTGGTCAACAGTTTATGTCTAAAGATAACATATGTATACACACATATCTAGCAGCATTATAAGACTCACTTTGTAATTAAATCATACATTTACATCTTACTTAAATCAATTCACACATGCATACACACAGACATGATTATATTTTTATATATATATAAAGGTATACCAGTTAAAAATTCCCCTCGAGTTCAGTGAAATACTCATGTTGAATATCTTGACATTTTTCAATGGGCAAGGGTTGAGCCTCAAGGAATGAAAGGTTTCAGCCCAGGCTCCACTGTTGGTCTTCAGGGATGGACCTCCAACTTTAACAAACCTAAGAATTTGCGAACTCTGAGAGGCATCCCACTCTAAGGGAGATGCTGGTTGCAGCCTGCTGCGGTCCAGGAGAGCTTAAAGGGTCTCACTTAGGATCACTGTTTTATAGGGTCATGAGATGATTGGTTTTAGTCATCAGTAAATTTCTTCCTGGGCCACAATCTGGGTTGGTGATCACTGGAATTCCAGGATGATGGTACTGCACCACTCAGGTTACAATTCAGATAAGACATGTTCCAAGGCTATCAGGGGTTAACCTATTGTTCCCATTCTCGCTCCCCACCTCAGACATGTAGGAGTTCCTGGTACAGACAATGCTGCCTAATCATCTGCCTTGTTACACCAAGGCCAAGACCTGACAGGAGTTTCTGAGACCATAAAGCAGTCCAGGAGAAAAGAGTAAGAGGGGGCTGTACCACCACATGAGGAAAGGATGAGAGAGTTATGACTGTCCAGCCTGGAGAAGAGAAGGTTTGGGAGGGATCCTATCAATGTACATAAATACCTGAAAGAAGGGTGCAGAGAAGATGGAGCCAGGTTCTTTCAGTGGTGCCCAACGACAGGACCAGAGGCAATGGGAACAAACTTGAAACACAGGAAGTTCCCTCTGAACACCAGGAAACACTTTTTTTACTGTGGGGCCAAATGAGCAGTGGAACAGGTTTCCCAGGGAAGTTGTGGAGTTTCCCTCCTTGAAGATATTAAAAAAATATCTAGATGCTATCCAGGATTCTGCCACCAGCTGGCACTGGAAACGGACACTAGCAAGGGCAACACCTGCATAAGATGTGACCAAGTGGACTACCTACTCTGCCTGGTGGCAGAGCTAAGAGAAGAGGTAGACAGGCTGCAGAGCATCAGGGAAGCGGAGCAGGAGATAGACTGGTGGAGCCGCACCCTGTCTTCCCAGATATCTATGCAGGAGAAGCCATCAAAAAAGGCCCGGGATCAAAGGGAACTAGCATCCCCCCCCTGTCAGGATGACGGAAGGGCCTCAGAGGAGAGCAGTGAGTGGAAACTGGTCCGCAGTCGGGACAGGCAGAGAACCGTTTCCTTGCCCACTGCTTCTCCCCAGGTGCCTCTGAGAAACAGGTATGAGGCTCTAGAAGTGGAAGTGA
>NW_009260478.1:241459-242070 GCF_000687185.1 Egretta garzetta | reverse complement strand
CCCTGCACCTGGGTTGGTTTTACCCCCAGTATCAATACAGGCTGGGGGAAGAAAGGATGGAGAGCAGCCCTGCCGAGAGGGACTTGGGGGTGCTGGTGCATGAAAAGCTGGACATGAGCCGGCAACGTGCACTGGCAGCCCAGAAGGCCAACTGTACTCTGGGCTGCATCGGGAGAAGCGTGGCCAGCAGGTCGAGGGAGGTGATTCTGCCCCCTCTACTCTGCTCTGGTGAGACCTCACCTAGGATACTGCGTCCAGCTCTGGAGCCCTCAGCACAAGAAGGACATGGAAGTGTTGGAGCGGGTCCAGAGGAGGGCCACAAAAATGATCTGAGGGCTGGAGCACCTCTCTTATGAGGACAGGCTGAGAGAGTTGGGCTTGTTCAGCCTGGAGAAGAGAAGGCTGTGGGGAGACATGATTACGGCCTTTCAGTACCTAAAGGGGGCCTATAGGAAAGATGGGGAAAATATTTTTAGTAGGTCCAGCTGTGACAGGACAAGGGGTAATGGTTTCTAACTAAACCAGGGTAGGTTTAGACTAGATATAAGGAAGAAATTCTTTACAATGAGGGTGGTGAAACACTGGAAGGGGGTGCCCCGAGAGGGAGGGGA
>NW_009260478.1:204331-241439 GCF_000687185.1 Egretta garzetta | reverse complement strand
AGGGCTCTGAGCAACCTGATCTAGTTAGCGGTGTCCCTGCTCACTGCAGGTGGGTTGGACTAGATGACCTCTAGGGGTCCCTTCCAACCCAAAACTATGATTCTATGATTCTATGATTCTATGATTCTATCACTGGATTTTAGTGGCCCTGCTTGAGCAGGGTGGATGGACCAGATGACTTGCAGAAGTTCCTTTCCAACCTCAGCCATTCTATGATCCTGTGAACAGCATAAATATATAGATAAAATATAGATAAAATCATGTTCTAGTATCCACAGTTGACATCATAAATGGCTAAATGGACAGCAGGCTAGATTGACAGAAAGAATCATAGAATCATTTAGGTTGGAATAGACCTTTAAGATCATCAAGTCCAACCGTACCAAGAAACCATATGCACCTTGTTTAGCTACACGTGATAACTCATTACTTGGAAATTGCCTAACTTCACTATAATTACATGAAATGTACTTGCAAATTACATTCTTACTGAAATTTAATTTCTTAAGAAACAAAAATAATCTTGATGACAAAGGGGAAATATTAAACAGTAAGGGAGGAAGAGGAATCTAACTTCAGTATCCTAATGAGTCCATTATAACTATAATATTTGTAGGGGTTTCAAAGCTCTAAAAATATCATATGACAGGATGGCCCCTAAAAGACAGTAAAGGAAACCACTTGTACTGACGTCATTCCTACAGCATTTGATGATGGTCTAACTTCCGATACATACAGCATTACATCCCAAGGTTCTACGCACCTTATCTTTTGATGTTAAAGGTCCTAACAGAGAGATGCTGTATTGTGTTTGCATAGAAAAGTTTTGGTAGTGGGGGATCTACAGGGGTGGCTTCTGTGAGAAGATGCTAGAAGCTTCCCCTATGTCCTACAAAGCCAATGCCAGCCGGCTCCAAGACAAATCCACCGCTGGCCAAGGATGAGACAATCAGTGACAGCAGTAGTGCCTCGGTGACAATGTATTTAAGAAGCAGTGGGGTGGTGGGGATGGGGGGAACACAATTGCAGACAGAGAAAGGACTGAGAATATGTGAGGAACAACTCTTCAGGCATCAAGGTAAGTGAAGGAGGGGAAGGAGGTTCTGCAGGTGGTGGAGCAGAGATTCCCCTGCAGCACATGGTGAAGACCATGGTGAGGCAGGCTGTCCAGCTGCAGCCCATGGAGGACCCCAAGCCGGAGCAGGTAATGGCAAAGGAGGCTATGTCCCTGTGGGAAGCCCACACTCAAGCAGGCTCCTGGCAGGATCTGCGGACCTGTGGAGAAAGGAGCCCAAGCTGGGGCAGGATTGCTGGCACGGCCATGGGGGACCCATGCTGGATCAGTCTGTTCCTGAAGGACTGCACCTCATGGAAAGGACACATGCTGGAGCAGTTTGTGAAGAACTGCAACCTGCAGGAAGGATTCACACTGGAGAAGTTCATGGAGGACTGTTTACCGTGGGAGGGACCCCATGCTGGAGCAGGGTAAGAGAGTGCAGAGTCCTCCTTCTGAGGAGGAAGGAGCAGCAGAGACAAATTTTAATGAACTGACCCCAATCTCCATTCCCCATCCCTCTGCACCATGGAGGGGAGGAGGTAGAGAATTTGGGAGTGAAGTTAAGGCTGGGAAGAAGGGAGGGGTAGAAGAAAGGTGTTTTTAAGATTTGGGTTTATTTCTCATTGCCCTACTCTGATTTGATTGGTAATAAATTAAGCTAATTTCCCCAAGTCAACTCTATTTCACATGTGATGGTAATTGGTGAAAGATCTTTCCCTGTGCTTATCTCAACCCATGAACTTTTTTCTCTCCCTTGTCCAGTTGAGGAGGGGAGTGATAGAGCAGCTTTGGTGGGCACCTGGCATCCAGCCAGGATCAACCCACCACAGATGAATTTACGATTTCTATCAGTAGGATCAAACACAGGGGGAAAAGGTAGTTTAAGGAAGAAGATGAAGATGGACAGAAACAGAAGGAGGTTTTGGGGAGTTCCAAATCCACCTGGAGTTTGGTGGTATTGAAGCACAAGCCTAGATTTGAAAGCCTCAAAGATCTCATAATGTTCTACTTTCCACCTAAAGTGGTAGATATTAATTAACAGGGCTTTCAGTTGTTACTTGAATATGCTGTGCACATAACACCATGACAAATCAGTGAGATATAGGTAATGTGCAGAGTATTAAAAGCTTTTGAATAATTTTCGTTAAGAAGTAAGTAGGTCTCATCTTTCTATATCTATCTTTTTTTTTTCTATTTTATTATTGTTTTTCATGGCTGAGGAGATAATTCCATGCCTAAAAAAAGGAAGTAAGAGGTCAGCATTATTCAGATGAGCATGTCTGTATTGGTACAAAAGAACTACAAAAATCTGAACATTAGATTGGAATTGCTTTAACAGTACAATGAAAGATGAATGATTGTATATCAAGTTTTAATGAATACCTGACTGAGGAAGCATACAAAAACAGCATGAGCAGAATTTAGAACAAAGAATTGTCTCAATAGGATATTAGTGATAAAAACTCTGCTGCTCAGGAATGAGACAGAGATGAAGCCTCATACTCATCAGAACACAATACTGCCACTATGGACATCAAATCTTTTGTTTTTCATTTCCAATCCATAAAACTTTACATTCCAGTTGAGTAATAAAACCAGACTTGTTTTGAAAAGCTGTCCTATGTCTCATCATAAATCTGCTGCTTGTATAGGTCCCAAAGCAGCAAAGTTTGTAATAAAAGTTTTAAGTACTTTTAGAATTGCTATTATAACCACAGAACTTACAGGAAAGCAATGATACCTTATTCTGAATTATCTTCTCCTGCTGTGTGAAAGAAAGAGAAGAAACACCACACCATGTGACACTGCTAAGGTTAATATGTGAAGAGGACCAACAGAACTATAGGTTGGGGCAGGAAAAACTTGCACTCACATACATAGATGCACACACCAACAGGTATAGTTAACAGAGTGTTGTGGTTTAACCTGGCTGGCAACTAAGCACCATGCAGCCGCTCGCTCACTCCCCCCTCCCTCAGTGGGATGGGGGAGAGAATCAGAGAAAAGAAAAAAAGTAAGACCCGTGGGCTGAGATAGAGACTTTAATAAGAGAGAAGAATAACAATAGTGATAATAATAATGGTAAGAGAATATACAGAATATATAAAACAAGTGATGCACAATGCAATTGCTCACCACCTGCTGACCAATGCCCAGCCCGTCCTGAGCCGCGATCACTCCCCCTGAGCTGCGATCACACAGCCCGAGCTGCGATCACTCTGCCCGCGACTGACTGACCAACCGACTAACCCCCCCCCGAGCATGATGTTCTACGGTATGGAATAGCCCTTTGGACAGTTTGGGTTAGCTGTCCTAGCTGTGCTGTACTCCCAGCTTGTTATGCACCTGGCCGAGCGGGAGAAGCTCAAAAAGTCCCTGAGTAGTCTCAGCACTACTTGGCAACAGCTGAAAACATCAGTGTGTTATCAACATTCTTCTGGTACTAAATCCAAAACACAGCACTATGCTAGCTACTATGAAGAAAATTAACTCTATCCCAGCTGAAACCAGGACACAGAGATATTCCCCAGCCACCAAACTAGCGAGCTGGTACAGCCCAACCTGCAGCAATAGGCACTCGCTCTGGATAATTTCTGTGTAAGTCTCTGGTCAGGGTTTGCCACCAAGACCTTGAGTATTGACACACGATCACCTGTTGATCCATAGTCCATACCAAGTCTTTTCACACTCAATTCTTGTTTGCACAACCATGTCAGCCACAGCTCATTGCAATCAGTTACTTGACTCTTGAGTAAGGCAAGGCTGTGATGCTCCTGTGACATAACACAATGTTGAACAGTAATGCAAAGGGATCATCTCCATACACTGAATCCTCTGTGCCACTTACATGCTTGAAGATTTTGTTTCTCGGTCCCTCCAAAAGAAATAGCAGTGCAGAGATCATAGGCATTTTAGTCAGAACGTTGGCTATGTCTATGCTTTCAGTAAAATTAGTGAGTTGTGTACTTGGTCCAACTAATATGAAATTACCTATGTCCAAATTTTTAAATTCTCAAGCTCATCCCAGTTAGGGTGGATATCTGTAAAATGTCTATTGGAAATAGGCCATGGGTTATGCCAAGTCTTGGACCAAGCTTGGAATTTGGGAAAATGTTAATTGTCACATGACATTTTTATATGAAAATCTATTTTAATATTTTAACCGCAAAAATTACCATTTCCAGCGACAGTCTCAATGAGAACATTCCTTATGACTTTAAATTGATTAGTACAGAAGTAGACCCTGCACAAGTACATAAATGAAGAATCAGAGAACTGGAAAAGTATGTAAGTAGCAGGGATCAGATAGAATGAGCTGTGGCAGTCATCTGAAGGGAACACCATGAGGTAGATTCATTCTAGCTATCCCTTTAAAGGTCAGTCCAGAGTGAAGGACAGAGTGCTGAGTAGTTGTTTAACAACTTAAATACCCTTTTAGCTGTACCTACAATGGAAAACCTTCCACAGAGTATTTAATCCGCCTCCATGGATCTACAAACTCAAATATAGATTTAAATCAGTTCTAAGCTCTACAGTTCTTACACTATATGAAATTAATGATAACTATTGTATGACTGATTAGAAGATAAATTTGGTTTTGTGTTTTGTTTTTTGTTTTTTGTTGTTTTGTTGTGGCTAGTGTGAAGCAGAGCTAGGCTTATCTACTTACAGCAGAGTGAGATAGGCTTGTGAAGAGAGCACAGAATCTGCAGTGCTCTTGTAAAGATCATACTGTATTCATTGAGCACAATGCCTGTGCTGTAGGCTGCAGCTTTCCTTTCCATCAGATACTGAAGAGATTACTTAGATACTATTCCAATTCTTGGATTATTTTTTCTAGCTGAAAATACATTAAATATCGATTTACAACTATATTCTGTAGTGATTAGAAGCAAACTGAGAATGCTTATCTGCACTGAGAATTTACTGTTCAACAGTGATGAGTCCAGGTCATACAGATTACATGTTATGTTTATACTATAAATACTGAGACACCAGTTCTGAATGAAGGCTAGAGGGGAATCTGTGCACTAAGCATCATGATAAAACAATTTTTGAAGGAAAAGACCCTCACATTAACTACAAAGAGAAGAAGCCTGTGTGAAAATACCCAAAGCTTTTACGCTCCACAACTTCCAAGGTGTTATTTGTGTTTTCTGTATTGTGTTTAATTTAATATGAAAGAGTTTTTTTAAGTTATTTTACTTTTAAGTTACTTTACTAAAAGATCCAGAAAGATAAAACAGAAATCTCGTTTATACTTCAGCAAGGACTTAAGCTAAAATATGTCATGAAATACAATGCTATAGTTTCACATAATATTATCTCAGCATCTTTCATTCCTCCTATGTCCCTTGCACCTGTTTCTCCTGTGTATTCATAAATCTGCTGCTCCAGCACAGTATTGTTTATCCTTTAAAAATCTGTTGAGAACACTGGTTTAGCAAGCTGAGGAAATAGTACTAGAGCTTAAAAAAATATTTTGATTCATTAAGTACTGTACCTCAGGTTGATACTTTTTATGTGGGTGCAGACTAGGTTAAAAATGCACAGATCCCTTTTTTTTTCTGGTAATCCTCATTCAGGGACTGGCTTCAACTGAAGCCTTCTTCATCAGAATTCCCCACTAGTGTCCTCTGAGGAATGTTCAGTCCCTAAGGACTGAAGGGTCCTTTGGTTCTGAAGGACCTTTGTCCTGAAGTCCCCATAGAGTCATTGAGAAACCCTTGAGGCATAAAGCTTCCTAGTGATCTGAAGGGAGGGCAGGGTGATGCTATAATCTGAGCAGTGCAGTGGCTAAAAGTAATAACACAGTGCTTGATCAGCCTTTCACACTCGGACAAGCTGCGGGAACAGGTGTTTCAAAGTCTCAGATCTGCAAAAGCCAGATTTCTTGAAACCTCATTTGCTGAATCTGCCTTTTCTATTAGAAGATTAATTGCTTCAAGTAAACAGAGAGAAACAGTGCACAGTGCATTATGAACCATGTTACAGCATGTTTGAAAGTCAGTATGTACAGATTTTAAACAGTTGTTATGCTGATAATTTATTTATATATTTCCAGTGTCAGTAAAATGAAGAAACAGAGACTGTCTTCACTACACTGAAAATCAGACTGAAAACACTTCATTCCTACTTTGCACCCCTGTGAGATATAGTACAAGGTACAGAACAATACGAACCAATCCAAAGTGCATATATCCCTGTTCTCCCATGAGACTTTACAAGACGCTTTACCTTCAGCTATCTATCCTCTTTGATATAATGAACATGGTATATTGCTATCCAGATATTTTGTTCCTGTTATGAAAAGCAGATTTTTTTTTCCTCACTTCTCCTCTTTTGTTGACTATAGAGCAGTTAAAGACTGCTAGTGAAACCTAGGTGAGGGTTCAGTTTCAGATTAAGCTGTCTACACGCAAGTGGTTACATATCAGTCACAGAAACCCTGCAGTTTAGGCCACATTATAGTCAAAACACAATATAACAAAGAAGCCTATGGAATGATTATGGTGAGAAGCACTAGCTGTATGACTCAGCTACTTAAATATACTGTGGTGGCTTAGGATGTCCAAGCTATTTGTATGGTGGTGGCAGGAATGACACAAGACACAGGGAGGACTTGCAGTCTTTTGGGGTGGCAGCTGGATGCTAGGCAGGATCAGAGGACAATTCAAACAGTGCTAGGTGCCAGCGTTCACACACCTGAATTGAGCCTGCACCAAATATGATGTCAAATGAGAAAAATTGTTCTCACATCAGTCTGTGAGAACCCTACATGATGGTGTCTTGATCTAAACCTTGTTAGGCTATGTGAAAAAAGCTCATCTCCACAGCCACAAAGAGGCACAGAGAGACAATGGCAGAAGGAGGAATCCAAATAGCAGTCTTCCTGGTTGCTTCTATGCCCATCAAGAAGAGCAATCAGCCCTTAAAAAGTCCATCTCCACAAGACCAGAGGAGCACAAGGGCACAATGGAAAGGCAGGAACACAAATTAAGAACTCAGAAGAAGGAACAACACCAAAAGAAGAAACAAAGGCAGGGAAAGGGATGGATTTAGCTGATTTAGGGAGGGACAACTGTGGTAAAATGGAGTGGTAAGGGGATAACAAGGGCTGGCCATGTGTAAATAATTTGCTGATGGGTGCACTTGTTTGGCCATGTTCTGTGACTGATCAGCACAGTCTGTCTTATCTTCTTATTAAATTCCTAACTCTTTTTTGTGTGTGACAGACTCCTTATTCACAGTGTGTGTATGTGCGTGTGTATGGGGGTCTGAGTGCAAGTCAGGCCATGGCTTGGAGGACCCGCATGTCTGTGGTGCAAGCAACTGAAACAAATGTAGGTCTGGGTGCCACCAGCTGGGCTGAGACTGTGGGCTGAAGGGCCCATGTGCCTGATTGCCAGAGACTGGAGAGACCAGAGTGAAACCAGTGCCAGCCACTAGGCTGGGACAAGGGGTCAGAGACCCATGCATCCACAGTGCCCGCACCACGATAGGGTGCAGAGTGAGTCTGTGGTCATTACAAAAAAACCCCACAATCCTACCCTATGTGTAGGGCCTAGCCATCCAGCTATTTTTTTACCTAGCAAAGAGTACACCTGCTATGAGCAGCCAGTTTCTCAAACAGAATGCTATAGGAAAAGGTGCGAAAGGCTTTAATAAAGTGCAGGTAAACTACGTCCATGGCTTTCCCCTAATCCTCTAAGTGGGTCATCTTGTCATAGAAGGAGATCGGGTTAGTCAAGGAGGATCTGCCTTCATAAACCCATGCTCACTAGGCCTGATCACCTGGTTGTCCTGTACGTGATGCGTGATGGCATTCGGGATGATCTGCTCCATTACCTTCCCTGGCACCAAGGTCAGACTGACAGGCCTGTAGTCACAGGGAACTTTCTCCCAGATGTGTATTAGAAGGTTGTAGGGAGCTGGATGGATATAGATGTACAGAAGTTTTCTGACATTTTGTAAGTGTCTGGTATCTACTTTATTGCTGATATCGATCCTGAACATATGGTTCACTGATCAGCAGTTGAATGTCATTAATAAATCAATAAACTACTTTAATGCCCAATTTGATTTAAACCATATGCAATGAACAGTTTGTCCCTGTGACACACTCAAGGAAGCTCTCTATGGATCACCAAAACTCTTGGCCCAGCCAGAACAGTGTCATAATTTGGCAGATACTGTTAAGAAGAGGTAATACTGGCAAATCTTCTATGAAAGAACTTCAAGTTATCCCAAAGCAATATCAGCAGCCTGTAAACACTATATCATTGCAATTTGAACACAGAGGTTTCTTTTGTATCTGTCTGGAAAGCAATGTTCCATAAAATAACCCTACCACAAATACATCTGGCACCCTAACTGCTGGTCTAAAGTCCCCACTTCACTTTCTAGCCACCTCTTAAATCAATAGTGCAATTCAGACTGGCAATAGGTAAGTAGAGGACCAGTCCTAATGACAGGCAAAGAACAGCTCCTGCTGTCTATCCTATTTTGACTGTTTCCTGCTTGTTTTCTCCTTTTTCCCAACAATATAACTAGCAGGTTCCATTACTCTACAGGTCCATTTGATATGATCCCTGTATTTTGCTTCATGTCATTGACATCTAACCTTTTATAACTTCAGATCCTTTTTCATTCAGAGAATATTGTTCTTGGTAAATGGTAACTACCAATGTGCTAGAAAAGCCGCATATATGATGCACAATACTTTGAGACTATGTCTCAGCAGTGGTTTCCTACAGACAGTAGTAGCATCGAGTGCTTTGGATATTAAGCATGAATAGAAGGTAAGGTGTATATGACTGCTACCAGCTGCTGCGTGACAAAGGTCTTGGATCTTTTATTCTCATCAATGTTTCTTAACCACACAAAATATGTTTCAGAGAGATGCAGCAGAACATGCTATGACTGTAGTGGTTTATTCAACCACTAAGTGTAAATTGCAACTTTGTGGCAAAGTTGTAATTTTGCATGTTCAGCGGAGAGGAGTCTTTTGGCTATACCTGAGATAGTTGCTGAGACACCCTCGAATTCTAAAAAGAAGTTGCTAGTCTTACTGCAAGTACTTCAGTTAAAAGTGGGCCTGCATGTATAGGAACTTTTTTCACTGTGAGATATACAATATACAGAATTCAAAATGCAAATATCCTATAAAAGTATAATAAAACAATTAAAAATCTCCAACACTTCTAATTCTTCAAGCTGATTGAGAGGCCTCTAAGGTAGGAAAAAAATCTCAGACAAGTTCAAAAACCCCACATTTCATATTTAAATCCTTTCCCTCTTCCAGGTAAATCCAATTTATAATAAACTAAATAATAATAGATATTTTGATAAACACTGTAATGATACAAAGTGGAAAAACAAGTGCTAAGACTACCACTTGGTACAATTATTGAGAAATCTATCTCTTAGTAGTAAGTTTTCTTTATTCAATTTATCTGTTATTTCCCTATTCCACAAATACCTTTCCCTCAAATAATTTAATCACTTGACAATATACATAAGATTGACTAAAAGCAATTGAATTAGAAGAGATGCTTTACTCTATTCATGAAAAAAAAAAAAAGAACTAATTAAGGTTTCACAAAACATCCTATCAGTTTGACTTGAAAGAACAATTCCATTTCTTCTGAATGTCCACTTACTGGGCTTGTTGACAGGCAAGCAGAATTTTCAAATCTATTCTATTTGACATGAAGGATACAAGGAAAAGATGATGAAAATGGTATGTTACGTATAAGGGGCTGCTTTTCAGCTTTTTCCACTAAGTTTTCCATATTGTTTACAGAATGTCAACCAGAAGGGTATTTTAATGTCAGAATTCCACACTCAGGTTTAATGAATGATGCTGATTAGTTTAATACTTTTTCTGCCCCAGAAGGCTGCAGTTTTGCAAATCTGACATTTTTTATGCCTTTAAAAGACTGTAACACATAATCATAGAAAAATGTAGGCTGAAAGAGATCTTGGAACATCACTTAGTCCAACCTCTACTCAGCTGTAGGTCTACCCTCAAGATGACATCAGATTGTTCAGGATTTTATCCACAGAATTTCTTATGATGGAGATTCCACATCCTCTTTGGACAACCTCTTTCAGTGTTTAGCCACTCTCATTTTGAAGAATTGCTGCTTTACTGCCTCTTGTGGTTTTCCATGCTGCAGCTTGTGACTGTGTGACCTCTGCTGTGTGCCTGTGAGAAGAGTATAGCTGTCTTCTATATAACCTCTCTTTAGATACTGGAAGACTGCAAATGCTCTGGCGGACCTGTTTTTTTTTTCTTATCTTAGCTTCCTTTATACTTGCTTTAACCATCTCAGTGGCCCTCTACCCTGGTCCCTTTGTCTCTCTCTTGTATGGGGGAAAACAAAACTGGTCACAATAATTCAGATGTGAACTCAAAAGTGCTTAGTGAAGGGAGGTGTTGACTTTCCTCCATTCACTGGCTGTATGCATGGTTATGCTCATGAAGGGCAGCATACCAACATGACTACTTGATCTGTCTGTCTGTGAGTACATGATTATAAACCAAGTTTATATGTCTGTGTGCTATGATTATAAAACAAGCTAGCAACAAACATTACCGAGTGGATGATTTTTCCTTAGTTTTCAGTGACATATTCATTATTTCAACTGAGTGGTTAGCATAAATACTTTGCATAAAGCTATCTCTCCCTTTTTCCCAAAATACTGTGAACTAGTTTAGCAATTTGGCTTTAACTCAGATACAAAAAGCTATTTGACCCCTACAAAGTCCGAGAGCTACAAGGGCTGTGCTATTTAATTTTTGAGTGACTGTATTAAGCAGTATATTATAGTATGTTAAAAAGAAGAATCAGAAGGCTAAAAACCCCCCTTTGAAAGAAATTACTTTCTTTAGTGTTTTAAAGACAAAGGTCAATATAATCTCTGTGTATTCAACCATTTTCTTTTTAGTGAATGTAATCTTTTATGAAATAATTTTGAAAACAAGAAGATGAAAACAAGTAAATGTTTTCTTTTTAAATTGAAGTGCTAGAATTTCACAACAGAGTACAAATCTCACAAAATGTATTCAAACAAAAGCAGTTATGTTGGAAAAAACAGTGCTAGCTCTCCCCATCTCTTTCAACAACACTTGAACATTATGTACCCTTTTAAAAATGTTTATCTATAATACTGTGGGTGCCATTTATCATAATGTGATGTGTATTCCAAATAAGAATGAACCTCTGCAGAAAAAGCTCACATTATGTATTGATGCCACATTAGGAGGCCCTGTCTCCAAGCTGTCAGAAAAACTAATAAACCACCTAATACAGTACACTTTCAGAAATTTTGGCTTTGAGTACAAATGTTAAGGACACTTCAGTTTAGCAAATAAAAGAATTGTCACTAAAATAGGATACTGAAGTAAATAATCATCTACTCAATGTAGATGAGAGTAGAAAAAAAAATATGTTGGAGTAAACTACAGCAGGGCTCCCTGCATTCGAAATTAAGTTCAACAAATATTCTTGTTAACAGTTATATAACTTTAACAGACATTTTAAACTGAGTCAACAACTTTAATAACATTACAGAATAACAAAATTCTCATACTTTTGATACACTGAGTAACCTAATTTCTCACTGAAGTCAGGGGAAGGTAATGACATTCAAAATAGTCACAGATTCCATTTCTAAAACAAAAGTTGCAGCATGAACCAAGGAAATAGATTAAGAATTTTTATACTTATAGTCACAGGATTTTTATGCAAGTTTCATATACTTTTGGTTTAGAGTTTGAATGAATGTTCATAAATCTTAATTTAAAATTGCCTATCTGGATCCAATTCTAGTTAAAAAAAAATCCTTTCTTTTAATTCTAGATTAATGTTCATCTCTGCAATAATCATACAAAGCCAGTCGATAACATTAATTCTTGGATCAGATTCACTGATACTCCACAGCAGATTTGTAATGGCTCAGTGCAAAGAAGTCATAAAGCTGAATCATTAAGCTCCTGAGGATTCCCTATAGAGCTGCTGTAATGGTGTATATTTTGGGTTTACGCCCAGTGAAGGTTCCTTCAGAAAATGGGGTTAGTCAAAGATCTCTTGCTGCCAGAATAAACCTATGGTCTGTGAGCACAAGTACAAATAACGTTAAAGTAGGTGGCATTATATTTATAACTGGACTGAACTGGCATCCAGTTACAACTGAGGCCCAGAAAACAAGGCTAGCAGAGCTTATCACAATTAGATGTGATCATTTTATGTATGATTTTAAATTATTTGGGAACTTAACAGAATTAAAATGGCAAAACATACTTACAACAATAAATCTAAGGTCTACTTTATAATATAGTACTTAGTAAGATGTCCAAAATGCTTATAACTTTAATAATGCAAAAGCTACTGTTAGTATTTTATCCTCAAAAATAAAAGATCATTAAATTGATTTTCTTAAAGAACAACCTTATTATTTTCTTTGAAACGTACAGAAAAGTAAAAAAAAAAAATTTATCATTTCTTCTGGCTTCATTGATTTACATTTTCACTTTGTAGATTTCAGAGATTTTTACCTGCTCTTATTTCCTTCTATATCTTCCAACATTTCCATTAGCAGATCTCAGAATATTAAGCTGGTGGATTTTCTTTTCTCTTCTTCCAGTGCTTTCATTTTTGCAATATTACTTCTTGTTCTTTTTTTCTTGCCCCAGTTCATAATGTCCAAAGTTTATTAATTTTTGACAATATTTTAGCAATGTTCTCTAGTTTATGAATCATTCAACTACTGCTCCTAAAATTTATATATATACACACACATACACATGTATAGAAACATATAAATAAGTATACACTTATTTATACAGATTTAAAGTAGATTCTAATTATCATACATATGAGAGTCCAGACTTACTCTGGCTATCTTCATTTCTGTGGTATATCTTAGCTAAAATTCTACAGTACATCTGTAAAACTGGAGGAAAATAAACACTTCTACAAAATTAGTGTTTAACTTAGAAGTTAAATTGTCAAGAAATAAAACTTATTACAAGTTACAAAAAAATCAGTTTTTTAGAGATAACTAGTCTCCCTTTCAAAATTAATCTTGTGATTAATTTTCCCAATTTACAAATAATCTATTTATATTTGACAAGGATTTTCCCTTCTGAACTGGAACACTTTCTCTATTTATGTCTTTCCTTAATAGAGCAGTTGATGCAAACTTCTTGCTCCCAGCTGGCAAACTAAAAATTTCTTGTAAGTAACTGAAGATTTCATTGTTTTGAAGTGTTACTTGCAATTGGTGACTGATGCTTCTTTTTATGTGGGGTTTTTTTGGTTGT
This sequence comes from Egretta garzetta, assembly GCF_000687185.1. NCBI lineage: Eukaryota > Metazoa > Chordata > Aves > Pelecaniformes > Ardeidae > Egretta > Egretta garzetta. The sequence continues at coordinate 228,051 of NW_009260478.1, read as the reverse complement.
TTTTTTTTTTTTTTTCTGTTTTCCAGATGTTAAACTGGGTTTTGAATCAGCTCTCACTGGACTGTGGTTTGAATGAAAAGTTCTAATTACTGTGATTTTTAAAAACCCTTCTGATGTGACAGTTTGAAAACCATGAAGCACAGAAAAAGTGTTATCATCTTTCTTGTTTCTCATTCTTGTTCTTTTCTTTTTTAAAAGGGAAATGGTTTAGAAAAGGGAAAACTAGACTATTCAAAGTAGATTCAGATGGTGGTATAGTCAATATCAACAACCATGATCATGGAAGAGATATATGGCCAAGTCAAATGTTTTGTTCTTAGAATACTGATAAAATCTGCTGAAAACGTTGCAATACTATTGATAATACTTTGAGGAACTTGAAAGTTCCAGCAACTATGTAAACTCCTGTAGGCATATAGAGATCATGCTACTACATCAAACCACTGAACCAATAGCCCGAGAGTAACAGGTGGTAGGAAACCTAAGTGGACTAAAATCAAGTAACTGTCCATGTAAATTTACAAAATCAATTTATTCTTTAATCCTGAATAGTTTATTGCTGTAACTTGTCTACATTAACACAGCCAGGCTTTTTATTTTAGTTGTTTAATGAGAGATGGAGGTAGCATGCTTGATACACAAATTCCCTGCTCCAGAGCAGCAAAAGGGCTGTATGCTCAGCCTCTTGATTTCCTGTTGAAGGACTGTGAATAGATAATTTTCTGGAGTTATGGAATGAGACAGAAGAAAAGGGAAAAATTTTCCTCTGGGACTAAATAATGACATATGTTTTCCTCTGAAAAGACATATGATGCAGGAACATCCTGGCTAAAATGTTATTGTCACCAACCTAGTCTATCTGTCCTTTTTACTTTTACTGTTTAGAAATATGGAACAAGCTTGAAGCTGCTGTGGCATGATTTTCACAGTACTGTTGGTAGTTTGTGATGTATCTTGTTATTATGTGCTCCATTAAGTTACATTAGTGACCTGTTTCTGAGGTGGTCTGTTGGTAACTACTAAATATGCAATTTTTCCATTTCTCCTTGTAAAACCTGAACTGGAGATACATACAGAGTGTCAATCTGCTCGAGGGGAGGAGGGTTCTGCATAGGGATCTAGACAGGCTGGATCAATGGGCCAAGGTCAACTGTATGAGGTTCAACAAGGCCAAGTGCCAGGTCCTGCACTTTGGTCACAACAACCCCATGCAGCGCCACAGGCTCAGGGAAGAGTGGCTGGAAAGCTGCCTGGTGGAAAAGGACCTCGGGGTAGTGGTTGACAGCTGGCTGAATATGAGCCAGCAGTGTGCCCAGGTGGCCAAGAAGGCCAATGGCATCCTGGCTTGGAACAGGAACAGTGTGGCCAGCAGGAGTAGGGAAGTCATCCTTCCCCTGTACTCCGTATTGGTGAGACCACACCTCAAATGCTGTGTTCAGTTTTGGGCTCCTCACTACAGGAAGGATGTTGTGTTGCTGGAACATGTCCAGAGGAGAGCAACAAAGCTGGTGAAGGGTCTGGAGTGCAAGTCTTATGAGGAGCAGCTGAACCAGGAACTGGGAATTGGGGCTGTTTAACCTGGAAAAAAAGAAGACTGAGCGGACCTTAGACCAGAGACCTTATCGCCCATTACAACAAAGGAGGTTATAGCGAGGTGGGTGTTGGTCTCTTCTCCAAGGTAACGTGCGATAGGATGAGACGAAATGGCCTCAAGTTGTGCCAGGGGAGGTTTAGATTAGATATTAGGAAAAATTTCTTCACCTAAAGGGTTGTCAAGTGTTGGAACGGGCTACCCAGGGAAGTAGTTGAGTCCCCATCCCTGGAGGTATATGAAAAGACAGGTAGATGAGGTACTTAGGGACATGGTTTAGTGGTGGGATGGCAGTGTTAGGTTAACAGTTGGACTTGATGATCTTAAAGTTCTTTTCCAACCTAAACGATTCTATGATTCTTTGATTCTATGATTCTATATTTTCATGACCTCAGAAAGAAATATGAAGTTTAATCAAAAATAACTATTCTTGAATTTGGTAAGATGCGTAGATTGCAAAAGGGACAAGCCCCTCCTTATTGTCATAAATAAACCAGTCTCTACCTGACAGTGATTAAGTCAATGTCTCTCCCTTTTTACCCTCAGTAAACTCCCACAGTAGTGATATGCTGTTATTAACTGTTAGTTAGAAGTGGTTTTAGTCTGAAATAGATGTGACTCAGAGGTCCCTTCTGCCTTTGGTAATGTTATTTCATGATTATTCAACTAAGTTTTTTTTTTGCAATGTCATCTAAAATAACAGCAATTTTTGACCCACGTTACTTGCAATCTACATGCTTTCTTTGGTGGGAAGTTTAGCAGGGAGGATCTCCAATGCAAGACAATGAATCTGCTGGTAGAGTCAACCTGTTCCCATCCTTTAGAGGTGCTCTGTGGATTATCCTCATCGTTATTAAGTATGTGAGCTGGATCCTTTTAATTTTCACATCATACATAAACCTTATGCCAATCTCCAGGTCCCCTGCTCTTTGAGGTAAAATGATTCCTACTAGTCCTTCTAGTGGTCTTCATTCAAATGGTAGTGGATTTGTTATCATGTTTCCAATGAGCATTTATAGACTTCCAGAATTACTATGATTTTCAGAGAAGCAAAAGTTTGAATTGAACTTGCTTTATAGTGACATTTAAACTTTCTTTGATTTAAGCAAAAGATGGAATTAAGTCAGGCTGCTTTTCAAACACATAAATATCTCCTAGATACCCACCTCCTGTAGTTCAAGGAAAAACAGCAGGTATTTTGAAGACAGTGGACCTTTGACTAAAGGAACAAATGGAAGTTGGCTGAATGTGCCTCACTGGTAATTTCAACACTTGGAGACCTATGTTGTCTTGCAAATGTGAAATTAGCTAACATTTATCATGCTATGTTTCACCCTAGTTTAATTTTTTATTATTATTTCAACATTATTACAGAATCATAGAATCGTCTAGGTTGGAAAAGACCTTTAAGATCATTAAGTCCAACCGTTAACCTAGCACTGCCATCCCACCACTAAACCATGTCCCTAAGTACCTCATCTACCTGTCTTTTAAATACCTCCAGGGATGGGGACTTGACCACCTCCCTGGGCAGCCCATTCCAGAGCCTGACAACCCCAATATACAACACTGTAGAGGATTTGGAGCTATAAACTAATGTGCAATATTTTGAAATTTTTTGGGTAGCAGGGATTTTACAGTAAAAACATGCTTTCTTCTGTCAAAGAGTGTTATGCAATAGGAAAATGTGAAGTAATTTGATGCTGAAATAACAGTGGAGTATTTTCTGCCACTCAGGCATGCATTGGTTTTCCATGTAGAGCAGAGCCTTCAAAAAGTGTTTGCCTCAGGCATTTGTCATGTTATTGTCTGCTGTTTGACCCTGAGCAGTACAATGTCTGTATGTCATGAAAAAATGATAAATATTGTAACTACTTACAATTTTTATATCCTTTCTTTTGCACTTGAAAGACGTTACTGAATTTATTATAGATTGTGAAAGGAAAAGCAATGATTAAGCAGATATTAACAAAACCAAAATGTAAAGCCTAGTTTTTCATCTAAATAGTTTCTGGAACTTAACACCCAACCAATCTTACTGTTGAAAGCATTAAAAGTTTGTCTGCTTTAAAAATAGTAGGAAGATAAAATGAAAGGTAAAACTTTTCCCTAACAGTGTCCAAACATACAGGAAAACTTACTGAGGTCTTTTCATTCTAAGAAAATGTTTATTAGAAAACATATGTTTATATATATAAGGCCACAACAAAACAAATTAGGCTTAAATTTATATGACCTGCACATTTTGAATTAGACTTGAAAGGTCATTGCTGATTATTTCTTGAAGTTAGAAAAGCAAAATCAGTGTTGTAGATGATTCAGATCACCTGACATAGATTGTAAACTGTTCCTTTAAAAAGGGAAGGTAAAAGACTTCAAAGCTGAGAAAGGAAGAATTTCCTTTACATTTCTAGTCAACCTGAATGTAAATGTCTTGCTTTCCTGGATGTTATAAGGACATGTTGAAACTCTCCAGTTTTATGTAACTTGTTTAAATAAAGAATAATCTCAAATACTGTGTACTATTTTGAATATAATTACAAAATTGTTCAAAGTAGGTTTGAAAAAAGACAATAGTTCCTAGTAAATTCTATGATGTTACCTTGGAATATTAATCTTAAAAGACAAGATGATTGTTTTGCGTATTGTGTTCTCACAGGAACTCAAAACTAAATAGTTGTAAAGAAAACATATATGTAAATGTATTAAAGATTCATCTGGTGGGACAGTCAAGGAATATATATTTTATTTAGGATTCTTTAGCATATTTATCTTTTAGGAAAATAAATTAAGAAAACAGAATTTTTTTTTTCTAAACTGGTAGTGAAAACATTAGCTAAGACAGAAAAATAATACAAAACCACAAGTTAGAAAGAATTACTTATTACGCTAGAGAGAAAAAGTCCTGACTGGTATTGAATCTTTATTTGAAACACTGGTATTCAATTTAAAGGGAAAAATTGAAGAACATAAAGATTAAAGGAGAATAAAACGTGACAGTTTGCTGGAAGTTTGACTACGAATTTGCAGCCAGGCCTGCACCACATAACCAGGAGTGCTGCTCATAAAACTAGCAATGAAAAATTCTTCTGCATATACCTAAAAAGACTGCTGCGAATCCTATGAATGTTATAAACATAATAATAGTGATAAATCAAAAGAAACCAAGAAATAAATCTCAAAATGGTCAGGAATTTGTGCAGAAATATTTGAGAGTAGACAGGAAGGAAACATGAGTAGCCAAATATTTATAATTAACTAAAGTGATAAATAAGGTTACTGATTAATACTTCTGCCATGATTCCATGGAAGTCTAATGCTAATTTTTGCTCCCTGAAGATATGATTATCATATCAAACAGCTTGCCAGAGAAGAGGCTCAGTTATGACATGGACACTGAATAGATAGTTGAAGAATAGACACTCTCAGAAATGAAAGACACTTATTTATTATTATAAGATAAATTTCTAGAAATAAAGATATTGAATTAAAAATAAGAAAGACCATGCAGAAAACTTTTATGACTGATTGATGCCTTTGGAGGTCCTAGAAACTCAGATAACTGTGCATGTATTTGGAATGTCTGTGTACAGACTGCTCAGAATTCCAAGAGCAGGAGGTAGGGAACAAACGTAGAAGATTATTAGGAAGATGGAATAGATGAATGATCAGATTATTACCATAAAAATGGCTAGGTATCTGTATAATACTTGTAGGTCCTTTTAAAAATCCCATACCGCATACCTAATCAGTATTTCAAACATTAATCAGAGAAAGGACCTGTCACTGATTCCCTTTACTCAAGAAGGCTCATTACAGAGCTTGATTGTAATATTAGAACTACCACTGAGATGCACCAGGCTAAAATCTGAAGTGTCTTGTCTGCTAGAGGAAGAAATCAAAGCTTGTGATTTCATTAATACATGTTATTAACTTTCTGTCTTAATTGCAAGTCATTTTTATACTAGAAATATAAACATGAAGGGGAACATTTTAATGTCAAAATTAGATTTCATGAACCTATACTCCCTCTCACACATGCCTTCAACATTTTAAATATTTTTTAATAAGTACTTAAAGATATTAAGTGTTTTGAAGGATGCGAACCAGAGAGACTTCAATATCTCTGTGCTATTTCATTAATACAAGGTCCACTTATTCTTTTGGCAATTTGGTAAAGGTGTATCTAGCCTGATATCCACACATTCTTGGCACAAGACCTACAGAAAACTCTGGTGATTTTATTTAGTATTTTCTGCCTATGTTGCTCAATGTCCTATATAACATAATACACAAGAATTCCTAGAAATGAACATCAGTATTCCTCTCTCCTTGTCAAATGCCACAACAGTAAGTAAACCAGCTAATTTTTTTCTTCTTTCAGCTCAACTTCAGTTCCTTTTCAGTATAATGTCTCATCTGAATAGGAAGACTAGATAACAGGTTAAATCAAACATTCTCTTCACTGTAACCAGAGTGCTGGTGTATAGGGTGTGGCTGGGGTGGAATTAACTTTCCCCATGTCAGGCCTCATAGTGCTGTGCTTTGTATTTGTAGCCAGAACAGTGTTCATATCACACCAGTGTTTTGGCTACTTATGAGCAGTGTTCACACAGCATCAAGGCTGTTTCTCCAACCACTCCTACCCCTGCTCAAAAGGCCAGTAGGATGGGGGTGGGCAAGAGTTTGGGAAGCGACATAGTCAGGATTGCTGACCCAAACTGAGCAAAGGGATGTTCCATATCATATGACATCATGCTCAACAATAAAAGCTAAGACAAAGGAGGAGGAGGAAGATATTTACTATCACAGTGTTCGTCTTCAGAAGCAACTGTTACATGTACTGAGGCTCTGCTTCCCACGAAGTGGAAGGACATCACCTACTGTTAAGTAGAGAATAAATCTTTTTGTTTTCCTTTGCTTCTGAGTGTGGCCTTTGCTTTTCTTCATTGAACTGCTTTTATCTTGACACTCGAGATTTTCATCTTCTTTTCATTCCCTGTCCTGCTAAGGAAGGGAGTGATAGAACAGCTTGGTGGGCACCTGATGTCTAGCCAAGGTAAGCCCACCACAGTCCTTTTTGGTGCCTAAGGTGGGCCCCTTGAAGAATTTGAGATAAGGACAGTAATTGGGAGAGGTAACAGTCAAAACATGGATGGAACATTGCCAGAGAGCAGAATAATTGTGGAGAAATATTTTTTTTATAATTGTGATGAAAGTATGAGGGGTATAACTAGTTTACCTCTGTTAGTGTTGTTATGTAGTTATTTTGACTTTGATGTAGGAAATTGATTTTGTTGATTGTGTTAGGCTTCCATGGCAAGGTTTTTGGTAGCACAGAGGCTGCAGGGGTGGCTTCTGTGACAAGACACCAGAAGCTGCCCCCATGTCAGACAGAGCCAGATCCAGCCGGCTTCAAGACAGACCCACCCCTGGCCAAAACTGAGCCAATAAATGGTATTGGTAGTGCCTCTGTGGTAACACATTTAGAAAACATAAAAAACCACTATGCAACAGCAGCTGCGAGACATGAGTGAAAAAAACTGAGAGAAACAACCCTGAAGACACCACAGTCAGTGAAGAAAAAAGGGGAGGAGGTGCTCCAGGAGCCAGAGCAGAGATTCCTCTGCAGCCCATGGTAAAGACCATGGTGGTGGAGATTGTCACCCTGCAGCCCATGGAGAGTCCACAGTGGAGCAGATGTTCTGGCAGGACCTGTGAACCCATAGGGGACCTACACTGGAGAAGTCTGTTCCTGAAGGACTGTACCCCATGGAAAGAACTTATGTTGGAGCAGCTCTTGAAGAACTTTAGTCTGTGGGAAGGACCCATGTGGGAGAATTTCATGAAGGACTGTATCCTGTTGGAAGGACTGCATACCAGAGCAGAGGAGGAGTGGCAGAGACATGTGATGAATTGACAACAACCTTCATTCCCCACCCGCCCCTGCACTGTTCAGGGGAGTGGGAGGAGGTAGATGAGTCAGGAATAGAGCTGATCCTGGGAAGAAGGGGGTGGGGGGGAATGTGGGTTTAGTTTTGTTCCTATATTTCACTTTCTAAAATAAAATCACACCAATGCTCTCTTAGCTAATCTACCTCATAGTCACTTTTTTTATATATATTCTTGGATGAACTATCATTAGACAAATGATGACTGTGCATATACAAATACTGACAGTGTGTGTTCCAAGAAAAAGTGAAGGTATAAGAATACATGAGAAATATTCCTCAGTTTCTAATTTCATGTGCTGAAACAGATTTTTGCCTGCTGTAAGTCAGTTCATAAAAGGCTAAGTGGAAACCTCTGGACTTCTCTGACTTACAACTCATACAGACCTTCTTTAACACAAAAATGGCTCATGAGCAACTGAATGGCCAAACTGCATGACAAGTCATCTATTTTTTACATCTATTTTAACGTGTTGGCAAATATAGTCTTATAATTTTAGTAAATGAATGAGAATTCAAAATAATATGTCCTCAGCTTTCTACAGAAAAAGTAACAAGAATACATACAAATTTCAATCATGTCCTGTCTTTAGACAAGAATACATACAAGCATTCCATCATTTAGCGGGTTTTTTAAGAAGTAGGCTGCGACATCACTGTACTATAAGAGTGAAAATATTTGAAGGAATTAGAAACAAATATCTCTGTGTTAAAAATAGTCATCACAGCTTAACTTTCAGTGAGAGCTAACAGAGGGGCTCAGGCTGCAACATAAATGACTGTGTCTGTGGCGGGGGCGCAGCATGTCACTGATGGAGCCCATGGTTGGTGTTTGGGTTCATTGCGATGGGAGTGCCTTGCAGCAAGCCCATGGTGTTCACCTTAGGAGAGCCTGGGGGCCATTATTCACATATAAATAGTTTCTAAGTCATAACTATTGTGCAGGAACCATGTCTGAATATCATTTTGAACAGATATTCTAACAGCCTTATTGAAAGACTAGGTATATTAACCTGATGGCATACATTTCAGGTAGTACTATTTTGAATGCCATAACTGATCTAAAACATTTGGAACTGGATATGAAATCAGATGTTCTTAAGTGGTTGAAAACATACCAATTCTGGCAGATGTTCACTATTTATCATAGCACTGAGTGAATGTCCCAGACAATTAGCAGCACCTATAATTTATGTTACCTTCAATACAATATTTCTTCACTGTAGCCCATAATTTCCAGTTGTAGTGGACAATGTTGCCTTTTGCTTTTTGTTCAATACTAGAGGTAAGGATCTATCTCTAAAAGAATATTTTAGTCTTCAAACAGATGCAAAAAACCAAACTACTAAACAAATAAACAAAACTCAAACAAGATAAGGTACTTGCTTCACATTGGCTTATGCCTTGTTTGACTTCATTTACAATGGACTCCTGATGTTTCAGACTGGACAAGCACAACTGCTGTAGCAGTGTCACAACCATATCAGTAGGGTAACATAGATTTACAATGGTAAGGATTTAGCTCACTTGATCATATTTCTGCCGCTGCAAGCTTGGAACAGCCATTAAGTTAATGGAAGCTCATGTATCCTTCAGAAATGTTTGAACTCACTTTAACGCAGAATGTTATTATTCAACACTTTGTCACTCTATGGTGTTTTACAATGCATTGAACCTAGAGTGCCTAGCTGTCCTGCTTCAGTATGCATTGTCACTAGAAACATTATTTGGGAACAAAGATGCTTTGACACAGCGCATTTCGTCATTGGTAGAAATTAAATTTATTATTTGTGTTTCCAAATATGAACATGAGAGTTGTCTTTTCCTATTCCAGTCCTTTCTTCTTTTATCTACTTGTTATACCTGTGGCAGTTGAGAACAGCTACAGGGAGCATATGAGGGAAAAGCTAGGAAAAAAGATGGAAGTCACAAAGGGAGTTAATATTTGAAAAATAATTTATTATTATATTTTCTTAAAATATGGGCAAACTGGGTTAAAAACCAAACACATTTTTCTTTCATCATTAAAAATTTACTTTTAGAATGAAAATCAGAAGTCAGATCTTCCTATTCTCTGATCCTCATAACTTCTGAACAGGGGTCTCTAGGCTTTTGAAAGCAGAGTGGAAAATAAGGCAGGAAAAACATAACTGAGTAAAAGACCTTTGCCTTTTCCCCCTTCTTTCTCTGAAGACCACTTCAGAAGCAAGAGAAAGGAGGCAGGGAGCAGTCATATTTCAGTTTTTACCTGTGAAGATGGATGATTCAGTAATTACTACTCTATTATCTGAAAACAATGTACATAAGGCAAGAGAAGTAGCAAAGAGAGGAAAGGGATCTCTGAAACAGAGCTTAGATGGAAATACAACATGGATAAGAATATACTGAATTATCTCTTGCTATCTCTGCTTCTGTGAAGATAAAGATCTCAGGCTTACCACAGCCTCTTCCTTCTCCTGTCCTGCACTTCTGGGAGCTACAGGCTGCCATTAACATCAAGGTACTAAATGAAAAGCTGTGAGAAGTCTTGGTGAAAGGGAAAAATTGAATTGTTGCAGCAGACAAAGCAAGCCGTGACACCATGTAGTGAAACAGAATTGCTTGTGGGTAGTAGCATCCTGGCTAAAGGAACCCACTGTCACCACTGGCTGTTTCAAGGTGCGACTTCCTTCTGACTTTTCAGCTGCAGCAGCAGCCTTAGGGAACTAGAAGAATTTGTGAAGACTGTGTGCGTGAGGGCACAGTATGAGGTGAGGGGATGGTGAAGCAAGGGCAGGAAGTTGGAAAGTACAGGAATGATACAGAGGGAATATGTTCTAGGCATCAAAAAAACATGCTGTGTCATTACTTTGAATGAGGCACTTAGGACAGATATTTTCAAAGTAAGATGTGACTAAGTCCTTGAACTGATTAGAAAAATGTCAGCCCTCTTTGTTTGCAAATATTTGTAATTTTTGTACTGAGGTCAGTGTCAGTGTCTTCTCCTAAGTAACAAGCAATAGAATGAAAGGAAACAGCCTCAAGTTGTGCCAGGGGAGGTTTAGATTAGATATTAGGAAAAAAACCTCTTCACAGAAAGGGTGGTCAAGCACTAGAATGGGCTGCCCAGGGCAGTAGTTGGGTCCCCATCCCTGGAGGTATTTAAAAGACGTGTAGACGTGGTGCTTAGTGGTGGAATGGCAGTGTTAGGTTAACCGTTGCACTTGATTTTAAAGGTCTTTTCCAACCTAAATGGTTCTATTCTGTGGGAAAGAAGCAAGGAAAACAATAAGGACAAAACATGACAGCAAACATTTTATAGAAGGACTATGACTACGTTCCTGCCTTTACAGCAATAATTTAATAATAATTTATGTGTCATAATTTCCTTTTTAGGACCCTATTTTTATAGTTTGGGAAAAAAAAAGTAACTTCTTTCCTCTTCCAAATAAAAGATAATTTAATAGGAAACTAAGAATAAATATACGTTTCAAACATATATACATGAAAAAATGTTATTGCAGAAATCATGGAAAATACTACTACTCAATTTACTAGTTGTCCCATTGTGTCCTCCATGGTTATCAAAGTCTTTATTTACAGTTGCAGGCTCGCAAGTTTCAGAGTTAACAATGAGTTTGTGAGGGAGGGGGAGAGAAAGATTTGGGAATATACAATATGGACAGTTAAACCATAATTCTGCCCTATCATGAGTCCCAGAAATGCTATACTGTCATGAATAATACATATCCCATCTGAATCCAGACTAGATGCAGAGTTTTTTGCCTGTCAGGAAAAAAATGGTACTGAGCCAAACCATAATCTATGAAAACAGATACACTTTATCTAGGTGGAAAAATTGTGTGTTTAGCATACACAGATTAAAGATAGATTTTATACTTAAAATAAGTAATTTGTGACTATAATGCAAGTCTAGGAAAGTTACAAAGGAGTTTGAAAACAGTGACTTGTGCCAAATCTGTCTTAGGATAAATGACTATTTTGATAACTTCTGTAAGTGGAACATTTCAATGTCAGTGTGTTCCCTTTTGAAATGGAATGGAACATTTTGATTGCTCAATTTGAAATTATTTTATTCTGTGAAATGTAGATTGCATTATAGAAAATATCATAATTAAACATAATTGATAACCTTTTACCTAAATGCATCCTTTTTTATTAGCAATAATTAATTTGCATACATTTTGGAAATTCCAATAAACTGTGGGAGTTTTTATAATTTACAGAGAAAAAAAAATTGAAATCACAGAATTTTATAAAAACAGGGAAGCTGTTTTCTGTTTGTTTCAAATTTATAAAAAACACTGTCATAATAACCCAGATCAATTATTTACAGCTCTTACACTTTCCAGTGTTCAAGGAACACTGTTGAGATTAGTCAGTTGTCCAAGCCTTTGGTCAGAGAATAAGTAACATCAGTTTCCAAGAGCTACCCAGCATAATAAAAGCACTAAAATAAAAACACATCCTCAGGGAGCACGAGTGCTGGCACAAAATCTATCCTGGGGCAATCAACTACATAAACGTAGCTAAACATGTGCCATCTGTGGAGGAGTTTGTCCAGCAAAATCAGCAACATTTCTCTTACACAACACACAACTGCTTTGGGATGTGATTCTATGCAGGTAAATTCAGGATATCTGAAGCTGTTGCCAGCCTGTTATCTTACAATGTCTGAAATGGTGACTGCATTTTTGTGTCAGGGATTACTGCAGAAGCAGTAACACACAGAAGCTTCTTGATGCTTATTCCAGTGTCCAAGTGACTTGTTTACTCCTGAACAGATGATTGTGCAACCACAGCGTACATCAGCTGAGACTTTTATTACCCTAATAAGTAACAGGAAGAAACACCAGGTTTCTATCTTGTTAACACAGTGGGATGTGAAGGCTGCTAAGTGCCAAAGGTATCAAACTAGATGGGTCCACCAGGAGCAGAGCAAACCTCTCTGCCTGGTTGCTGTCAAAGCCCTGCTCTTCATTGCACTGCTGCTTGATACACAAGGCCTGTGTTTTTCTCATAATGGGTTTACTGATCTGCAGCATTTCCTTGTATGTACATCCCTTACTTGAAAGCAGCCTTGATTTTTAACCCATTGGAGACTTTATTGCTCTAGTGTAATACCTGTTTTTGGACTGTTTGAAAATGAACAGGGGGGTGTTGTTAGAATTTTTTTCTTTTTCTTCATTTTTCTTTGCTTTTCAAGGGTTATATAGTACATATGACTCAACCATGGGTCACAGAAGTTGTGGGAAACAGTACTCACTGCTTGAATGGAATCTGTTCTTTGCATTACGCCAAAATCAAGGATGGTAAGATCTGTGGCACAGGTATATATATAGCTCTGATGGGATGTGCTACTGGCTTGGGGAGTGCCACTGCCCAGACAGTGGCAATGGCCTGACAGATCCTGGGTAGGGGAGAAAAACAGCCCTTAGTGTCATGGTGTGTGTGTGGGTGCACCTTCCACTTCCTCTGTGAGGTCCCAGAGTGCAGCCAGTTGGGAGGGGACAGGGTACAGACACACTCTCGGAGCCATGAGCAAAACCCCAGGCTGAGGGGGCTGCACCCACTGCAGGCACCCTGCTTCTCATGGTGAGGACAATGCCAGAGGGAAGGGCTGAGGTTCTTAATAGAGCCCTTTAGGCTCTGCCATTAATGAGGATTCTCTGTATCAATTAGATAATTCAGGCTCTTAGGCTACTAAAACATTAACTGGACTAACAGTAGATTCATAGTTCCACCTATATGGTGTGTACCTTGGACCCAGAAAAAGATTTGGGACATCATGGTTGCCTTTTGGTAATGCATTGAATGTTGGACGGCTTAAAGCCAGCCTACAACTGGCCCAAGGAAACAAAATGCTAGAATACCTGTGGTGGGGATGCTCAGTCCTCAGTTTCACCTGTTTTGTTTAACAAAATAATTTCTATTGATTTGCATTACCTTTTCCTGCAAAGATAGCCCTTGTCAGGTAGCAACAGCTGAAGCACAGCCTCCCCAAACTAATAAAATACATTTTTGGCTTGATACATGGTCTTGTCCTTTTAAATGTACAGAGGTAAAATGTTTTAGGAAAAGAAAATGCAAACATATTTCTCTGGCTAGTCTCTACAAATGACGTGACTAAGGCTACATGCATACTGTTTATATCATGCTCACCTTCGGTCCAAAGGCACCATTTTGACATACTGCTTTTCTAGCATCCATGCTTATAGAAAAGATGCAACAAGCATAAAACAATACATAAATTCTGGCAATATATATGTCTAAAACAGTCTAAATACCTGTTTGTATGATTAATCATTGTAATTGTTTTAAGTCCATTCAAAGGTAATTGAATCAGATGTATTCCAGTATGCTGTAGTTTTCTGCTCAGTTGAAAACCAGGTACATCACAGCCTGTGGCAGTGCTTGCTTTCTTCTGTCACCTTGTTAGTATCTCAGCTCTAAAGGTGTATCACTGAAGACATCTTTTCTCTGACACTTCTGTCAAAAGGCTGTTTTATTATTATTTTTCTTTTTTTATTGTTATTAAAACTGAAGCAGCAGCAATCAAAATATAAGGAAAAAAAATTCTGTCAAGTGTGAAAGTAAGATTTCCCTCACAGGCAAAATCTGTCCCAGAGGAATTCCAAGAACTGAAACTGTGATAAAATTACTGTATGCATCAAGGGGGTATATTTAGTACTTTTAGCAATAAAAGTGTGTTCCAGAAATAGAGATTTATAGGCACATCCAATTTTATATGTTATATATCTTATAAGTGAGCAACACAAACACTGTCACCAGCAGTCACAATGTGGTAGATAAAAAGTTCTCCTAAAAAGATAAGTATTTATCAAATCCATAAAACTTTCACTACTATCAAAAGTAGTATTTTTATGTGTAACATGCTTTGATATATGCATCTGATTAAGCATAATGGTGACATTTCCCTACCCTAGCTGGTACTGTTTGAGTGAAGTGGCCCTAGGAAGATTCCTGCACACTCAAGATACTCAAAAAGCAAAGCATTCTGAAAGAAATTAATAGCAACTATCTAATCTATCTAATTAATGTTACTGAAAAAAAAAATCCAAAACAATACTGACAGAATTTCAGTTCCAATATATTACACTACATCTTCCTGACTGCCCCTTCTTAAAAAAGTAAAATTTAGGTCTAGATTTAACTTTCATTCATTTATTTGTTTTTACTGAAACACATGAAACCTTTACAAATTGCAACCAACTATGCTTTTGTTTCTGCTAGTGCTAGTATAGTCACACATCTGGGGCTTGTTGACATCAGTACTTGATTTTCCATAACAGCACAGTATTTTGAGTATTACTCAAATGAGAGAATCTCTTCTACAAGACCTGTTAGCCCTGCACAGATATTCCTCTGTATGTATTTCAATATAGATATAGCATTAGGATGTGTTCCTTTCTTTTCGTGAACATAATTTATTGAAAGAAAAATGCCAATTTTACGCAACCAAAGAGGATCCACTGAAATATGTAAAGTATATTTTTGTAATTATTCCCATTAGAGAAACATGCTCAGTATTATGAAATATGCAATCTCCGCAGAAGCCAAGGTACTTGCATGTGGCTGGCAGATAGGACACAGTTTCTATAGGAGACTTGTGTCATTCTGAAAAGCGATCTTTAGGGCATCTAGGATGAGCCGGGAAACTATGTTTAGATGACTGGATGAGGTCCCTAGGTGGCTGGTAAGTGACATGAGTCTAGGACTCATATTATTTGGATTTTCAGGGCACAGTTCATTTCCTAAACACCAGTAAGTCATTAACAGTTTGAATGTAATAAAAATACATCCAAGGGTCAAGTAGTATTCAAGCTTCCAAAGATCTTCACAAGGTTGGAAGATACTGCATGGGCCTTACAGGAGGTCTGAACAAATAAGAAGACAAGCATAATGAAGACCAGTCTTTGCTTTCTACCAGCTGCCAAACTGACAAATCTCTCTTCTGGAGATAGTGTTAGATGAAGTGGGAGAAAAGTAATGCATCATATATATAAAAATGAAACTCTGAGCATCTGACAAAAAAAGCCTGAAGTGTATAATTCCCAGTCCCAACTAATTCTGTTAGTGGAGAAAGGGAATATTGCTCCAGACTTTTAGCCCTTCAGTTGACTACAGAAAATAAAAATGGCTTCATTCATGATGGAAAAACACTGACAAATGCAATATGAATTTTCTCCCCCCAAAAGCATGATTTTTAATATAGAACAAAGGCAGAAAGCAGCTGTAAGATTGTTTAGCATTCCAAACTGACTTGCCCACTTCTGAATGTCTGTTCTAAGTGAATATTTAGTAGTGCAGCTGGCATTGTTACTGATTGAAGAACTCCACTTATTGCATTGAACATTTTACTTTCCTGGAAAAGTATCTCACAGCTTCCTACCCAATTTATCCATCATCCAAGCTCAAATTTCTTTGGGTTTTTTATCTGTTTTCTTTTTTCTTTGGTTTTCTCCTGTCTGTACACCTTCTTTTGCCTTCCCCCTTCTACTTTTCCTCTCCCTCCTCTTTCCTCTCCCTCCCTGACTGTCTCCCCCTTCCCTTTCTTCTCACTTTCCTTTAATTTTTAACAGGTCTGAGTATTTACTTTCCTAATAGCGAAACAAAACATAGAAAACACACTTAAGTAAATTCTAACCATTAACCTATAGAAATCTCTCCAATAGGAGGAGAGGGCATGTGCAATATTTTAGGGACACAGACAGAATTATTTGTGTGCAAACAGAACCTCATTTTTAGAACAAAATCTGAAGTAATTGCACAGACTGTACCAAAACCTACTAATTTTAATGCATTTGAAAATAAGGTATTTTGCTTAGCATAGGGGTAATGATGGTTATGGAAGCAGGTAGACAGGTTATATAAGTCTAGAAGATGCAGCAAAGCCTGGAATTTCAGAAGAATAAATAACTTTCACCATAAGATTATTTTTTAAAGGGCATAAGAGACAAATATTTGTCAAATCTGTATCAGAACACTTTTGCGTACATGCTCAGTTAGTAGTACATCATACTCTGCTTGTTCTGCTGTGTTTACAAGCCTAACAGTTCCACAATGCTACTGTCTCTTTAGCACTTATCATTGGAAATACAATTTTTACTTACACTGAGTCACAAAAACCAATAACAAAATAGAACTATCAGGGATAGTCCTCTCAATAGATACATGTTCAATATAGGCAAAATATAAGTGCAGTGTGGATACAGTATCCTGCTCTTTAATCCTTTAGCTGCAGATAGAGGTTTAGGTTTTCTCAATTTAAACAGTCTTTATTATTACTGTCTTAACACCAGTTTCAGAGATGTGTTTTATATTATTATGAATGTCATGGATTAATTCCTTAGTGAAGCAAGTGTAGCAATGACCCCAATTGTACACATACATGATATCCTCTAATAAAAGAAAAAAAATGTTAAAAATTACAGTTCTCATATTTATTCTTTTTTTTAAATTTTATTTTTCTTTTTTTTACTTCCTTAAACCGAGTATACTTAGTAAGTTATACCTTCACCATCCTTGCTTTATTTTGGAAATCTGCATGTCATACTATGCCTTAAAACATTATTCCTTTAACAAACATAAAAATAACAAAGTTATCAAAATGCATCTTGTTGCTAAGCTCTTATTGTTGCTGAAGATGATTCAGAGGCAACTTTAAGAGAAAGGTTTTGTTAAATATTTGGCAACTCAACCAAAATATATCCCTTTTATATCATCATACATTGTTTTAGTACAGTGCATTTTAATATTATTATTTCATACACGATGATAATATATTAAAGAGGCGGATCGAGAATTAATTACAGTTTTAATATTGAATGTATCCAAAAATCATTTATTAAAATTAGTTAAGGTATTGTATTTAAATGTAAAACTGGCAAACATTTCTACTATAAATGAGGGGTAGCAAAAGCATTCTCCTCCCAAGAGAAAATAGAAAAAAATACTTTTACGTCATCACCTACACTTCAGACAGGATTGCTAAAAAAAGCAGATTCTTCATAGGGGACTTGAGGTATCTCTTGCAGAATTTGCTATGCCCAGCTTCTGTATTGTATTTTGTTCTGTGTAATAGTACAATAACAGTCACAATAGGTCTTTGATTTTGGAAGTGTTCCTAGGAGCTACCTTTCAAATACTCTTAATGATTATTAAAAACTTCTCAAAGTTAATGTAGAAAAGATACATTTATAGATGGTCTACCATCTTCACAGATAATAGTCTTCTTTTGTAAAGTGGAATCATGGGATGTAAAAAGCAAGATCAATTGCTATTTTGCTATGAATTATTTTAAGCAGGTTCTGCCTTTCCAAATCCTGCTGGGTGTACTTTTCATTTGTACAGGAACAATTTCATTTTAGTGGCAGGGGTTTATTTAGCGCAAATTCAGAATTTAATGGATGGTTAGAATGTACCAATTAAACAGAGTGGAAATACAAAATAATCAATGTGTGTAACCTTCCTTCATGGATGCCCTTTCTGTTTATTTAGCTTGTTGGCTGCTTAATTTGTGTGTATATCTGTGTGGGGAGTCTTTTCTGGGTGCACTTTGTGAATCATCTTCATTGGAGAATTAATTTTAGTACATGTGGGGTGGAAAATAGGACTTCCTTTCTGACAAAAGTGGAATATCAGTTATGCCTTCTCTCTAAACTACAGAGCTATGTGCTTTTGAATACAGAATTCTAATCTAAAATCCATTCATTACGTGAGCAGATCTTTGCTTTAATTGCTATAACAATACCAAATGCTGC
The DNA here is from genome assembly GCF_000687185.1 of Egretta garzetta. Taxonomy (NCBI): domain Eukaryota; kingdom Metazoa; phylum Chordata; class Aves; order Pelecaniformes; family Ardeidae; genus Egretta; species Egretta garzetta. The sequence goes on along the minus strand of NW_009260478.1, from coordinate 209,725 downwards.
ACTTTCTCAGAGGCAAAAGATTCCAATGACAAAAGTGTATTTTGCTTCAGGGTGAAACTGGAATGCAAAAAAAACTTAAACTCCATATTTTCTTGTGTTACTGTTTTGTTTTCTTTAGTTTTGTTTTTCATTTTGGCCAGGTTTGTGGGTGTAAATTCTGTAGTTATGTTTAAAAAGTAACATTGTAACAAAAGAAATACTTTTTTTTCTGTGTATATGTAGGAGGAATTTCCATTGCACTTTGGGAAGTTATTTCATATAATAGTTTGAAACTAGAAAGTAGAACTATAAAATATAGGAATGAAAGTTTGCTTTTCTCTAGCTAATGAACTCAGTAAATCAGAATTCTCCTCCATAATTTCTTTAAAACTATTTTCTTTTACAGCTGTCTGCTTCCAGCTTACCACCCTTCATGTTTGAGCCCTTTTCAAACAATGCACTGTAATATTATTTAAGATAGAATCTTTTAAAATAAATACTTGCCTACAATTTTTGCTTGTTTGGTTGGTTGGTTTTGTTTTCTAAATGGCAAACCTCTTTTAAATTCCTCAAAGTTTGACTGACTATGCAACCCATTTCTTAGTAAAATACCCCAATACTTGGATTTTTGGCTCATAGAAAAGTAATAAATATAGCTAAGACAGAAAAATACTGGTACATAGATGAATACAAAAGGTTCACATGGTCACAAAGCCTTTTTCTTGTTGATTTAGATGAAAGTTACATTTCTCTTCTGTTCAGTTTCAATAGCTGAGTAGTTTAAATATGATCATTAAACTTACTTAAAAGTGTTACCTCACATAAATACATTTAAAGCAGCCTTATGCCATACTACAGATGTTTTGTAGCTCTTCTGTATTTCTTATTTGATCAAGAACATTACCTTACCTTCTAATCGTAAGACTAACTATGATATTTTTGAGTACTGGCCACGTTCATGTTTTGGCAGTATATAATAAAGACCCATATACATTCAACCCTTTTGTTAGATTCTAAATTATGGAGGATGATGACTTCAAAATTTTAAACTATTTGTCTCCAGGTGATGGTTCATCATATACCAGCATAGGCATCTCAGTTAACTGAAACAAATCACTATTTCTCTCTTTTGATTATAGAGTCAGGAATTAGTACCTCAGAATTAAATTCTACCTTTAAGATATCTCAAATTACGTGAGATGATTCTGCCCTGAGGGTGCACCTTTCAGACTCACAGAAGTAGGAATAAACTAGCCTGAACTAAAATTCTGACTGCTGTGGATGGATTGCTGTAGGTATTTATGATAGCTCAAATAGATCTACTTAAGTGTATAACTGGAGTCGTGTACTACTGATGCGTAGCAATAAGCAACCTGGTTGCTGTCAGGTCCTATGACTGGGGTTTCCCACACTGACCAGGACATGCTAAAATTGTGAAGCATAGCCGTTTAATATACACCAAAATTCACTGTTGCGCTGTGACTTATTTTTCCAGCCTCATTTATTTCATAATAAATTTTTTTTTCCTTTAGCAAAAATTCCTTAAGCAAATGGCAGTTTTCACAATAATGCATCAGAATAAGGTTTTTCTGATGAAATGGCAGGTCAAAAATAATTTGTCTTTTGTCACATTAATGCAGTAAAAACTAGAGGAAGCTAGGTATTTTATAATTTTAAAATATGAATGTGTATTTTAAAAATAGAATTTTATGTATTGGGAGAAGAAAAAATAAGTCACCATTTTCTTCATTTAACAGATTTGTGAATATTTCAAAAAGGAAGAAAATAAGTTTGATAAAAACTACAATCTCTACTAATTGATGGGAAAATACAGTCTATATTCTGGAGTATGACAGGATTTTTTTTTAGGCCCAGTTCTGTAACAGGCTATTGTCAGAGACAGTCAACTAAGATAAGTAGACTGTAATTGAGAAAGATAGATAGGCACCTCCAGGAGGCAATTACATCATCCTAAAACTGACCTCTAAATTTGATCAGATGGCTCCCTCTTAAAGATGCCTCCATTGACCATAAATGAAGGCATGGATGAATAACCTGGATTTAGGGCTTTAGCTAACTAACTATACGACATTTCAAATCAGGTAAATAAATCACATCCTTAGACTGACATCCCATGTGAAGTTTAGGTTCTTAAAACGTGAAAAACAAGTGTAATCTTAAATCAAAGAGTTAGCTAGTAAATTGTTGGGTGTTTTTTTTTAATATAATACATAGAATAGGTTGATTTTTACGTGAGGAATTTTTACGTGCTTACTATCTACTCCAAATTTCATGTTATCTAATTATCCTACTGAGAAAAAAAAAAAAAAGTAATTTAAAAATCTTGCTTTGGGCAGACTGATTTTTATAGATTTCACACATACACATACATTCATTCATATGCATATCTTCATTTCCAGTAGTACTTGGTGCTATAGAGCTCAATAGCTAGTGTAGGAACGAATTGTGTTTACACAAAGAGTCAGGTCTTTAGTTCTGCTCTGGATGCTTTGTACAGACCAGCACTGTATAGCAGTACCGTGTATTCTCTGAACAAAATCCTTAATTGCCATACAGTTACCATAATTCTTGTATTTCTCTCCACACACTCTTAAACCTCAGAGAGAGTGAAATGAAATATCAAAGAAACCTTATTTGGAAAATTCGTATTTTTCAGATACCAGAATGACCACTTTGGGTGTATGAGCAGGACAGCATCAATGAGGCCTTAATGTGTTTAAGTTAGATCAGGAATCTGCAACGTCTGTGATCCTTGCCTGATACCTAGCTTTGGAAATCATATGTACATATCCTCCATCTTTGTCTCCCAGCCTTTACCTCCCTGTAATGGTGCACTAAATAGAATTAATCAAAAATTAGGAAAGAAAATTTGTACTGGGCCAATATTAGTATGCTGTGTTTCATTCCGTTTATTGAAATACTGGCAGCTTCTTTATAATATTCTCCTGACATTTATGAATCAGTGCTTACCACTAGAACAAACAAAACAATTAACTAAATACAATGTCTTTGTTTTCAAAGTGTTTATATAAAAAAAATTCTCATTGTCCAAATGATAATCCATTTTTTAACGTTATTGGCATTCACTGTATTCCAGATCAAGGTTATCCATTCTGTTTAAACATGTCTTTAAAAACTTATGTTGTTTACTTAGCATTCTGTTAACTTGAGTGGTTGTTGCTGGGGGGAGGTTTGTTTCTTTGTTCGTTTTTATTTGCTTCTGTTTTGTTCTTTTTATTTCAATGATTTTCTTTCAGATGTAAAATAACAAAAATACTTCAAGGATAATGGTTTTCAATAGTGGCTGTAGCTTCATGCTAGAACACTTTACAAAAGCAATTATTGAGACAATTCTGATTCCATTGTATTTTAACACGTTTTTTTCTAAATTTATTTTTATGTTGCTAAGAATATTGGCATGAAAGTTTCTTTTTGCTTATTTTTCAGACTTCTTTCTTTTAAGAAAATTGGTTGCTTAAAGTTATTACTAACCTTTCTATTGTTAAGGTTTAATGTTGAACCTACAGGCTAGTTCTGTCATTGAAGTAACTGAGCGGATAGGTACATGTTAGAGAAGTAGGGTTGAGTAGTGTGGAAACGTAGATAAGAAGTAAGACGAGTTGAAGCTTCACAGTCTGTGCTGCTTGGCATTTCAGGTACTTTCTCAGGTGCATGATAGAATTTAGACTGGGTGTCTTCATACCTTCTTGGTTTTACTACATTTGAAGAAAACCTTGCAGGGATATGAGGAGGGATTCTCACAACAATGCAAAATTAATGTATAGGGTTTCAGATGAAGAAGCCTTATTTCAGAGGTGGTCTCTTTCTTCTTGATAATATCCTTTTTTTTTTTTTTTTGACAACATTACTGCCCTGATGACCAAACAGCATCCTTTGTTGTTAGTTCTTTCTGTGGTTATCTAGGATCACAGTTCCTCCAGATCATCCCATTAGATCTATGAATACTGCAAGAGTTAAATAACTGTTACTGTGTACCTTCATCTCATTTCTAGCACTGGAGATCTCACCCTCTGGCCCGTTTCTTTTGACACTCAGGACATCACCTCTGCTGTAGCTGCAAGGTGCCTCTGTCATTGATCCTTTCAGTGCCTAAGTGGGTTTACAAGCATTCTCAGATACAGCCCTGGGGTATTCATTCCGTCTTCTTGGTTTCCTACACATGATCATGGTTTGTAATACTCTGACCTCATCCATGCCAATGTGTCCATATTGATATTTGTACATAGTGAGCAATGACTGTTAGCAGACAACTTGTTACTCAAGAGAGAAATATCTCTTAAGATATGCACATCTTAATATACTGGGTCTTAGCTGATCTACAAGCCCAATAAATACTTTATCAGAGTACTTTTGAATGTTCAGTGCAGATGCTTACAGACGAAATTCTAGCTGTGGTTCATATTAATAACCATCTCAGGGAGTTGTCTTTCATCCTGGAAAATAAAATCAGAAACTAAGGTGTTATCCAGTAACTGTCAGCAGTTTATCTACATAGTTCTCTCATGCAGGTAGATTCATAAGCTAAGAAAGTACCTATCCTGAATTTCCATGTTGGAAATCAGGGACTCTATATGATATTTCTATATTAGTCTTATAGGAGAAAAAATCTTTTTGCAACTGAAAGTAACAGAATGTATAAATATTCTAATCAGAGATCTAAGTTTAGGATAGCTGTCTTGACAGTACAGATGTGTGACTGAGTCATTTTAAACTCTAAGTGTTCATTGCTGTTAAATCTGTACACTCATTCCTACTTTCATAACTAATCAAGTTGACATTTCATGTTTGAGCTTTATGCAGATCAGAAGTCTAACTGCTGACTCTTTTAAAAGTGTAACAGTTGTTTGTGTGATGAAATATTGTAGTGGGATAAAAGGTGTTCATGCTGTATGCATGTTATAAAAATTGAAAGGAATGATCACTTAATAAACACAGGAGGAATAGAGTCAAAATGCAGGACTTTTTTTTTTAAGAACTGCATGCAGTATTAGTTGAAATAAAGCTTTTTAGGTAAGAAAGTGATTCAGATATAATAAATTTGCAGTTTCATTGGCACCACACAAGTTTGGTTGCATTCCCACTGAACTAGCATACAATATCATAGAATCATAGAATCACTTTGGTTTGAAAAGACCTTTGAGATCATCGAGTCCAACCTTTAACCTAACCCTGACATCCCACCACTAAACCATGGCCCTAAGCACCTCATCTATCCTTCTTTTAAATACCCCCAGGGATGAGGACTCCACCACCTCCCTGGGCAGCCCATTCCAGAGCCTGACAACCCTTTCCGTGAAGAAGTTTTTCCTAATGTCTAGCCTAAACTTGCCCTGGCGCAGCTTCAAACCATTCCCCCTTGTCCTATCATCTGTT
>NW_009260478.1:187274-202641 GCF_000687185.1 Egretta garzetta | reverse complement strand
AGCCTTCTTGGACCCCTTTGCCCTTCAGGACTGTCTCCCAAGGGACTCTCCCAACCAGCGTTCTGAGCAGGTCAAAGTCTGCCCTCCGGAAATCCATGGTGGTGGTGTTGCTGACCCCCTTCCTTACCTCACCAAAGACCGAAAACTCTACCATTTCATGATCACTAAGGCCTAGGCGACCTCCGACCACCACCTCTCCCACCAGTCCTTCTCTGTTAGGAAATAGGAGGTCAAGCAGGGCACCTCCCCTGGTAGGCTCACTTACCAGCTGTGTCAGGAAGTTATCTTCCACACACTGCAGGAACCTTATCACCATGGAATAGAATACTGCTTGGTAAAAGAGTCTTGTGTGTCAGATACAGTTTTGAACCTTAAAGTTTCTATATAATCTATACATCCAGGGCATGGCTGTTTTTGCCACTTTATCTTTTAATAGAAAGAACAGAAGAGATCCTCATCAGTAGAAGGGTCATTCCATCTCAAAATTGCAGTACTAGATATTAAGTGTAACGTGATTTTGTTAAAAGTTCTATGCTTTGGATATAAGCAGAAAAATCTTAAGATGACTGACTGGCTTACCTAAGAAATCCGATGAGACTTTTTCCTGATTCTTAGATAATATACAGCACATTGATGCTTTTCATTCTAGATTATATTCTGAAGCTGAACAAAAGGGACCAGTCCCTTAAGTTGGTAACAGTTCACTGAGATGACTCTGTGCCAAAGCACAGATGCAACAAAAAAGTCCTGGTTCTGTTGCTGTTGAAGTCCAGCTCCAAATAGATGATTCTGAGCTCAAAGTTATAAATTGCATGGTCTATCACAGGAGAATATGCATGTACATGAGGCATAAATAAATCTGGTTATTGTAAAACAAAAGGCTTTTCTTATTTTAAGAACTGTAAAAACTTTCATGAGCATGCTTAAATTTCAATAAATAATATATACTTATAAATAAAAGATAAAGAATTTTATATTAGAAAACTAACAAACAAAATCCCTCAGCAACCTGTGCTTTGACTTTTGACAAAGCACAACTTTTTATTATGTTATATTGCATTTGGTTTATATTATATTAAATTTAGAGAAGATCTTTTTCTTTCCTTCATTCACCTCCTGTTCAAACCAGGAAGATGATGTGACTGGTGTTCTTTTCGAACATACAGTGGATGCTTCAAATAAAATGTTTCAGATAACCTACCAGGAAATTCCTTGTATTCAACCTGGCATATTTCTAGGTGCCCCAGGTACAGAATTGTGTTTGGCACGAGATGAAACAGAAGACAGTGACATGGTAAAGTTCGGCTGAACAGCTGTATGAACAGGCTATAGCAATGCAATACTATCATGCCAGCTTCATTCAAATCCATGAAGATGCCAGCTGCACCTGGTGTCTTCAGTTTAGACTCATGTGAGGCTGTTGCATCTCCCCCTTACAAATAGTTGAAGATGAGCATAAAATGTTCTGGTATAGTCAATGTTGTCATGCACTTGAAAACTTACAAAATGTAACACAAACCTCATTTTTCTACTTATTAATATGAAAAGACAGATGGCAGGGTAGCACTGTTCTGACAAACAGTGCAAAATTGATAAGATAGAGTTAATGACTGATCAAAGACACACAGGATATGTAGCCTTGTAGCCCCCTAAACATATTATTGCCATTGGCCATAACAGTCACCATCTTTGCACTGACTTTGCAAGACTTCATAACTGAGGTTCACCAGGTTTTCTTGGGGCTGTCTTGACCTGTCTGGAGCATTGTTTTAGCATGTCTAAACACAACTGCCATTCTTTTAATGACTGTTCTTTTTTTTTTTCCTTTATTTTTACACTTCTGCAAGTCTTTAAATAACATTACTATTTTTATATAGTTAGTAGCAACAAGTAGTTATGCCATGTCAAAAGGAATATTTATGACTAGTAGAACAACTTATCTTACCAGAATATGGGTGTAGTATGATAGCATAGGCCTTGTAAGTGGGAAACACAGATTGTTGTTGAGGGAATACACAAGATATACAGGCATGGGATGTTAAGAGGCATGTATAAGATGGAAAAGGAGTCTCCAGGGTTGCAAAGAATTCATCAATGGTCAGTTAGAGAAATGCAGACTTGAGAGCTGCAGGTAACAAATGGAACAAAAAGCAAATATGTTGTGGTTTAACCCCAGTAGGCAGGTAAACAACACACAGCCACTCGCTCACTCTCCTTCAAGTGGGATGGGGAAGAGAATGGGAAGAGTAAAAGTAAGAAAACTCTTGGACTGAGATAAAGACAGTTTACTATGGAGAACAAAATCTTCATGGGCAAGCAAAGCAAATAAGGAATTAATTCACTACTTCCCATCGGCAGACAGATGTTAGCCATTTCCAGGAAAGCAAGGCTTCATCATGCATAACCATTACTTGGGAAGACAAATGCCATAAATCCAAACAGCCCCACTTCCTCCTCCTTTCCCCCAGCTGTATATGCTGAACTCAACATCGTATGGTATGGGATATCCCTTTGGTCAGTTGGGGTCAGCTGTCCCAGATGTGCCCCTTCCTAACATGCACCCCCAGCCTACTCTTATAAGATGCAAAACACACGTAGATATAACACACCATGCAAGCTACCATGAAGAAAATTAGTTCTATTGCAGCCAAAACCAATACTGTCTCCACACATTTACTGTACCTTTACTGTAAATTTGGATGTATTATGTAGTTGCAGATCAGTGAAGAAAAAGTGATGGTGTAAAAGCATGTTAGAAAACAAAAATCTCCCCAGCTGAACCCTATAGTGAGGAAGAGGAAACCATCAACATCATATTCCTCTTGGCAAAGAAACCTCATTGTTAAAATCACATTTCTGGCTGAGAACAGACAATACTGGCATCTGAGAGTAACTTTTCCCAAAACTGAAGTCCTTGACCTTAGAACTCATAAGGGCAATGGAAAGATGAGCGTAACAACAAAGGAAAGGACATTCACTAGGAAGTGTGTGTAGAGCAGCTCTAATGGTATTATTTATATTTTCCACAATACTATTACTTTATTTCCTTTCTCTTTTTTTTTTCTTCTGTAATAATTACGTCTGAATTAACAATAATTCCTTTATTTGACTGATATGATTTTCATCATTTGTAAATTATTGACTTGACTTTTTGTTTAATTTTTGCCCATTTGAAATTTTCAGTGTAGCAAATGCACATCTGTTACATGGTCTGGGACAGGTTTTACCTATCTGGGTCATTATAACCTGTGTTATATAGGTAAATTAAGTGAACAGAGATATGTAATCAGTGATATCATACCAGAATGTACACATGATACATGTGGTATGGATTCTGCAAATAAAATGTGAAAAAATCCAATTCCACAACATCCCCAACCTATGACAGTAAGCAGTTCTGCAAACACAACCTTTTCAAGTGACTCATACTATGTACTCTCTATTTTCAACTATACTCCTCTTATACATCTTACACAAAAAAGACAGTTCCTCTTTCCTCCCCACAACCTTCTCTTTTAAGCATAAATAGATCCTTAGACTTGTATCATCCAAAATTGAACACCAAAGCATCAGAATAGTTAAGGAAATTAATTTCTAAAATGTAGTTAGTCATCCTGTAGTATCCATAGCCCTCGTCATTGTTTCATCTTCCCATTTCAGTAATACCATCTAAGAACATTCTCACGCCATCCACTTCCACAAACAGCTGTTGTAGTTTGTGGAATATCTTGACAGAAAATATGCCAAATGGCAATCGTAGTGGGTAGTAGAGCTGCCAAACAATGTACAAAAAGAAATAATTTTGTACTCTACTTTTCTAGAAGGTTCTAGTAAATGTTGGAAATAAATAGGAAAAGGATAACATAAAATGGTAATGTCATTCCAGATAAAAGTTGACTCTAGGACAAATTGTGAACAGTATAGGTGCTAAATTGCACACCTCCACTTCTACATGCATACACCCACATCCCCACGCACTGACACTTATGAAAGTTACTGAGATGTATTTATATATCATCTAAGATGTACTCATTTTTTTGTTGTTGTATAAGCAAATGTGGGTGATATATAAAGGTACAGTTATCAACATTTGAACAGACTTTTAAGTATGTTTTTAATCAACTATGATTTTTTTTTTTTCCTTTCTAAGTCTATGTTTCAAGGATAAGCTACCTTTTAGGATGTCACTCTTCTGACTATTTTATTAATGATTTTTCATTTGTATTTTAATGAATTTTCAGAAAGGAGCATACCAATTAAATGTCAGAGATGGCCAGTCATTACGTTCCTTCTGACTCCTAGAGCATGGTCTCTGGACTTCCTCAACAGGGAGAACCAATACTGATTTTATCAAGCTATATACTGATGAAAAGAGAGAAGGCTTCTCTTATAGACTTATGCTTGGTGATGCTGGTGCTGACACACAAAAGCAACCCCTTTCAAAGCAAACAGATCGCTAGAACATAGTCATAACTTTTCTGTATGAAGGACTTTGGATCATTTAGCCATATGATGTGTTTTTCCTTACCAATATGTACAGTTAAACCTTATGGAGAAAAGAAGTTGGAAAATGCAGAGTACAAAACAGTTTTGCCATAGTTTGAAGAAGGGAAAGCAATAATCTTATTTAATTTTGAAGGGTATTGGTCTGGACTGATTCTCTTTAACACTAAAAAAGCACAGGATTCTAAGGGAAACCTTTACTGTTTTTATTACTTCATATGATTTCAGAAGAAGCACACCCTCAGACATGTCCTTGCCTAATGGATTGACTTGTTGATTGCTTAGTGTTTATCCTGTCATGCATGGAAAGGTGGCAGGGGTCATGGATAGGGGAAATCTTGTATTTGCTGGCACATACATAGCTGTTCAGGCTGACTCCTAAAAAGCCTGCAATCAAATCTTCTCTAGATGGATCCTCCTACAGCAAGTCAGATGAATGAAGTAAAACAGTTGTCTTGTCCAAACTAGTAACACATCAAACACATACTTCTAGTTTTGCACACAGTCCTTGAAAATTGCCTAGCAAATCAAAAGATTCTTGAGTAGTCAAGGATCTTCCTGAAACAGGTAGACAAAATGAAGAAAAGCAGGTCTTTGGAGACAGGGAGCACACACAGCTCTGACAACCCCATGGTGATTCTGCAACAGCTATTCCCATAGTGACAGTCCAAATTTTGTGATCTTCTCATTCTATTACATGTTTTTGTTTCTAGACTGTTCATAACCTTTGGCCTTCACCCACTCAACTATGTGCAGCATGATACTGAAGGATATTACTTCCTTAGGCTACACAGGCTCATTATATTATTGCTTGGGTGTTTCTTTCATGCCTAGATTTTATTTTATTTTATTTTATTGTATGCTTAAATGAATCATTTCCCAGCTGTCAAGTTTGTACCTCTCTCTTGACCAGTAACATCAGTGAGTTGTTTATACTTCTGATGTCTCTGTTTTCAACTTGCATCCTGCTGTTTTCAAGGTGTGAGGCCTGTTACAGACAGTAAGTCCAGAGTGGTGTCCTCAGGGCCTGATACAATGTGAGTCTAGGGCAAATTTACCCTAAATCACTGTGGCCTGTGGCTGGCAATGGCAACACGCTTTTTATTGGACCACTAATTGACAATCCTCCCTTTGCTAGTCTGCAGACTGGCATTTGCAGGTTATCACTCACAAGACCAGCAAAGATGTTGCATGCCCTCTTATGGCTCAAGGCTCCTAGTCAAGGCTAAACAATGGAAATATTTTCTTGAACATTTTTCTCTCTTTTATCTGGTCTTTGTGCCATGATAACCAATATCGGTCTGAGGGTGTCCGGTAATTCTGTTCTCCTGTAATGTTGCTCTTATAGCCAGTTATTGTATGTCAATATAGCTATTGTTCAGTTTGCACAGTATCTGATTGTAGAACCAATTCAATTTTCACAGATAATAGATACTATACAATAAAATCAACTACATTAACTAATAAAATCACATTGTTACTTCTGAGAGCATGGGAAATTTGAAGACACATCCTTTGACAACAACTATGTTACATTACATACAAATTATCAGGTAAATTACACTACGATATGACTAGATTATAGTCATTTGTGCAAATAAAAGTAGTATTTTGGAGTAAAAAGCATATAGAAAGGCAGCAACAAAATCACACCACAGAATAATGGCAACCTACAGAATAACGTGGTTACTTTCCCATGTGTTCTCTAATTAAATATGTGCCATTTGATTAGCTTTTACTCAACTTGAATTTAGTTATTTGTTTCTCAATAACCAGAAGAGCAAATGGTTTCACTATGAGAGACTTATGGTTCTGTATATACCAATATGATATAACATGTGGTTATTAATGCTACAGTACTGAGAAAAATATTAATTAAAAAAATAACTAAATGCCAGTTTTGATACGCATAATTATCTACTGTGACCGGGTATGCAGAAGACAAGATTCCTTCTTGTTAAGTATTGCTTTTCATTTTAAAACTCTTTTAACTCCTGAAGGAAATCCTAAATTTAATACATTAGTGGAAATCATACATTAAAAGGTTACCTTTTGAAAAGATTATATAGTGATTAATTTTTGGTTAATAGGCAGGTACAGGTATCTTCTAATAATGATGTATTTAATTTCCCTTCAATATTACTTCTGTTCTACCTCAGCTGGAATGTTTTACTATTCATTATCCTGCACATGCATCTCCCAGTTTTGTAAGCTCTCAACTATTACGCACAGAAAACATTAAATTCCTCATTTTAAACTTCTTTTACTTTCCTTTCTGTCACTGACTTTGTAGCCAGTGTATGACCTTGCTGAAATAAAAAATACTGTTAGTAGAGGCTTATCTTCAATTCGTTGCCCTTTAGTGGATCATCCTGTAAAGCAAACCAGGACTTACTGAGGCCTTTAGGTTATTAAGTTTGTGGAGCACTTTTCCAAACCTGTAACTGCAACTCACAGTAGGTATGATTACTTATTCCAAGCTTGATTTTTTTATTTGTTTAGGTATATCTGCCTGATACATTATAGGACTGGCGTTTTCCACAGTTATATCTGAGCATTGCCATTTCCTAGTGCATGTGGTTTCAGTAAAATGTTGGTATATGATGTTGGTAAAATGTTGGTATATTCCTACATTCCTTTCTCCATAATTAAGGGTTTTTCCAAAGCTTCTCACATTTATTTTTAAGGCTGCAACCTAGGTGGATAACTCTTTATTTACTTCAGCCATTTCTTGGCAGAAGAAATGCCATTTTTTTGGTCTGCTATTCATCAGGTGCTTCACTATCAGTTAGCATTAACACTGCCAAAGGTGTTCTCATTTATCAGCCTGCTATTGCTATGTGAGGAGAAAAACACAAGCATTGCAGAAAGAATATATAACTGTAAGAATTAGTTTGGGATATTCAGAATCCAGGGCATGAGTTTTCTTCAGTTGTTGACGTTCTTTCATCTGTTCTTGTCCCCTTCCCATAGCACATGATTCCTGTGTGACATAACAACAGAACCATTGCTGAAAGGAAATTTTTCTAATGTTTTCATGCTCATGATTGTATATTGGAACCCCTCTTCTATTCTTCTCAATACTTACACTGTGTTTGTGCTGGGAAGTCTGGACATCTCATTGATGTCTGACAATGATTTTTTCAATGTATGAATTTATCAGCCTCCAAATGCTTCAGTGGTGTCTTAATAATTTCACATTTCTGTATTTCTGGAACCAACTGCGCTTCTCCCATAGAGCTAGGCTACTTTTGCACCAATGTAATTGCTCCAGTAGATGCCAACCTTCTCAGGTTGACCTGTTCTGAGAACAATATGAATACCTATGAGTTAAAGAATGCTAACATGCACATAGTTTAATCGCTGAAGATAGTTTAGTCTCTGAAGATGTCATGAGAAACAATGTTGAAAGACCTGCTACACTCAAACATCCACTTTTCTCCCTGTGTCTATCAACCCAATAATAAAATTATAAAAAGTTATCAGGTTGATCATGCATGATTTCTACTTTGTATACCCATGCTGACTACTCCCAATCACCTTCTTGTCTTTCATTCAGCTTGAAATGCTTTCCAAGAGGGTTTGAGACATTACTGTCCCAGGGATCCAGTAGAGGCTGTGATTCCCTGAATTTTCCTTTCTGCCATTCTTGTGGATAGTAGTGACTTTTGCTTTCTTCTCATTCTCAGGAATCTTTCCTGATCTCCATGGCTTTTCAAAGACAGTTAAGACTGGCCTCACAATGACGTTGACCAGCTGTCTCAGCACTTGTGTGCATCCCATCAGGTTCTGTGCACACTGCAAGTTTTTAGTGATCTGTTGACTTTTGCAACCTTGTTTTTCAGGGACCAATACTTTTTCTTTCCTTAAAAATTCACTAGCCAGGAACAGTACAGTCCATCACTTTTCTGACACCACATATTGACACTCGTACCAAAAAGTGAGGCTGTAATTAATCCAGTTCTAATTTCCTGCTTTGGAACTCTGACTTTGTTTCTAAAGATAACTGGTTCTTGATATTTATCTTTCGAAAGCATTGAACCTGTGGACACTACTTTGTTGTCATTTATATACAATAATATGATTGAAACACTTCTATTACTATTATTCTTTCAGGAGTAAACTGAAAGATGGAACAAAGAGAATGTCCTAGGGCCTGACTTACCTGTAGAAACCCTAGCACCTGACCGGTAGATTAGGACGGATGGAATAAATGTAGGCTTTCTATAATCTATAAAGAGATGGAAGATAGAAGGGGACCTGATGAAGTTCAACAATGGCAAGTGTCGAGTGCTGCACCTGGGGAGGCTGAACTCCATGCACCAGTACAGGCTGGGGGCTGACCTGCTGGAAAGCAGCTCTGCTGCGAGGGACCTGGGAGTCCTGGTAGATGACAAGCTGACCATGAGCCAGCAGTGTGCCCTTGTTGCCAAGAAGGCCAATGGTATCCTGGGGCGCATCAAGAGGAGTGTGGCCAGCAGGTCGAGGGAGGTTATCCTCGCCCTCTACTCTGCCCTGGTGAGACCCCACCTGGAGTACTGTGTCCAGTTCTGGGCTTCCCAGTTCAAGAAGGATGAGGAACTCCTAGAGAGAGTTCAGAGGAGCGCAACAAGGATGTTAAGGGGATTGGAGCATCTCCCCTGTGAGGAACAGCTGAGAGATTTGGGATTGTTCAACCTGAAGAAGAGAAGACTGAGAGGGGACCTCATCAACACATACAAGTATCTCAAGGGTGGATGTCATGAGGATGGAGCCAGACCCTTTGCAGTGGTATCCAGCGACAGGACTAGGGGCAATGGGCACAAATTGAGACATAAGAGGTTTCAGTAGTATATGGGGAAGTACTTCTTTAATTTGAGGTTGACAGAGCACTGGAACAGGCTGCTCGGGGGGGTTGTGGAATCTCCTTCTCTGGAGATATTCGAAGCCCACATGAACGAAGTCCTTTGCAACCTGCTCTAGGTGAACCTGCTTTAGCAGGAGGGTTGGACTAGATGATCTCCAGAGGTCCCTTCCAACCCTTGCCATTCTGTGATTCTGTGATCTCCCAATTACTGTGTCTTTATTGTTGGGTGTGGATTACTTTTTGCTGTTCTTGAATGACTGGTAGCAGGGAATGTTCTTTAGAACAGGAAATCTTACTCATGGTTTGTCTTCAGTGAGAGAATTCAGATGAAGACAAAGCTGATGTAGATAAAACTAACACTGAGCTAGAAAAAGGAAAAATGAAAAAAAGAAAGTTATGAAGCAGGAAGAAAACCTTTGTCCTATACTATTTTAGAAAGGCTCTTGAAAATAAGTATAGAAAATTCCTTAGCAGGTTCTCTTCCTCCGGGCAATTTGAAGAGCTATCATGGAACACATAAGATATGGAGATGAAAATTAAAACCCATGTAAAGTTTAGATGTCACTATGTCATTTGCTTAATTGTTTATGATGTTCTAAAAGCCTCTTTAAAACCTGACTATATCAAAAGTAAATATTATAGTATTTTCATGCTTTACTGTTAATGAACCTCATGCTTTTATCAATAATTTATCTTCACTGATATTATTATTCTGAAATTATTATATATATTTCACTTACAATCTTTTTTCCAGAAACATTTTAACCAGTATTCTTTCATCCCTATCAATTTTATTTGTACTCTGGAGGGTTTTAAGAAATATCAATTATCTTTTTTTTTTAAATTTTGTTATCTGTCCCTTCTAACCATCTCCATATGTTTTCTCTAATTATTCTTCCATTATATTCAACTGCAAAAAGAACTCTGTAATTCTTAATTTGATGCAGACCTTAAGTATAGTATATCTTACTGTCTAAAAATAAGTCTTTTTGGTTATCTTGAAGATGGAGGAAGAAGCTTTCAATCAAAAATAGCAATCAGTGATGAATAAATAATCATTAACTTTGATTATCATTGATGTTCTTCAGTGTCACTGAAGTGTGTGGCAAAGAAAGGGCTTCCTATGAAAATCATCCACAAATAGCTATATAGATGATTTTGTGTTTGTGTACAAATAAAACTACCTTTTCTTGCCCAGCTAATAATGTTTGAGTACTGAAAGACTGTGAGCACAAAATGCTATCAGAATTATTTCAAATTTTACAATAACTCATATACCAGTGTCTCATTTTTTTTATTTCACTCTACTTCTGGATTGTGCAAACTGAAACTCAGAAGATTCATGGTACATCTATACTGACATGGAAAACAGAACAAAAAACTGAGGTTGACTATCATACTACTGCTAGTTAGGTATTACCATGTTACCTTCCTCTGTTTTGGACAAACCCAACTAGGTTTATCCAAGGTGGTATGTAGGAACAGTTATGATGATTGGTCACTCTAGGTACTGCTTCCAAAAAGTAAAATGATCAAGACTGCACCAGGTTCAACTGCTTATATCTTACCTAGTGCTCCAATTGAATCTGACCAAACAAGTTGGACTCTTACACCCTGAAGTATCCCATTTACCCACATGCTCCCTTCTCCTTCCAGCTGTACAAAATGTAATCTGAAGTGCATGATTTACAAATACTAAAGTAGTTGGGCTGCAAGAGAAAACAAAATAGAAAACAGAAACACAGTTTCCTCTTAACCTCAAAAAGGTTTTAAAGAGTTGTGTCCCTACCTCTCTTGTTTAACAGCATAGACATAGACTCAGTGTCTCCTGTCTTCTTATTTTAGGTGTATCCACATTTAAAATGAACATACTGCTGAAAGTCAGCCAAAGTTTTCACTTTAAAAGTTATGGGAAGGAAAAAAAAAAAAAAAAAGACATCTCCTACCCCAGAAAAAAAAACCACCAAAACCCAAACAAACTTTAAAATCTACTAAATCAATATAGTTTAAACAGAACTTTTTTTCTCTTTCTGTAAAATCTTTGTTTAAATTTAATGCTTTATTATTGCAGGGAGAGATCATTCAGTCTACTGCTCAAGGCAAGACTGACAAAGTTAGATCAGTCTTCATTCAGTCAAGTTAGCAATACCTCCAAGGGTGGAGATTGCACAGTTTGTCTGGGCAATCTGTTCCAGTTTTGGTTTTTGCTGTGCTCCTCCAAGAAGACTTTGACTCTATCGTCTGTATAATCACACATCAGGTAACTGAAGACAGCAATTAGAACCCCCTTATCTTTCTCTTCTCTAGTCTGGACAAAGCAAGACGAAGCTCAATAATGGCTATGGGGCTTGTTCAGTGTAGGGACTGCCTCCAATTTAAGTAAAATAGGCAGATGTTTTTAAATAAATGTTCAAGAACACTTAGCTGAAATACATAGGAAAACTGTGAAAAGCATTCACATTTGCTCCAAAATATCTTTTGCTCTATCGACAGTGCAAAAGGGCCTCTATGCAATTTAAATGTAATTTGAATGTTTTACACTGTCAGTATGATGTAAATAAGTCCCATTCTAAATGATAATGTTTCATATTTTCATCTTAAATAACTTACCTTAGGCAACTGAAGAAGCTAGTAGGCATTCTAGAATGAGATGAATATTACTTTGCTGGAAGACTATGCAGAACTACGAAGAACTACATCTTAGTGACAATTTTTATCTTTAAAGATTTGTGGAGATGACTAGCACCAGTCTATCAAAAAAAATAGTAACTCCAGTTACTCCAATTTGAAGTGAATGAAACCACAAAAATATTGTTTGGTGGTTTATTGCATATTTTTTGCAGTCTTTTAATCTTTCTAATTTGTCATTTATTATTGTCTTTTAAAAGACTGTACTCTGCTGGAGAAATCCTATAGGTACGTATATTTACAATGCTTGGAGCACAAGCAATGCCAATGTTAGAAGAAAGAGATTTTTTTAAAAAGAAGTATTTGACTATAAAATCCCATTGTGGAAGACTGTATTTTTATACATTGATGGATTTCTTGAGGTTCAAAAGCAGAGGTTTGCTAGATTTTTGCATAAGAGAGACAAGGAAATTTTCACACTGAGTTTAAGATATTCTGCTACATATTGCTCCAATTTATAATGCTTAAATGAGCATGTCAGGGAAAAAAAAAAGACCAAAAACCTACCTGCACAATTGTAATTTAAGAGCTTCCCCTTCTGTCAGTAGTCTTGATTACTTGTTAGAGATTTCACAGTGACCACCACTTATTTTATATGAATGTAACTGATGAGGACTGATTGACACTGACTGCTACAAAATTAGCATTTCCATGGAAGTCAACATCAATTACTATCAACGATGGGATGCCCATCTAGGAGATTCTGAAAAACATTGCAATATAAACCAAATCACTTAGGTTTACAGCAAATACAAAAGAAACATTAGCAAATGAAGGGGGAAAAAAAGAAAAAGAAATAGCAGGAAGAAAAAAAAGGTAAGATTTCTGTTTCTTTAAATTTTCACCAATGTCTATTGTAAATTTGTGTATGTTGTAAAAAAATTGTTCCAAAAATATTTATACAAGCAATATGTTTTTTCAAAGACCATGTGTTTGGCCTTTTTCTTGTTATTCAAGTCTCTTATTTTTTTTTAAATTTTTAATTTCTGCTAGGTCTGAGAGATTAATGAATCTTGAATATATTCAATACCTTCATGTTCTTTGAAAGATGTCTATGTGAAGAGAACTTGAATATTTTTGCTGACCTTCTCTAAATTGCTACAGTTCTGTAAACTTAGATGTAAGACATCTGAGATTAGGTAAAGACTTGAGCTACTGTTTTCCTTTAAAAACAAAACTGATACTCCAGGCTGAAGAAATCCTACAGCATACTCTACCAGATTTCCATCCAGTCATGAGTCCAGATGGCTGCAGTTCATTTCTGACACCCTAAAAAGCAAAGTTCAAATACGTAACCAATGCTAGATAAAATATATGTAAATTCAGAGTAAAGTGTTCGGAAAGCAGGAACAAAGCAAAAATATTTATTTTCTTTTCAGTTACATTTTCAAAATTTTGTTTCTTCCTTTTTTTTTCATTTTACTTTTGAAAAATAGTTTGAAAATATCTGTTTAAATGAGACATGCCTAGAGTAGCCAAGTTCAATAAGAAGGGATTATACTAGTAATGGTTAGGAATAATTAAAGTTGTTAAAGTGGGAAATAAGGTTTGACTCAAGTACTGAGAATATGAACAGAAATGCTAGAATTTTCCTGGGATACCAAAGCTCATGTGTCCATAACCTCACTGACTCCAGATCATTCACGTTGTTGTTTGAACTCCAGCCAAGTCAACAGTTTTATGACCTACGTACCACTTAATGTGTTGGGGTAATATTAGCTAGCATGGTTATTAAGATGACATGCTTTTCACTTGGCCAGAAATAAACCTAGTTTATTGCATTAGTTCCCTAGATGTTGAGCTTTCTGAATAATTTTAAATTTGTCAGGCAGATATAAAAGTAAGAGCTTGTTTGGTTAATACTGAAATATGAGTCTTTAATCGTTCTATTTTCCAGCCTTACAGGAAAATCATAAATTATGGGCTCTCTCCCCTGTTCAGCAGCTGTAGCCTGTAGAAGTGATATTCAAGGCATAAATGTCTATAAAACCATGCATTGAATCTTTTCCTTAACTTTGATTACAAGTTGAAATATGCCAGAATATTACTGATGCTGATCATTTCTATTGTGTATGTTAATTCCAAGTAGTTTAGTGAAGCTACATCATTATTTCATGTTGAATCTCAAACAGAGAACACAGGAATACTTCCCCTTCAGCAGAGTCTATATGCTCAAGCAGGTTCAAAATCATATACATGTACATGCTCATTCAGTTACTGGGGAGAATCAGAAGGGGAGATATTCTCTGTGACATTATCTGTAATACTATACAAAAAAGTGCCAGGATCCTGTGCCTATCCCCGTGGTAGTCCCACACAGTTTGGGATTAGTGTCATTATTGTATTGTTATCTTGGAACAATCCACTTGGGAAAGCGTACAAACCAGAACTAGGGAATGCACTGCAAATTAAGTTGTATGGATCAATCCATTGGTCCTTTTTTAAGTAGGACCTTGTCCTGGTGTATTTCTAATGTGATTCCAGTGATAGACATTTTCCATAAAAGGCATAAAGGTCTTGCATGGACAAGTCTTTCTTATCCTCCCTGATTTCCTTGAAGCACAGAGCAGAGATATTCTGGTAAACAGATACCTATTAATTTCCAATTTGGACAATTCTTTTCCACATATGCTGACGGTTCTTAACGTGTTTGTAGTTCAAAATCTAATAGATTCCCAAACAAACAAAACTCTGTATTGTGTTCCCACTTTAGATTGTCCCCGATGTCGTATCTTTATTGGAATAGTGGTACGATAAAATAACAGAAGGGTATAAAGTGTGGGAAAGTTGATGTGTCCCTACACACTTCTTTTTCAAAGTAATTGTGAACTTCTTACTGCTGAAAAATTGGTTTCCTGGAAATTAACATTGCTTCAGAATTGATTGCAGCTTTAGATGAAGTATATTTGACATCAGCGGAACGCTAGTTTGTGCCCCAGCCATCTCTGTATGTGTCTGTAATCTTGACAATGTGAGTTATGTGGGTGAATATTTACATACATTCTGCAAAATGTGCTGAGTGGCAAATCACAAAACAGAGCTGTCTCTGCTGGAGATGAAGGAGGACATGCTACAGAGAAGTATATGCGCTTAATAGGCACAGCATGCTTAATGCTGAAGGAATTTCTCTCTCTGTCTGTCCTGTGTTCCCTTTCTTACAGAGACTGCCACTTTTTTATAACATTTTAACTCCTTTGCATTTTTACCATATAAGAAATGTTTTGCATATGCTGAGAGCAATTATTTGCTTCCTTTTTTCATACTGTGAAACCAGTTCTATCCACTTGTAAGACTGAATTCCTTTAAGTTTCCCTGTTTTTACCCTTCAGG
>NW_009260478.1:178993-187232 GCF_000687185.1 Egretta garzetta | reverse complement strand
AACAGTATTTTCCTTCTTCCTTGCAATATGATGGATTAAGGGTTTGGGGGTTTTTTGTTTGGCTTGGGCTTAGTTTCTGTTTTCCAATTGTAAAATGTTTCTAGCTTTTAAAAACAAATTAACTCTTAAATTTTGATTTTCAAGTTTCCCCTTCCATCTTCCACTCATACAAAAGCAACGTAGTTGGAACCAACGTGTCTCCATGAATGTATTTGACCTCTCAGATTTTTCTCCAGATTTAATTTTCATCTTACATAATCAAGGATACTTTTTTGCATTAACAAATAATATTTTTTCTTATAAATTAATATTATTATTCATATTTCAGCCAGATAATACAAGACTGGGGTCCTTAATATGAGATATATAAAGACTTATGCTGTATAAACATGAAGAATGCTAATTGACTCAAGTGTGTCTTTATATCTTTATTAAAGAGAAATTTAAAGTTTCTTGGATTTTCTGCTGATTGCAGTTTTATTTTCTATAGGATTACATCTGGTTGATGGAATTAACTGAAGATTCAATATAGTTGGGTATCTGCAGAGCAGATGACTTACTATTACAGAACACTAAAAATGTAAATTATGTGGAATTGACAGTATGTGCATTAGATGAGACAAAAACTAGCTGGTTGGCAACTACCCAACCTGATTATAATGAGAAGATATCCTGCTTTCATGAAGTCCCAGAGAAATAATTTGTTGGCATTAGTTATGTCTAGATTGGTTTTGGAAAATCTTTGCTGGGAAAATTAAAAAGTGATTTAAAGCTGGTAGAATTGTTAAAAAATAAGAAAACCAATCCATTAAAACAAGATCAGTCAGATTAATGGTTCAGAACAAACTGAATTATTTGGATTAGTTTCTGGTTTAGATCAGAAAAAATATAAGGTAACTTATTAGGGGATCAGGAATATTAACTACCCCTAAAAGATTACACACAGGCACACACTCCTTTGACATCATTTACACGTAACGGGATGAAAGTCACGTCTGCTCCTGAAGCTTTGTCTCTGCTTTAGAGAACAGGGAAATTCCTCATCAGCATATTCTCAGATGGCTATGTTAACACAATCATATGGCTTCTAAACCAAAGCTGATTATGTCCAGGCAAAAGAGAACTGGTCTGCTTATACAAATACAAGTAACGATACTTAGTATAACTGGGATTAGTATCAAATACCTGCAGGATATACAATAGTATATTATATTCATAAAGTCAAATTGAATATGGTGGTATTCTCTGTTGAACTGGATTTCCATGACTGTATAACTAAAAAAGAGAAAATAAAGAACCGGTTTCAAGCAGGCTAATTAAGACTGACTAGATTACATCCCTGTTGGAAAACTAGTCTTGCGTACAGCAAATTTGCTCTAGAATTAACAATTTAGATGTTGCAAAATGGAGCCAAGGAACAAAATAACTGCCTAAGACAGGGGGTAGTTGGAGTCCACTGTTCTAGCTCATTTCCTGACCTTGTTTTTTCAGAAGTTTAGGTGTACCTTTTGGATATAAGTCAAAATCTGGGAGTAGATAACACCTTGCTGGATTGCATAGTAAAAGCCAGTTGGTTGTTAATGAAAATCAGCTTAGTTAGGGGAGACAGTAATTTGCTTTAACAATCTGTTGCCAACAGATTTTAGTTCTAGAGAGAGAATTTAGTTGTTTAAATGCTGATTGGAAAAGCTGTACAGGAATGTAGTTGGATATTATAACTCATTAACATAGCTGCCCAGATAGCTGGACTTTTGTTTCTAGACAATAAATTGTAGAACTCAAGTTCAGTAGTAGATAGTACATAGCCAGTACATAGAATCATAGAATCATTTAGGTTGGAAAAGAACTTTAAAGTCATCAAGTCCAGCCATTAACCTAACACTGTCAAGTCTACCACTAAACCATGTCCGTAAGCACCACATCTACACATCTTTTAAGTAACTCCAGGGATGGGGACTCAACCACTTCCCTGGGCAGCCCGTTCCAATGCTTGACAACTTTTCTGATGATGGATTTTTTTCTAACATCAAACTAAACCTCCCCTGGCGTAACTTGAGGTCACTTCCTCTTG
Organism: Egretta garzetta; assembly: GCF_000687185.1. Taxonomy (NCBI): domain Eukaryota; kingdom Metazoa; phylum Chordata; class Aves; order Pelecaniformes; family Ardeidae; genus Egretta; species Egretta garzetta. The sequence goes on along the minus strand of NW_009260478.1, from coordinate 185,161 downwards.
TCCTATTGCTTGTCATTTGGCAGAAGAGACTGACACTCACCTCTTTACAACCTCCTTTCAGGTAGTTGTAGAGAGCGGTAAGGTCTCCTTTCAGCCTCCTTTTCCCCAGGCTAAACAACCCCAGTTGCCTCAGCTGCTCCTCATAAGACTTGTGCTCTAGACTCCTCACCAGCTTTGTTGTCCCTTTTGGACACGCTCCAGCACCTCAGTGGCTTTCTTGCAATGAGGGGTCCAAGACTGAATATAGTATTCAAGGTGTGGCTTCACCAGTGCTGACTACAGGGGGATGATCACTTCCCTAGTCCTGCTGGCCAAGCCATTTCTGATACAAGCCAGGATGCTATTGGCCTTCTTGGCTGCCTGAGCATGCTGCTGGCTCATATTCAGACGGCTGTCAAATAACACGCCTAGGCCCTTTTCCTCTGGGCAATTTTCCAACCACTCTTCCCCAGGCCTATAGTTTTGCATGGGGTTGTTGTGACCCAGGTGCAGGACCCAGCACTTAACCTTGTTGAACCTCATACGACTGGCCTCTGCCCATCAATCCAGCCTGTCCAGGTCCCTCTGTAGAGCCTTTCTACCCTCAAGCAGATCAACACTCCCGCCCAACTTGAAAGCTCACAGGAAAGCATTAGTCTTGAGGCAAGGGCTTTCAGTTTTAATCATCTACGTATACTTCCAATCTGACATACAATATGTGATTTTGGGCTAACCTTTTTGGCAGGTCAGTCCAATGAAGATCTGAGATAACTGGGCAGTAATTGTGCAAAGAGATCTTGATGCAAATTCCTGTTGACTGCAAATCAGAAAAAGTGGGTGGGTTGTGGCAGAAAATAATTATGATATTCTTCTGTGTAAGCTGTAGATACATTTTACCACATACAGTATGCAATCTTTGAAGAATACTGTGATCACTATTATGAAAACCATTTATGCATAGTTACAATTTCTATGCAAAATTGACCAAATAATGAAATGAAAGCTGTTCTGAGTAACTCTTTGTATTACTCTAAAAAAGCAGCTAATTGCTTCCGGATATATTAGAGTTTATTGGTATTGTACAGATGTGTATAATCACTGCCTTGCCCTGCTTGAATATCAGCCATCTGTTTGTCTTGGGATGATTGCAGCTTTTAATAAATACACTTCTGTTTGTATCTGAGAAGCAGTCACTCTTTTCCTGCCAATGTAAGCAGGATGGCATGACACATAATATGATTCATCTTTTAATACCATTAATGCAATATAAGTATTGTAACTGGCTGTACTGGTTTTGACTGCGATAGCTCATTTTCTTCACTGTAGCTTCTAGGGTGAAATGTTTTGGATTTGTGACCAAAACAGTGCTGATAACACACCAATATTTTAGTTACTGCAGAACAGTGTTTGCACAACATCAAGGCCTTTTCTGATTCTCACACTGCCTCGCCAGTGAGCAGGCTGGGGGTGCACAAGAAGTTGGGTGGGGAAGCAGCTACAACAGGTGACCCAAATTGACCACAGGGATGTTCCACACCATATGACATTGTACTCAGGAATAAAATTTGAGGGAAGAAGGAGGAAAGGGGTAATATTCACAGTCATGGGATTTATCTTCCCAAGTAGCTGATATGCATGATGAAGCCCTGTTTTCCTGGAGATGGCTAAACACCTGTCTGCTGAAGGGAAGTAGTGAATTAATTCCTTATTTTGCTTTGCTTGCATGTGCAGCTTTTAAAGTGTCTTTATCTCAACTGATGGGTTTTCACACTTTTACCCTTCCGAGTCTCTTCCCCATCCTGCTGGAGGGGAGTGAGTGAATGGTTGTGTGTTGTTTACTGCCTACAAGGATTAAACCATTACAACACTTGCTTAGACCAATGCAATCTTTTTTGAAAGAGCTCCTACGATTAAGTCAACCGTGATAAAATAGAGATGTCAATTAATTGCAGAATTTATAGCAATCACAGTTGGGATTCTTTCTTTTTTCATCAATAAGAGATGATTTCCTAAGAACTGCTTAGAAAACTGTTGCATTATCCCTGTGTTCTCATTATGTAGCTAAAGAAAAAAAGAGGAAAAAAAGAAACTTCTAAGCCATTTCACTAATAAATGATCAGGAGCCTTGGAAGCCAGAAAGCTATGTTGACCAGATACAGAAGAGTTGGTATTCAAACACAGTGTGCAGTTACACTACTATATTAGTGTTGTTGCTGAGAATTTTTATTTTAATGTTGAATAATATTTCAGAAATATGAGTGAAATATAATGACAAAGCATACAGGACTGTAAATAAATTAAATAGCAGTTATTTAATATTTATGTATTTTTACCCTGAAAGCTGAGTATATGAGAAAGAACTCTTTATGCTGCCTCTAAGTACAGACATTGAGAAGCATAAATCATATGCAATACCAAACAACTACTTTTAAAATTTTGACAGTCAACAAGAGAACAATGAAAGATTTCATTTAGATTAATTTTGAGATGGGGAATAAGTTGCAATAAACATCTGTAATTTGCTTTTCACTTGATGAATAGTTGCAGTCAAATACAGAAACACCATTTAGCATTTCTTAAGACGTTTGCATAAGCTGTAAGAGAATCGGGATGTACCTTATAAAGTATGATGGACAGTGAACCATTTTATGGTCGATGCTTTAGGATAGTTCCTCTTGATTTCAAAATTATTCAGTGTTATTAAGAACTACTGAATCAGACTCTTCTGAGCATTCTGTTGGGCTTGTGATGTGCAAATAATGAAAATGGCATTTTTTCCTGATACAAAGAAGTTCTAGTCTTTAAGGCAAGTCGTTTTCAAAATGAATTTACCTGTCAAAGAGATCATCTCATAAAAAGAGGAACAATTAAGTCAAATGAGACAGAGCTGCACATATGCATATAGGTATCTGCAAGGGTAAGAAGGGGAAAGGTCCTGAGAGTATTCTATGTCCTGCCTTCTCCACAGGAGCCTCAAGGACAAGATATAGCCAGTGCAGACAAGGATGGACCAAATCCAGCCAGTGGTGGTGGTGAGAGGCCCCCAGGCAATGCTGCAGGATGGTTGCAACTGGGGTCCTACCCCAGCCCTTGAGCATTGCCTTCAGCTGAAGTTCTCCTGGGTCCTGCCTGAGCTGCAGCGCAGCCCTGCTCTGCCTGGCCTTGCTGAGCCAGGCCCTACTAGTGGGCCTGGCCTCGTATATCCCCATTCCCTTGGCCTTGCATGGCCATCCCAGGGCTGTGTCTGATCCTGGTTCCCCTCACTGGGCCTGATCTGACCCTATAGCTCCTAGCACCTCAGACCCAGGGAGCTGCCAACCCTGACAATCTGCAAATTGAAAATTTGTATGTGTCTGTCCTCCATGTGTGCAAAACAACATTCATAAGTATCCACAGTTTTTCAAAGACTGAAGACCATATGTAGTAGTTCAGAGATGCCCAGACCTTTTGGAATAGATAAGTCGTCCTGTTTTTAACTTTCTCCTACATTTGATCACAAACTTCATATCATCATTTTAATCAACAGCTCTACAAAGGTGATAAAAATGATATACTGTTTAACCTTGTTCCATGAACCTTGGTATTGGATATATCTTACCTAACTTTAGTCACTTCACTAACAGCCACTTCATTCAAGCTTCCAATATAATGGAAGAGGACAGGTTCTTCCAGGGAATAATTCAACTATTCTGAAGATGTTAATTCCTGTCCCAAGACGGCTATTTTGCTACATGAATCATCTGTTCTGAATAAGACAATGTCTTAAGTTAGACAACTTAATGCCTAGAGATATATCTAGGTTTTTCCTTTGAGGACAAGATGAGCTTTCTGAGAATTTTCAAGTGATTATGAGTTAAAAGAATTCAAAACATAAATCCTTCATTAAATATACCTGCATTATCAATCTTTCTGTTTCCTAAAAAAGAAAATAATCTTTTATTTGAAAGAACACATACCTCAGATTTTATGCATGTTGACAATTCATTAAGCTCTTATACCCAAGCTATATCTGAACAACTGTGATTTTTTAATAAGTGAGGTTATTAATTACTAATATGTCTAACAATCATAATTAAATTCCCAGACAGAATGAAACAACAACAAAATCCACAACTACAAACAGTGATCATGAAAGAAACTGAATACACAAATACTTCATTTAAGGAAGAAAACCCTCAGAAATTTAAAAGGATGAAGCAATTAATTCTTCGAAAATTCAGGGTTAGTTGCTACCTAAGGAATATGTGAGCAAGTCAGTAAACATAAATATGGATATAATGTCAAACAGAATGATTATTAAAGCACCCACTGTTTGTAGTCTTAAATCAAAGTGTTCTTAAAATAATTATTGTGGTGTATTGTAATCCTTTAGCATGTTTATGCTTTTTTAAAAATATACATATAACTGAAATTTCAGAACCTGTTTTTGTGGGTTATGCAATAATTGCAACCATTGTTTTCTGGGTTTGTCTTTTTCTTTAACTTATGTATAAATGTTCTCAACTCAATTTCCTCTGAAAGAAGTTTAGGTTTGGGAATAGAGCATTTCATTTAACCAGCTAGGCATTCTGAGGAATAGAAATTCTCCTTGAGTTTCTCAAATATAAGAAAAGCCTTATGCAAATCCATTTGTTGATAGAATACACAAGCCACCACATGATTAGCCAGTTGTGCATATTACCTGCTCTACTCTACCATTCTGGCTGTTAGTCTTGAATAAGATTTTTCTTTTTTTTTTTTTTTTTTGAACACAAATCAGTCACCAAAGGCTGGTAATGACCGTCACATTATCTACTTCTTTTTAATTTAGACTTAGAATAGTGTGGTGAATTGAAGGGCAGAAGAAATTTCACAGTAAAGCTGGCTGGACTTTGGCAATGAATATCAGGGTTAGCTTAACTGGGGAGGAGGGAAGTTTTTAATAATTTCTATAGTTGGTATTGGTTTATTCCGCATAAGAATACAAATGTTTGCCCCTCTATTTAATAAGCCATGAGCCTGAAATGTATGGAGAATCGTATCTTTTATTATAATTTGTCAGGTGCATGTTTAATGTGTGCTACAGGGGACTCCTAATATGACATGGGTAACAATAGCTGGTAAAGTAGAAATGGGAGTGTAAACACTGCGTGTGGGCATAATACCCCAAAACTGGGAAAATGGTAAAAGAGTGGCAGCCACATCTGGTTTGGCACTGCCAGAATTCTCCTTGTAGCATCATGACATCTGTCTAAGCTTGACAGAACATTCTTCACTGTGAGCAGTCTACATTTCCCTGCACGGTACCACAAAGGTACTCAGACCTTGGATGTGTACATTGACTTAACGGGGAGGGGGGGGGCTTTCTCACCACCTTGCTCATTAGTGGATTGTTTGGAGCAATACAGAATCACAGAATCACAGATTGGCAAGGGTTGGAAGGGACCTCTGGAGATCATCTAGTCCAACCCTCCTGCTAAAGCAGGTTCACCTAGAGCAGGTTGCAAAGGACTTCATTCATGTGGGCTTCGAATATCTCCAGAGAAGGAGATTCCACAACCCCCCCGAGCAGCCTGTTCCAGTGCTCTGTCAACCTCCAAGTAAAGAAGTACTTCCTCATGTTCAATTGAAACCTCTTATGTTTCAGTTTGTGCCCATTGCCCCTTGTCCTGTTGCTGGGCACCACTGCAAAGAATCTGACTCCGTCCTCATGACATCCACCCTTGAGATATTTGTATGTGTTGATGAGGTCCCCTCTCAGTCTTCTCTTCTTCAGGCTGAACAAGCTGTTCCTCATAGGGGAGGTGCTCCAGTCCCCTCATCATCTTTGTTGTCCTCCTCTGGACTCTCTCTAGGAGTTCCTCATCTTTCTTGAACTGGGAAGCCCAGAACTGGACACAGTACTCCAGGTGGGGTCTCACCAGGGCAGAGTAGAGGGCGAGGATAACCTCCCTCGACCTGCTGGCCACACTCCTCTTAATGCACCCAGGATACCATTAGCCTTCTTGGCAACAAGGGCACACTGCTGGCTCATGGTCAGCTTGTCATCCACCAGGACTCCCACGTCCCTCTTTCTTGTTCTTCCCTACTGCAGGTGTCTTACACAAACAACTGAAAATGTGGGATGCAGTTCTGTAGTTCTCTGTTACAGTTAACAAGTTTGCATCTGTACCAGGCTAAATTATGCACTGCGTTCACTTTTGGTCCTTT
>NW_009260478.1:123733-178967 GCF_000687185.1 Egretta garzetta | reverse complement strand
CCACCTCACTGTCCACTCATCCAACCCACACTTCTTGAGCTTCCCAATGAGGATATTATGGGAGACAGTGTCAAAAGCCTTGCTGAAGTCAAGGTAGACAACCTCCACTGCTCTCCCCTCATCTACCCAGCCGATCATGTTATCATAGAAGGCTATTGGATTGGTTAGGCATGATTTCCCCTTGGTGAATCCATGCTGGGCTCTCCTGATGATCTTCTTTTCCTCTACTTGCTTGGAGAGGACACCCAGAATGAGTTGTTCCATCACTTTTCCGAGGATGGAGGTGAGACTAACTAACCTGTAGTTTTCTGGGTCCTCCTTCTTGCCTTTTTTGAAGACTGGAGTGACATTGGCTATCTCCTCCTGTTCTCCAGGACCTGTCATAGCTGATGGAGAGTGGCTCAGCAATGACATCTGCCATCTCCCTCAGCACTCACAGGTGCATTCCATCAGGGCCCATGGATTTGTGAATGTCCAGCTTAGTTAAAAAGTTAGTTAAAAAGTTCTTAACCTGGTCCACCTCAACCGAGGGAAGGTCTTCCTTTCTCCAGGCTTGCTTGCTTACCTGCAAGGACTGGGAAGCCTGAGGGCCAGCCTTGGCAGTGAAGACTGAAGCAAAGAAGGCATTCAGTAATTCTGCCTTCTCTGTATCACCAGGGCACCCACTTCATTCAGCAGCGGTCCCACATTTCCCCTAGTCTTCCGTTTGCTCTGATGCACTTTAAGATGCCCTTCTTGCTATCCTTGACATCCCTCACCAGATTTAATTCCAGGACGACCTTAGCCTTTCTAGTTGCTTCCCTGCATGCTCTGGTGGCGTTCCTGTATACCTTCCAAGTGGCCTGACCCTCTTTCCACATTCCATAGAGCTTTCTCTTTTCTTTGAGTTTTACTAGGAGCTCCTTGTTCATCCATGCAGGCCTCCTTCCTTGATTACTTGATTTCTTACTCATGTGGATGCACTGATCCTGAGCATGGAGGAAAATGAGGGCAAACATGAAAGTTTTTTGTAAACACAGGAGGTGCGTGTAAAGAGGGCAACCTGCACTCCCAGAAAATGGGGTTTGTGCTTGTAACCCACATTTGCTGGGTTAGGAGTGCATATCTGCATGACTACATGTGTGGGAGGAAAGCAAGTTTAGAGTCTGAGATTAGTCACAGAAGGGTGTTAGAAATCTGTAGGTGTATATTTCCATTTTGTGAGTAGCTAGCATTGTAGTTTATCTGTTGTGTTGGTAATATTGATCCTGAATGTACAGTTCACTGATTGTTGGTTAATTGAATGTTGTTATAATAAATTAATAAACCACTTTGATCCCGATTTGATTTAAGCTGTGCAGGCTGAGCAGTTTTCCTCGGTGACAATGTATAATTGTTTTTAATTTCTATAACTCCAAAATGCACTTTAATGTAATTTAAACAGTCTGATTCTCCACATTTAATGACTGAAATTATTACTAGATTTCTCTGATGATGAGACAATAGGTTATGGCTTTTCTTACTTCTGTGTCAGCTATTTGTATATGGATTTTTGCATAACAGCAAGTTGTTTCTCTTAATACGTGAATTCTGAGAAGGATAAGAATGCACCACTTCTAACACAGACTTCAACATGTTATACATACAAGAATTTCTTTTTAATTTGTTATCTTTTGCAAGAATAAATATGGTGTAATTAAATGCTTCTGTAACCTGAAATAGTATTTTATGAATATATGTACACATACATATGCACATAAATAAGTGGTTAAAACAGGTGAAGTTGTAAAGTACAGGAATTCACTCCAGTCTGAGGTTCAGTGTGAAGGAAATGACTTGAAACTACACTGTCTCTTAATGACTTCATCTTACCAATTACACTGACTCTGCTGGTTTTGGTTGCTGAGTAGAATACTGCTGTTATAAATTTAATGAATACTTTTAGCCAGGTAGATAAGATTTTTGCCATTTGTAGTAAAAGTCCATAGGCTTTTTAATGTAGGCTTAGAGTGCAGAGTCTCAGGACTTGTTTGGGCTTCCCTTGGCCTGACCTGGTGTTTCCACACTTGTTTAGAGGTCAAGTGACTGTTGTTTGACCTGTGCCCAGCTTTTTGGTCTGGGGATACTACACATAGTAGAATTCTAACCAATATACGCAATGTGATGACAACTCATCATAACCTCCCCTCCCTGTACCTGTTCTTCTTGAGGAAGTTTGAAGCAGCAGCTTTAGGATGAGGATGAACACTTTGATGAACATAACACCAATAAAAAGCGGGAGATACAGTTATACCTTTGTAGAACAATTTTAACTGCATTATAAATTAAACTTTTCCACATTAATTAGGTGGTTTGGTATTAGTCTAGGTCTTCAGTAACAGTTTAGGTATAAGACCATTAAAACATTAATTAGGCTAACCATACTTTCTTGTCTCTGTATATGGTATGTTCCCTTTGACTTACAGCAAGATTTTGAGTGTAGCAACCTCAGTTGCAGGTATTCAGCTGTCAAAGCAGGCACTGAGTAGTTAAAGCTCTATTAAGGCTGGTGGAAATATGCAGGCTGTAACTTCTGATATATGCAGTACAAGGTGATTTTGAACGTGGTAAAAAAAATCCTCGTTCCACATACTTTTTCATGACAAACAACAGATGATACAAGGTCGCTAATCTCAACATTATTGACAGTGGAGCAAAAGTAAGGTCTTAGATAAGTTTAAAAGCTAGGCACTGGATTTTCCACTTAAAGATGAGTAGCTTCTCCTTTCCTTTATTGCAACTATTCAAAGTAAGGACAACAGGAACACACACACAGGAAAAAAAAAAAAAAAAAGGAGGAAAGAAAGAAAGAAAAAGGAAAAGCTTTCTCATGCTAATAGGATGTTTGTGTTCTTGTTCATCTTAGAGCCTTTTACCTTTTCTAAGGGTCTCAGCAGTGACTTCCAGGAGGATTCTCATTAATATCAATTCCTGTGTGCTTCTAGGGCTTTAAATTACACTTGTTAATGCACATGCTGCTCTGGATGTGAATTCTGTGGGATCAAACCCAAGGAGCAATTCTGAAGATAGTAAAATCTCAGTAGTTTACCAGACTTGGAATAATGAGAAAAAAAATTCCCTTAATTCCATTGTTTTCAGGATAAATGTTAACACCAGTATGTACGGTGTAGGTGTATAGTGTGAATATATGTATATAAAGTTAACAGCAAAATAAACTAATTCTACAACCCTTTTAGTCAGGATCCACCAGATTGGTCTTTTGAAAGAAGTACTATTTTTCTACAGCTTTGATTCACATTCTGGCTATCCCTCTGAATTGGAACTATGTCTAGAGGCAAAACTTCATTTCCTTTCAACATAAACATACAGAGTAGCCATGCATTACCCATGTATAGGGTCGAATATGGCAAGATGACTTAAGCATATATAAAGTTTAAGCATGTTAACTATCCTATACATGGATGGACTTCTAGATCACTGAGCATCTCAGAGGATGGAATCCATTGAGTGCATAAGCAAAAGACTTACTATAGCCTTAAAGAGACAATAGCTATCAGAGGTGAGCCTCAAGATATAGCTATTTTCCTTGCTAGCATAGCACAATTTGTTCTTTTTTAACTTCTCTAACACAGCATAGTCCTGCTAGAAGGCTCTATTTCATACTGAGAAATTTTTTTTTGATTGCTAAATTTGCTCAGTTTATAAACCATGCTCTTTCTTACACTTCTCTGTCACTTTCTCTGCCAATGAGTGGACGTATCAATACAAAGATATAGCTCATGCATGTTTCAAGAGGTATCTTCCTTAAGTTCTAAAGTCAAAAAAACCCAAATCAGTGTGTCTTGACTTCAGCAAGGCTTTTGACACTGTCTCCCATAATATCCTCATTGGGAAGCTCAGGAAGTGTGGGTTGGATGAGTGGACAGTGAGGTGGGCTGGGAACTGGTTGAACAACAGGGCTCAGAGGGTTCTGATTGGCGGTGCAGAGTCTAGTTGGAGGCCGGTAGTTAGTGGAGTTCCCCAGGGCTCAGTACTCGGCCCGGTCTTGTTCACGTTTTTCATCAATGACCTGGACAAGAGGACAGAGTGTACCCTCAGCAAGTTTGCTGATGACACAAAACTGGGAGGAGTGGCTGATACGCCAGAGGGCTGCACTGCCATTCAGCGGGACCTGGACAGGCTGGAGAGTTGGGCAGAGAGGAACATGATGAAGTTCAACAATGGCAAGTGTCGAGAGCTGCACCTGGGGAGGCTGAACTCCATGCACCGGTACAGGCTGGGGGCTGACCTGCTGGAAAGCAGCTCTACCGAGAGGGACCTGGGAGTCCTGGTGGATGACAAGCTGACCATGAGCCAGCAGTGTGCCCTTGTTGCCAAGAAGGCCAATGGTATCCTGGGGTGCATTAAGAGGAGTGTGGCCAGCAGGTCGAGGGAGGTTATCCTCGCCCTCTACTCTGCCCTGGTGAGACCCCACCTGGAGTACTGTGTCCAGTTCTGGGCTTCCCAGTTCAAGAAAGATGAGGAACTCCTAGAGAGAGTCCAGAGGAGGACAACAAAGATGATGAGGGGACTGGAGCACCTCCCCTATGAGGAACAGCTTGTTCAGCCTGAAGAAGAGAAGACTGAGAGGGGACCTCATCAACACATACAAATATCTCAAGGGTGGATGTCATGAGGACGGAGTCAGACCCTTTGCAGTGGTGCCCAGCAACAGGACAAGGGGCAATGGGCACAAACTGAGACATAAGAGGTTTCAGTTGAACATGAGGAAGTACTTCTTTACTTGGAGGGTGACAGAGCACTGGAACAGGCTGCTCGGGGGGGTTGTGGAATCTCCTTCTCTGGAGATATTCAAAGCCCACCTGAACGAAGTCCTTTGCAACCTGCTCTAGGTGAACCTGCTTTAGCAGGAGGGTTGGACTAGATGATCTCCGGAGGTCCCTTCCAACCCTTGCCATTCTGTGATTCTGTGTGTTTAAATTGTATTTGTTAAAATTCTGATCTAATCGGTTTTACTTCATTGGTCACCAGTCTTTATTATTTGTTTGTATTCTCGTTCATGGTTTATGTGTTCTCAGGCCCCTTGAGTTAGGTCCAGATTGTATTTCTGTGTTTGATTTATGTTGTGGTTTAGCCCTAGCCAGCAACTAAGCACCACACAGCTCCTTGCTCAGTCCCCTTCATGGGGTGGGGGAGAGAATCAGAACAGTAAAAGTGAGAAAACTTGTGGCTTGAGATAAAGACAGTTTAATAGCAAACCCAAAAGCTGCACATACAAGCAAAGCAAAACAAAGAATTTATTTGCTGCTTCTCATCAGCAGGCAGGTGTTCAGTCACCTCCAGGAAAGCAGGCATCCATCACACATTACAGTTCTTTGGGAAGACAAACACCATTATGTCCCTCCTTTCCTCCTTCTTCTGCAGCTTTTATGGCTGAACACGACATCATATGGTATGAGATATCCCTTTGGTTGGTTGGTGTCAGCTGTCCCAGTTGTGTCCCCTCCCAGCTTCTCCTGCATCCCCAGCCTACTCGCTGGTGGGGCAGAATGAGAAACAGAGAAGGCCTTGACTCTGTGTAAGCACTGCTCAGCAATGATGAAAACATCCCTGTATTATCAGCACTTTTTTGGTCACAAATCCAAAACATAGCCCCATACTTGCTCCTATGAAGAAAATTAACTCTATCCCAGACTAAACCAGCACAGCTTATTTTCCAGAAAAATCTTAAATACACAGCTTGCAGTTTAACAGCCAAAAATTACATGTACCTAGCTTAATTACACATGTTCTTCTGCTTAGTATAACTCAGCCTTTCACAAAACTGTGTTAGGTAGAACACGTTATACACATTTCCCAGAGAATAACCAAAAGATTACATTACTTGTTGACAGTTCACAAAAGAGATAAACAGATAAAGAGTCCCCCATCCCACGCACTTCCATTTTCTTCACTGTTCTTCAGAACTTTGTAAGAGTACTATCATTTCATTTTTACTTCCTGTACCTTGCTCAATCAATTTGATTTTTTTCTTAATTTTGGATTTTTTTTTTTCAAGATTTACTAAAGCTGTCTACTTCTTCTGTCTCAGAAAGCTTGTGCATTTAATAATGATAAAAGCTTGTGTCTCTAATAATGGTAAAAATATTCTAGCACTGGATATGCAATGTACTTCAGTTAACTTACATCTGAGCCTTTATCAGCAGTGGAGATGTAGCTGTTATACGTGGAAGGATGAATCAAATAAAAGCAAGAGAACATATTGAAAACAGGACAGTCAAAATTTCTAAAATTTCTAGGTGTTTCTTTTGGCTGTGAAGATGACTGAGGGTGAGTAGCTCAGACATTGATCTATTTTGAAGATGTCTAAAATTAGATAAGGTGATGTCCACCTCTAGTATTGGTTTAATGCCTATGTAGGTATTCAAACATTGCTTAATGTCCAGTATTATTTAACTGTAGACATCTGTAGTTGATAAGTACCTCCCTTCTCTCTTACCTTAACTCTTGCCAGTGTCCACACAGACTCTCAAATGCCTGCCTGGGCAAGTAAGCATAGTGATGACGGGTAGATATTTGCCTTATAAATTGAAGTTTGATGATTAAAGCATTTATTTTGGACATGGAAGCCTTGATTTCTGGTATGAACTCTCGAGGAAATAAAACTCTCAACCTAGAGGGAATAAAGCTCTCATCTCCCACATTTTAGGAAAGTGCAGTTCCACATAAAACATCCTTGTATCCTTAACTGTCTCCCAGATAGACTGTAGTTTTCTGTAATTTTCCCTCCCAGTCGAGGAAGAACTTAGTGATTCTTTCCTTTCCTACCCATGTCTCTTTCCTTGTGAGATATCCTCAGCAAGTACTTCCCTCATTCTCCAAGTTCCCAGCAAATTCTTATCTCCCTTTGATCTCTTTATTTGCTTTTGGCCATCCATGGCCATCAGCACAGAAAGCATCATCATCCAAGAAAGCAAATGCAGATACAGTCACAGGAAGAACTATAACTCTTTTTCTGCAAAATTAGTGATAAATCCACAGGTTCATATTTCTCCATTGGGGGATGTGTGAGGGGTGTAGGGTGGGGAGAGGGAAGGGAAAAAATAAAAGAAAAAGAAAAAAGGAAAAAAAAAGAAAAATAAAAAAAAGGGGAATTAAGTAGAAATGTTCACTGAGAATAGAATATAAACATCATAAGAAATGTATCAGGCTCAAACCAGCCAGCTATAGTGTGAGTACAGCAGCGTACAGTATGATTACACCAATATGGCGCAATGACAAATTGTATATTATATTGTATATGTTTGTGGGCTTCCCTGGATTTGATCAACTTTTTCTAATTTTCTGCAACATGAGCTTTTGTCACAATTTAAAGGTTTGTTGCAAATTATTAGGTCTTCATAGTGGTGATCAGCTGCCTGTACTTTCTGTGCTCTTCACTAACTGTGGGCAAGATCCCTTTCATCACAGAAAACAGATCTACATCCAAAATGTCTTATTATGAGGTGTGTGGATGGCAAACAGGTGGTGATATTCTGGAGTCTGACATATTTTGTGGCTTAGAAACATGTAATTAAACACAAGTGTCATGGTAACATATTGTCACCGCAAGACAAATAAAAGGCAGCCTGTAATACACCACTTTTTCTTAATGTATGCCACTACTTTAATACAGAAAGAGTAAATATAATGAAAATGTTTAAAGATGGCATTGTAGACAATTGATTTTAAAACATTACAGTACATTAACAAGTGGTGAAAACATAAAATACTGCAAATCAATATTTTATAGAAGTCTTAGGAGTCTTAGACATAGTCATACTTTGATAACTGATGTTATTATACAAGACAAGACTAGGTAGATGGCATTTTATGTTAAGTTGAAAACTTCCTAAGAGAGCTAACCTTTTCTTGTAGTTCAAGTTCTGTTCATGCTATCGTTTTAAGTTCTGCAATTAAGTAGTCATTCCCAGAAGTAATGCCTTTTTAAGCCAGCACTTTTGAGAATGTTTCTATAGAAGAGAGCAGATCAGCATTTTCAGTCTAAAAAAAGCTGTTTCCAAAATTACTATATACTGAAACACCATTTACAGGAATTTTTAAAGAAAGGTGCAGCTTTGCTCCCTCATGTAGATAAACAAGTAATGAAATTACCAATATACCTGTGGGTCAATATGTGCCTGGATAGCCTAAGGTTAATTAATGTGTTTGGATGAATCAGAATTTAGTATATAATGCCAGCACTGGAGTCCCCCTGGGGGAAAAAAAAAAAAAAAAAAAGCAGCTGTCTCAAAGCAATATACAATCAATATATCTTGAAATCTGTAGCTGTCAAATTAACTATCCAAATTACCATTAGAGAAGAGTTTATATATCCTTTCTAGTTAGATTTATTCTTGGGTTTCTTTCTTGGGTTTGTTTGTCTACAGGATTATGATGATGATTATTGTAAAGGTACGTTTTCCTCTCTATTTTTAAGGTATTTTAAAAGATACAATTCTTCATATATTTATATGCTTTTGTGCATGTATCCGTGTAACTCTCAGATAGGGATACAACTCTGATACTAATTAGGGAGCTGAGAGAAAAGCTGTAACTGAACAATCAATCACATTTCCATAGAGTATCTAAAGTGCGTCCTGACTACAGATTACACAAAAGCAAAATTCTTCTTTCTACAAAATGGAGTGGGAAGAAAATGAGGAATCATCTTATAGGTTTGGAAGACCTATACTGCATAGCCATTGGTGCTGCCTGGCCACTAGAAATATAAGTTGTCCTTTGTCACTACAGTGAAACAAGCAGGTAGTGGAACAAGAGGTAAGAACTAATGGAAGAGAGGCATTAAATGTGGCGAGAGACATTAAGTGCAGGGAACCATATTTCTTTGAAAAAGTTGGCCAGGAAATATTTCGCTGCATAATGTGACTGTTAATTGTAAGCCTTGTCCACAGTTCATGCTCAAGAATACTAGATGACAGAAGAAAAAAAGATGCCATGGAGACAGCCTAGGGAAGCTGAGGGGAAAATGGTTTTAAATGCAACTCATCTTTGAAGCACTTATCTTTGAACTGATCTCTCTGGACCTATTCTTCTCATTAGGCAGGAGTAAGACGGCTGAGCAGCAGCACTCATTAAAGAAGCATGAGATTCCCCAGGGCTATAGAGTCAAGCCTGAAGTGGAAAATGTCTTAATCATCTCTTTTTATCTTTGTATTTCACTCTGTCTTCTTTGCTTGCTCTCCTTTCACCTATCACAGCTACACAATTACCAGGTGAAAAGTTTCTAAATCCTGGATTCAAAAACTTAACATGATATATTTTTTAAACAGTGGAAGCCCCACACTTATGCAATCGTGTTGATACTTTAGCTGAAAGGATAACAGAAACACCAAACAGTTATGCAATACCTATTTAAAAGCTAAATCTGTTTCATGCTGGTTGTGTCTATACTGCAAGGTAAGGGATGTGACCTCGTATTCCCTAGGTGGTTAACTACCTTCTGACCTCACACTAGGAATAGGTCTGGATTCTTACTCATGTCCATCTGAAAAAAGTAATACTTATAGCTGGTTAGGAAGGGACCACAGCAGCTGCAAAACCGTCCTGGTCTGGATACTTAAGAGGGGGACATCAGTGTGGGATTCACAAAGTATAACCAACCCACGACTAGGGCATAGCAAAAGTACACACATCCTTAAAAGAACACAAAGCCATGTGAAACAGCACACTTGTCTTCTAGCATCCATGCTTAAGAAGGCTGGTGGATTGAACACTCACTTCTCATTGTTTCACAGATATGAGACAAACAGGGAGAGAAGCTTTAATTGGTTTCTGGATCTCCTCTCTCTCTTCTGCATATTTAGTAAAAAAAGCTCTCTACAATTCCTCCAGTGGATCAGCTAGCATGACTTCACATGGATAAAACAAGCACTATAGTCCCATGGGATATCATCACAGCAGATATTAGTTACTGTTTCCCCAGAGATTAGACTGATGTTCCAAGTTAATTCACCTAAATTTAGTTTCTTACATATATGGTGGATGTCTAAAATTCCACAACTGTCAATAGATTCAACTACTGACTAAGGCCTCATCCACTTGCCTGGATGTTGGAATCTAGTATCATTTTAGAGCCTGTGGGATATTCTAGTGCTGCTTGAGAACATCTCAGACTGAGATAGCCCTGTAACTGGCAGATACACAGGGCTGTCACACAGCCAGAGGGATTTTTTTTGAGCAGTTAGTGGAGGCAAGACCTATAGAACCTAACATGACTGTATATACCTAAGCATGGACAACGGAGTCCTGCTGTTTACATATATATAAATTTCAAGTAGATAAATAAATAGAATACAAGAAATAAAACATCTGGATGCATCTACACTCACAAAGAGGGCCAGCGAGTGAGCTTTGGTCTTTTGAATTGGACACTTTCTCAGCTATTAGTTCATTCCTTGGCTATTTGAAGAACTTCAGCTATTTCATTCCAAAATTTGAACAAAATAGTCTACTATCTTATATCTGTCTAGTATTTATATCTGAGGCAAGTTAGTTCCAGGGAGCACGACCATAAACCAACGTGAATGAGACTGCACCAGGTTTAGTTTCAAGAACCCTACAATCTGTCACTATTACTTACCAGTAACCGTATTTTTCACATCTTTAAACAGAATTACTTTATCCTGATAAAATACAAAAGATAAATTCAAAATGTATTTCTACATACTAATTTTATATGCTCAAGATGCTGCACCTAAAGAAGTAAGATTTCAAATTTGTCTATTTTACATCAAAGATATCTTCAGTATCATAACTACCACACATTGAAAGGGGCACAGTATTTTCAGTCTACTGGCAGATAAAGTGATAATGATCCAAGAGTATGTTTTTAAGATTTTTTTTTTATTTGTTAGCCTCAGAACCCTATGTGGAACATGACTGTGACAATAACATAAGGTAACAATATCAAATAAGCTTATATACAAGGTTTTAAAATAGGAAGCATCAAATTATTTTTTTCCTGAATTAAGGTAGATAGCAACAGTTGCCTTTAATCTTATTCATGTGGGAACCATTTCATGTAGGACACTACGTGAATAGAGTACATACTAAAAAAATATTCTACGGTGCTTCTAAGAAGTTTTTCAACTGGACAAAAATGGGAAAAATAATAAAAGAATGGTGGGAGGGCTGCAATAACAAAGTTGAATTATAGTAGTAACTTCAGTAGATCATTGGACTGACAGCAGATTTTTTTCTTCTCATGATTTATCTCCTGTCTTGTTTGTGCACATCTGTATGACAAGATCTTTATGTGTTACCATAGAAATGATCTATCTTACTTGGGAAAGCAATTAAACAGATACAATTTATTTTCTTTTTCTTTATGATTACTTACGTCTCAAGTTAAATATCAAAATATGTGTGTTAATTTACTACTACACAACAAGAAGTATAACACTTGCTCAACTGATGATTGACAGAAGACAAAACTGAAGTGTATTAAGAATACTGAAAAGAGACATAAAGTTCATACAGTCAAATTGTGTGAACTTCAGCATTATATCACCACTTTGACAAACAATACTACTTAAAATTTTGGGAGAAATCAGTTAATCTAAGATGAAAGAAAAAAGAGAATTAAGACTTATCCAGCTAATTATTCCAAAGATATATTGCAACAGAAATAAAGGTCATTTAGTCACATTATCATCACTTTGATCAAAAGAAACTCACGATACTTTTTTGTTATTAGACATTGGTTTTGTACAGAAAGTAATTATCTTTTACATTAGGTAAGCATCAGTTTTAGTGAATATGACAATGATGCCTAAGTTATAATAAAAAGATAGTTTCAGTTTCTGAATATTTAATTTGTATTTTAAATACCAGAATTCACATTTTGCTTTTAGGAAATAAGTTTTCTTTAATCCATGCAAGTTTCTTTTCTTCTGAAGAGTTTGGCAGATAGAAGCCAATTTCTCAGGAAACCATGTTTAATGACTAAAACTTGAGAAGAAGTTACATATAGACTGCATGATGAGTAATCTGTGTTTCTACCTCAAGAGTGATTTAATAAAATGTACATGCGTGATTTAGAAGATATTTGCAATAAAAAGTTGTACTACAATAGAATGAAAACTCATCAATCTTAATTTCTTAAAATACATAGAATTTATGATGTGCGCTGCTACTTGTAGTGCAAAATTAGAAAGTCTGTTTGGATGCGTAAAAAACTTAGATATATTGCAGAAAACTTAGAAATATCAATTCTGTGAAGTCTGAGTTTCTTTTAACTGAAGTTAAATCCAGTTCTGGAGATTGAGTAGCATATGTAGTGATTAAAAAAAAGAACTATAAATATATATGTAAATACAATATTCTGTTCTTAATTTTCCAGGTGAATATTCCTTGCTCCTCTTAAAAACCTTCTCCTCCAGGAAATGAAACTCTATGCTGCAATATAGATTTAGAACTTCTGGTAGAGCTACTGGTTTAATTTCTATTTTTCCATATGGGTTTATTATTTTTTAATATTATTATTAAAGTATCTTAACTCCTCACATTGTTTCTGACCTCAATATTAATCTTCATTTAATTATTAATCAAATTTTAAATACATTATATTTATTTTTTTAAATATTTGTTTTAAAATTGAAGACAACAATGTTACAATGCTTTCAGATATGCACCAGAAATATCAGAATACTATAGGCCTGGATATTTAATTTAGCAATGGCGGTTCAAATATAAATCATGACTAAAAGGTTTTGTCCACACATAAGGTCAGGAAATGCACTTGGGATAGATAGAGGGCAGAAAATGAGTTGAGTGGTCATATATCTTCTGGTAAAATTATTTCCCTGTCCTTGAGCAGATGAGATTCTCTGTGTTATAGGCAATGAATACAGTTTTAGCTCATCATTCTGTAAATTTTATTAAACTTTCAGATCATCATTCCTGAAATCCTAACATACTAAAGATGATAAAATAATTGGAAGTTCACTAATGTATAAATGACAGCAGAATTTTGTTGAAAAAATTTAAAAAGTAAAAGAAAAGGAATTTAGAGAATTTAGAGTAAAATAGAATTATTTTTAAACATGATATTCAATTAATGTTATTGTATTTTCTAATTGTTTTTGTTCCATATTTAATTTATATAAAGGACTACTGGAAAGTAGTTTGGCAGAAAAAGACCTGGGGGCCCTAATGGACTTCAAGTGGAACATCAGCCCAAATGTGCCCTTGCTGCAAAAAAGGCTAGTGACATCCTGGGCTGTATTAGGCAAAGTATTGCCAACGGGTCAAGGGAGGTGAACCTCTGCACCTAGCCACCACTGTCGAGGCCACACCTGGCATGCTGTGTCCAGTTCTAGGGCTCCTCAGTACAAGAGAGAGATGGGCATACTGGAGAGAGACCAGCAAAGGGCCACGAAGACGATTCAGGGACTGTGGTATCTCTCTTATGAGGAAAGGCTGAGAGAGCTGGGACTGAGTAGTCTAGAGAAGGCTCTGGAGGATCTTATCAATGTGTACAAATAGCTGAAGGGAGGGTGCAAAGAGGATAGAGCCAGGCTCTTTTCAGTGGTGCCCAGTGACAGGAGATACAATGGGAACAAACAGAAACACAGTAGGTTCCCTCTGAACATGAGGAAATATTTGTTTACTGTGAGGGTGACTGAGCCCTGGCACAGGTTTCCCAGGGAGGTTGTGGAGTCTTTCACCTTAGAGATATTCAAAATCCATCTGGACATTGCCCTGGGCAAGCTGCTCTAAGTGGTCCTGCTTGAGCAGGGTTGTTGGAGCAGATGATTCCCAGATGTCCCTTTCAACCTCAATCATTCTGTGATTCTGGGAAAAGGATTGAGACTGGATACATCATTGTATTGGGTCTGGCTGAGATGGAGTTAATTTTCCCCACAGCAGCCCTCATAGTGCTGTGCTTTGTATTGGTATCTAGAAAGGTGTTGATAACACGCCAGTGTTTTGGCTACTGCTGAGCAGTGCTCCCACAGCATCAAGGTTGTGTCCAACATTTTCTCCCCCTCAACAGTAGGCTGTGGGTGGGCAAGATCTTGGGATGGGACATAGCCACAACAGCTGACCCAAAATGACCAAAGGGATATTCCATACCATATGATGTTGGCTCATGTCCTGGTTTTGGCTGGGATAGAGTTAATTTTCTTCATAGAAGCTAGCATAGTGCTCTGTTTTGGATTTAATACTACGAGAATGTTGATAACACACTGATGTTTTTAGATGTTGCCAAGTAGTGCTCAGACTACTCAAGGACTTTTTGACCTTCTCCTGCTCGGCCAGGTGCATAACAAGCTGGGAGTACAGCAGAGCTAGGACAGCTAACCCAAACTGACCAAAGAGCTGTTCCATACCATATAACGTCATGCTCAGGGGGGTTAGTCGGTTGGTCAGTTGCGGGCAGAGTGATTACAGCTCAGCGGGGGAGTGATCGCTGCTTGGGAGGGGCTGGGCATCGGTCGGTGGGTGGTGAGCAATTGCATTGTGCATCATTCGTTTTGTATATTCTGTTACCATTCTCATTATTACTATTATTATTATTTTCTCTTATTAAACTGTCTTTATCTCAGCCCTCGGCTCTAACCTTTTTTTTTTCCTTCCCGATTCTCTCCCCCATCCCACTGAGGGAGGGGGGAGTGAGCGAGCGGCTGCGTGGTGCTTAATTGCCAGCCGGGTTAAACCACGACAGCTCAGCAATAAAAGCTAAGGTAAAGGAGGCAGAGGAGGGGCAATCATTATTTACAACATTTGTCTTCCAGAGCAACTGTTACATGTACTGAAGCCCTGCTTCCCAGGAAGTGGCTGGACATTGCCTGCTGATGGGAAGTAGAGAATAAAACCCTTGTTCTTCTGTTGTGGTTTAACCCAGCTGGCAACTAAGCACTACGCAGCTGCTCGCTCACTCCCCTCCTCCCTCAGTGGGATGGGGGAGAGAATTGGGAAGAAAAGAAAAAAAAGACAAGAGCCATGGGCTGAGATAGAGACAGTTTAATAAGAGAAAATAATAATAATAGTAATAATGAGAATAGTAAGAGAATACACAGAATATGCAAAACGAATGAGGCACAATGCCGTTGCTCACCACCCACCAACCAATGCCCAGTCCATCCCGAGCAGTGAGCACTTTTCCCCTTTCTGATCAACTAATTCCCCCTGAGCATGATGTTATATGGTATGGAATATCTCTCTGGTCAGTTTGGGTCAGCTGTCCTAGCTGTGCTCCCTCCCAGCTTGTTATGCACCTGGCTGAGCAGGAGAAGCTCAAAAAGTCCTTGGCTAGTCTAAGCACTACCGAGCAACAACTAAAATTTCAGTGTGTTATCAACATTCTTCTAGTGCTAAATCCAAACCACAGCACTATACCAGCTACTAGGAAGAAAATTAACTCTGTCCCAGCCAAACCCAGGACATTTTCTTTTGCTTCTGTAAGTGGCCTTTGCTTTTGCTTTTATTAAACTGCCATTATCTTGACCTGTGAGGTTTTTTTCCATCTTCATTTCTCCTTGCCTGTCCTGCTGAGGAAGGGAGTGATGGAGAAGCTTGGTGGCACCTGGCATCCAGCTGAGGTCAACCCACCACAATGATCTTCATAAGCAGAGCAAAAGCTCTTTCTCCTCGGTTGTTCAATAACAGAATAGGAACAGTGTACTGTCAACAGTACAGGAAGATGACCTCCTTTTGGGTGACTGTCAGAGTCAGCTGAACCTCAGCCAACTGTCTGTACAAAAAAGAAAAAGGTGATATTGCTGGAGACTGTTTCCTCTGGGGGAATAGAGATGCCCAGCTGCCAACCTGACTTCATGTCTCTGGAGATTTGCTGCTTAGTAGCTGTTCAGATCTAGAGATATTGTGGAGAGGCTGCTGAGACTTGTCTTCCCTTTGGACTCCTACCACATGCTTTTTACTCATATGAATACCAACAACACTGCCAGGAGAGACCTTGAGAGCATCAAAAGTGACTAAACTGTTACTGAAGGGCCTAGGAATTCGGCTGGTGTCTCCTCAGTCCTGCTGATGAATGGGAAAGGCTTAGGAGGAAGAGGGTAGATACTGCAGCTTGATATCTGGCTGCAACAGCTGGTGCTGTCAAGAGGGATTTGGCTTTTACCACCATGAGAACTTCTTTGAGGACTGAGTACTACTGGAGAAGAGATGATATCCATCTAAGTGGGACAGGAACACATTTGCCAACAAGCTGGCCAAGCTGGTTGGGAGATCTTTGAACTTCAGACAATGAAGGAGGGACATCACAGTGTAAGCAAGGAAAAGTTTGGCAGGGTGGAAGGCAAAGGGTGTAGGGTGATTGGAATAGGGTGGTTTCCCCTTTATGTGAAGAAGCAGCTACAGTATACGGAGATGTTGTATGAAGTGGACAACAGGCTGGTGAAGAGTGTGGATAAGTATCGGAGAAGAGGGCATTGTGGGTGGCACTAAGGTGGGAGTTTTTTATGTACAGCCTGATCAGGGCAAGAAAGTGGAGGAAATCTCTCTACAATCTGAGGAAACCTCTGGATCACAGATCCTTGTTTGTATGGGATACTTTAACACCCTGCCAGCTGCTGGAAAGGAAAACATGGTGAAATGCAATCTGCCAAGATTTCAGGTACTGGATGGGACAGCAAGAGTGACACTCAGCTGGATCTCCTATTGGCCAAAAAGGAAAAACTGGTTGGTGACATTATAATCAATGGAAGCCTTGGATGTGGTGACCTGTAAAATAGGGGACTTGGGGCTTGTTTGTCCACCAAAAGAGACAGATGCAGGGTAGTGCCTATGGGGAGGTCTGGGGAGGTCATAAGAGGGATAGAGCCAGGCCCTTCACAGTGCTGCATTATGGGAGGATGAGAGACAAGGGGCATAAGTTAAAACAAGACTGGACTGGATATAAGGAGAAGACCCGAATGGGCACAACCTGAACAACCTGGTCTTACCTCACAGTTGGCCCTGCTTTGAGCAGGAGGTTGGACAAGAACATCCTAAAGTCCCCTCCAACCTGAATTTTCGTATGGTCCTATGATTTTGTGATACAAGGCCCTGGCTCTTACAAGGCATGCTAGACTGCTGATAGGAAAATTCTTGCCCCTTTTTTTTTTTTTCTTACCAAGTAGCTTTTCATTGCCATGCATGTTAAAATGAAGTTAATGTTCATGTTTGTTAGAACTAAAGGATGCCAAACACAAGGCAGAAGAAAACACAAGATAGGTTACACCATGAGACACAATTGTGTAATCTTCCTAGCAGTGAAGGAGGCTATACACATGGGCTATAGCGTATGATCTCAATTTTGGGGTCATCATAAGTGACTGTCCTAGGGACTGTCCAGTCTGACAAATATAGAGTGAAGACTGGTGCAGACACAAAGAAAGTGGCCATCGAAATAATTAGCATTGCTTTATTCAGCATACCACTTGACTTCTAACAGGAGCTCAGAACCCTGTGACCGTGCAGGCTAAATTATTAGCTAACTCCACCAAGGTCGTTTTGGTATGATCACTATTAAGGTTCCTGTGAAAATTAGCTCAGGTCATTTGGGGTGGGATAATATTGGGTTTTTTTCCCCCATCTGATGTATCCTAACAAAAAGAGACATTCAATCTATATCTAGTGATTTAGTCAGCCTTCAAAAGCACAAGAGCATTTTGTTTGAAGAGGAAAAAAAATTAAAAAATGACAGCCCCTAGGGCAGTGCTCATTTAGAGCTGTAAATATGCCAGACTGGGATTCTGCAAAAGATTTGATCTTCTCCTATTAAATTCAATGAGAATTTTTATTTTATTTAATTTAATATATTTTTTTTTTTTACTTTGACTTCAATGACACCAACATACAGCATAGAGCTGGATGGAAGATGAGTCTGGATTTCTAATCTGAATCTCTAGAAGCAGACATTGCCTGAGTCCTTTAGGCTTGAAAACATTGCTTCCTGGTTTCCTTTACCAAAAGGCAGGTCTTAAAGATAGCTATTGAATCCATTTATTCTCACCAGGTGGTCTTTACAGATGCATTTTCTGATAAGCACAGTGCAGGAAGAAGAGGAGCACAGCATAGAAGGGAGAGTGCCAAGAACTCACCATTCACAGCAGCTGGGAACAAAAAGAGACTGTGAGAAGTTACCTACTGAGTGAGAAATTATGCAGGAGCTGCGGAGGCTCACGTCCAGCTTCCTATTTAACTAACACCTATGGAACATCAGTGACCAAAAGCACAATAACTAGGACATGCATAGAGGTACAAGGCACCTACCATTTCATGCTGCTCAACACTGTAAAAGCTGGTGGGGCAATACTGTTAACTACAGGGTATGACCATTGATGACCAACACCTGCAGATAAGTGAGGAGAGATCGCAGGAAGCACACCAGGGGCAGAGCTATAGGGGGAAATCTCAACCTGCCCTAGAAAAAGTGGTGTGACTAGAGGCCTAACTGAATTGTGGCTGCATGAGAAACAAAGAAAAGGAACTGAAAACCTGTGAGTAGTTGCACAGCTATGACCTCATCACAAAAGATCACAGAGATGTGGTAGTTTGCATGAAAGAAGCACTGAATGGACTTAGGCCTTTTAGGAAAAATGGGAAAGGGAAACAAGGTTGGAGGATTGTGCTCTATGCAAAGGAACAGTTCACATGCATGGATCATGATCAGAGAAGAGGTTGACAAGGAGTAGGTCACAGTGTACATCTGCTACAAAGCACTGGATTGAGCAGATGAAGTGGGTGAGACCTTCTGTAAACATCTCAAAGTAGTCTTCCAATTGTATGTCTTACACGTCTTGTGGAACCATTCCAATAACAGCTGGAAGCCTAGTGGAGTGCTAGCAGTCCAGGAGATTCCTGGAGTGCTTTGATATATTTTTTGGGGGGTGGTTTCTTTATGGCACTGTTAGGGAGATGTTCTCTTATGTCTGCTATTCACATAAAATGAGGAACTGCTCAGAGATGTTATTGTCTGCCATGACTGTGAGATGGTAGAGTTTAAGATACAGAAGGAAGTGGGGAAAGGCAGCAGTAGAATAAAAATCTTGGACTTCAGGAGGTGGGAATTTGGCTTGCCCTGGAAACTGGTAGAGAGGATGCCATGGGAAGCTACTCTGAAGGACAGAGAAGCCCTTTACATTGAGAGTAGTTAAACACCTAGACAAAGGACCCAGAAAAAAATATTGCAGTCTTCATCATTGAAGATCTTTGAAACTTGACTGCAGAAAACCCTGACTGACCTGATCTAACACTGAAGTTTGTCTTGCTTTGAGCAGGAGGTTGAATTAGAGAGGTCCAGCAGGCCCTTCCATCCTAAAACTTCATATTAGTCAGAGATTTGATTTCTGAAATTTTCTTACATTCATGTGAAGATTTAAAAAACAAAAGAAACCAATCAAACGCTATCTCCCTACCCTCCGAGCAAACAAACAAGTTCCTATGTCAGAATTTGGCGTCCAGTTATGATATAAACCCAACTATATAATAGTTTTAATACACAAGGTTATGCACTTTGCATGTTCCAGAGAATAGAACAGAGCAATTAAGGAGAATATATGCTCAAATTTATACTTATTATTTTGTCCATGGGAAGACTTATTTGCATCCTAAATAATCAAATCAACAAGAGTTTAATCACAGATTATAAATTATGTAAAATTTCTGGCATTCTAAATGCTTAAAGAAAACAAAATAAATGTCATCACCAACGTATTACCAATATTTGGTTAACAGAAATGCAGAACCTTAAGGAGAAACCAAATCACTATTTTTGCCATCTAAAAATTGGAAATATGTTGTTTCCATTAGTCAATAAATTAAGTCTGAGCAACTCATGTAGGGGAGACATCCATTTTTTAGATGACTAAATTTCGCTAAGGCTAATCCCACACAAATGGATAAAGAAATACTTTGCATATAGATTTCAATAGCATAGAAATGTATGTTACTCAATGTCTTGTCATAAAATTATTTTTAGTTATTTGGCTTCACACACTTCACACTTCTTTTATATCATGTAACATATAAAAGAATTTCTCTACCTTGAAAGATGAAACTTTACTTCTAGAAAGTGAACTTGTTGAGAAGTTCTATTTTGAAATGTGATTCCAGGGAGCAATATAATTAATAGTAAATATATTTTAATAAGGTCTTCGTAAGGTTATCCCATTTTCCATAGATTTTGCTGTGGGATTCATCCCACCATCCTTAGATGTTGACATTAGGTAGCTACTGAAAGGGTAAGATGATTAGTGCATTATGTCCTTCACTCACCGGAATTTTAACTCAGGTTTAGATATCTAAAATAAGGTAAAATGAACCCCACTTTTACTGTTCTACAAGTAAGCAGCCTGCCTAAAACTGTGGTCTTAAACCAGCATTCAATATGTTCTGTTGTTGTACTTATATCTATTCCCAACACAACCTTATAATATAATTTAATAATATACTTTAATATTTACTATATCCAGCAGATATATTAAAAAGTATAGTAATATTTAATGCTTCACTATTTTTAAAGCATATTCAATTAGCATTTTAACATCATAAATCAGTTCTTGTTGGAAATCCAATACAGAGTAAGATATAAACCAGCAATATCTCTATGCTGACCAGATCTGACAGAATATTCAATCAATAATGACATTTTAGAGGGAAACTTAACCATTTTTACTACTTTTCCTGTCAGAATTATCACACAAGTTCAAGTCTAGTATGTGTTTTATATTAAAAGGAAGCAAGTTGAGGACACAAATTTTTACCTGTGGTACCTTTTAAAGGTTAGTTTTTAGGTAAAGGTTAGTTTCTATTTATGTACTGTATATGTAAGTATAAGCAGAGAATGGAATGGAGGAAAATGTTGATACATATCCCATTATGGCTTTTATATGCAATCAGATGGCCCCTTGTATGCACACTTGGATCCAGGAATGCTAAAGCAATTGTATGTCTGTAGATACAGATGTAGTCTTATTTGCCTATTTTACACAAATTCATTATTTTTTAGCTGGAAAGCTTGTATTATTGAACATAGAGAAAGTTTGCAACACTAGCTTAAGCTAGACACCTTCATTTTAAAGAGCTAAATGTTTACAGGATTGACTTGCTTCTAATTTTCAGATGGAACTGTATTAATCAATTTGGAAGTTGATTAACTAACCTAATCAGTTGATTTGGAAGACACCATTCACATAGCTATGCCTGACTATATTTAGTTTGGACATTCATTATTTCCAGGTATCAATTAGTATGATACCAAAAAGTTATGCAAAAAAGCTATTCTAAGTCTTCACTGAAGACAAATGATAACACTTTTCTGCTTAACTCTTCAAGGCTTACCACTGTTCCAAGGGCTGCTCAAGCATATCAGTATCCAAGCCTCAATAAGCTGCAATCTCCCACTCTTCTGTATGGCAAATTGTGTTTCAGCAGTTGTTTGCGGAATAGGCACCAAACCAAAAAATTAGTATCTACAAATTTCCACATGCATGAAAACTGGAAAGCATGGTGCACAATTGTAACTACTAGTAGTTTCACAGCGTTCCTTTTGTTCACTGCATTATGTACTGTGAGAAAATAGAGAGCTTGGGGAGTTTGAACTGAGCTATAGGACCACCTGCTGCTGCAGCATCTGTACTGTGCAATCAGAATACAGTAGGATATATGAGATCAGGATGTGTAAAGTGTTATGATAAATAAGGCGGTATATGTCTGCCTTGGTATTCTTTGCCATTAGCTTAAAGAAAGACTAAACATATATAATCTTTTTCATTTAGACATAGAATGATTAGTGCTTTACAAATATTGTATTTAAATCTATTCCAGATTAAAAACCTGTGAAATTCTGAAAGTTCCTATTTTTTGCCTTTCTAAAAAAAAAAAAAAAAAAAAAAAATCCCTCTTCCTTTTCTCCTAGTAAAGTAAAGGATAGTTGCCAATATTGGAATTCATTCTGACAGACCCATATACTTGGGAGGCAGCTTGTAACTCCATGTGTCTACTATTTTCAAGTGCAATATAAGGGGTTTTGCAGATGGTCTTCATGTGCTGCACTAACAGTTGTAGCACATCCTTTCTGGGACTACAGTGCAAAAAGGTGGTAAGTCTTTCGTTCTTTTTTGACTACTGAAATATTTTTCAGAGTATTTATGGAGTGCTTTATCTATGAATGGTCCATATATTGATGCTGAAGTATTCATATCAGCTGTGTAACTGTAATAAACATTAAATGCTGTATAAAATCGAGAAGTATTCTCCAGACAGTTTTTGAAAGGAAGTAAAGAAAGTAGCCATTGCAACTTCATACTGTGTAAAACTTAAGTGGTTATTTGTGCACAGGGCATTCCCAGTAGCTTGCAAATTATGAGCTTCTTTGTGGATGAATGCGCAGTTTCTGGATATGGACTCTATTTAGTCATTACAGAAGTACTTAATTCTTCTGTCTGTCAAGGTGAAACACTTCTGAGCATGTATGAAAAGAAAAAATTTGATGCCTGAGACATTTCACAATGGAAACTTTAGATTTCTGTGGAGCTTAGTCTCCTATGTTAACAGCTGTAAATTTTTCAGGATCACAGTTTTGGTCTTAGATATTTAGATATCTTACATATCTGGTAAGCTCTTACTGTAAGAATCTAAACTTGCAGGCATCCCACAGATTTTTATTTTTTTTCTTTTCTCCAACACCCAGATGATATTCTTCTATGCAAATGCTCTTTGTCCAACACAGTCAGGTTTTTGGTTTCTTTTTCTTCTGCTGCTAATCCTGGCTGTAGCTATTTTTACTTATACCCAGAAACATAGTAGAAATATATAAGCACTGATAAGAAGCTGAGGACTGATTAAACCAAATGGGACTTTTAATATCCCTGTTGTTATAATCCTGTACTGTCTAAGAAATCTGGGGGGATGGGGGAATGAAAGACATGGAAGTGTGGTCATCTTTAAATTGTTATGAGATTTATGCCAATCTAAGAGTGATAATAATAAAGCCTTAGCAAACACCCTTATTTAACAATTACTTCAGCTTGTAATATACTAAAGATTTAACAAATTTTTGTTTTCAGAAAAAATCTCAGTATGTGTAGGATGTTGAAACTTCTTCTGCTTCCACCTCACACTATTTCTATAATTTTTTAAGCAAAGCTGACAGTTTCAAATAGTCCAATTTATTATTCACAAGACACTAAGTAAAGAAATCTGTCAATTCTCAATAATTACTCAGACCTTTGAATCTTCTATTTCTATAAAACACTATGCTACAGCCAGAGTATCGTTGCATGGGATAGTCTTAAGAATCATCCTGTTTTCCTTGAGTAACCTTAAATCAAATAATTGCAGTAAAACTTTTTTAGTGTGCATAACAACCAAACCTGCAGCTTCTGAGCTCACTTTTTCAAAGGCTTTTTTTTAATAGTGTAGACATACTCAGTGAGTCTAACTTAATCTAAGTGTCCTAAAGAGAGACTGAGACTCTGAGCCTGAAACTTTCAGTCTCTCATTTCTTAAATGTGTGAGCTCCACTTTAAAAGCACCTAGAGACAATTTCCCTGCTCTTCCAGTGAACAACACCGCTTCTTATTTCTAGATTACTACCACTTAACAATTTTGCTAGAATTTTGTACGTTTCAAAATGTAATAGTATGTATCAGCTTGAAATTTCTTCTGAAATAGCATGGTATATTACACCCTCTTACTGCATTAACTATTATTATTGCTTCAATACCATCACTGTTTATTCTGTAAAGAAAACACAGCCATAGCTTACCCATGAAAAATCAGAATCCTAATGCTGCAGACATGTGGGTGTTTTCTTGACATATTTTTGACATTTCCAGTTGCCACAGATGGAACACAAAATAAAGCAGATCCTTGAGCATGTGTGGAAATAAGTCTTTACTGTGAAAGCTTAAATGGTTTTAAAAATCAAGAAACATTTTCAAAAATCTAGTCACTCCAAACACAAATCAACAGGTGAAAATCACAGAAACTTGAAAGTGAAGAGAAAGACAAAATTATACATGTATCCATGTGGGCATATACTTATCCAGAAATTAGTTCCTTTTAGTGGGTTCACTGACAAAGAACCATTTGCAGAATTCTGCTATATCAGAGTTATTTAGCATGATATATGTTACTGCACATATAGAGTATTTTGAAGAGTGTGTGCCTCAAAGTCCTTTTATATTATAGGCCACTTTGGGGGTTTTAACAAAATCTTGGATGTAAGTCAAATGCTGCTGTCTGAAGGCAAGGGAATCAAAACTCTGTATGAATGAACTGAGACTATGAATTTAAAACTTCTGAAATTATACTAATTCACTTACATACTCTTCTAAAGCCTTTTTTACGGTCTTTTGAGATAAGACATTGCTCATTCCCTTTAAAGTTTTCCTACCAGCTGTTCTGACCCAGGCTGGTTAACTCAGAGGGTCATAGTGGGCTCGTGATTCCCTTGGGCTAAATTGAGGTGAAACACCAAAAAATTGGTTAAATGTTTTGTTTGTGGTAGAAGCAATTTGAACTGGGAAAGTGTAATGCCAAATTGCATGGGTCCTATTGAAATGTTTATGAGAAAAAAGGAAACAGAGGTGGGAGGGGGAGAGAGAGAGAGAGCACCACCCTTGGATCCCAGGATGATGTTGACCAACTGATGTTGACCAATGTGCCAGTCCTCTGGTGATGGGCATGCATCCGGCTCCCTGGAGTTGTGCCTTTTATAGTCCAGTTCCACCACTTGATCACCCCAGTCTTGCCTCTCTGGTTCCCACCTC
This sequence comes from Egretta garzetta, assembly GCF_000687185.1. NCBI lineage: Eukaryota > Metazoa > Chordata > Aves > Pelecaniformes > Ardeidae > Egretta > Egretta garzetta. The sequence continues at coordinate 154,200 of NW_009260478.1, read as the reverse complement.
TTGAGGACTTACATAAATCTTCTGTGAAGGCTCCACTATAGGGGGGTGGTTGCAAAGGTTTTTCCAGGTGGCTGTGAGCCCCTTCCTCAAATAAACTCTGCGCGACCTCCAGCCATATATGGCACGTTGTCATGTTGTGCCAGTCCAAACACAGGACTGTGGACCTATCAGGACACAGGACTGCATACCCACTGGCACACTCCCCACATCCTGCGCCAACTGACCTCTTGCCTTTGATCCCCACTACCATACAGACCACAACTGGCTTTACCACAATGTTTGAGATATTAACTCTTTCATTCCCTCACACCAGATTTTGCTATTTTTTCTAATTTTCTTTTTTTCTTACATTAAATACAGGACAGAGTGAACTTTACAACACAGATTTCTCTAGAAATATGAACAGATAAATACAGCTCTGTGCTGACATTAACAATAACAACTTCCTCTTGATAGTGTCTGCTTCATGATTTTTTTTGGTTTTTATTTGGATTTTGGGAAGCGTAGGTACTCTCAAGAGTGACTAAGTAACATAAGATCACAAGTCCCTGTATATCCCTTAAGATGTTTCTGCATTGTATTTGGGAACAAAATACCATGGAAATGATATGTGGAAGATCCTTCTAAAAGACCTTATTAGCTGAGGTCTGGCAAAGTGCTTCACAATTTAGTCGTTTATAGATATCTAGTCTCTGTCCATTGAAGTCCCAGTTTTCCCCTAATTTGGATGTGTATTGTTGCTTCCTGACTTACACTTGCTCAAGTGCTTTTTTTTCACACTTTGATTCTCTTTCAGATTACCAAAATATAAAAAACCTAGCATGATAAAGGAAAAGCTGGTGTAAAAAAAGTCAAAGGAATATTGAGGTGGAGAGACGACTGTGCTGTCTGAACAGCAAAGGGATAGTCAAATGCAGAATATCAGTATTGGTATCATTCAGTGGCTTGATTCTCCTTTCTCTTCTCCAGTTGTTCATGACTTAATTAATTTCTCTAGCCTGGCAACCCAGTAAATATAACATTGCTATTACTAAAGGTCAGCCACAGGCTTAGTATTAAATTTGCAAGGCCTCAAGCCTAAGACTTGCCAGGTTTTGTCTGAGCTTTTCTTGACGTATCTGGAGTTTTGTTTTTACTTGATTTAGCTGAAACAACATTTTTTCTAATTAGCAGGTGGTCATGCTTGATTTGTTATAAACATATTTTTTATAGATAGTGATAGAAAGTAGTTATTTGATGTAAAACAGTACTTATGGCTCTAACAGATATTCAGGTAACATAGAGAAATAAATGCTTGGCTTGATGGCAAAGGACTGGAGAGTAATGTCACAACATGCAGTAGAAATGAGAACAGGCATGGGATGATAAGATGGGGGGCACAGGTTAGTGGATATTGCAAAGCTATGAATAACCACTGATCATCAGTGAAAGAAATAGGAGCTGGACAAAAACAGTCATGGGAATAACAAGAGAAAGCAGAACAAACATTCAACGTACATAAAATGCATCTGGTATATTAAATCTGGATGCAATGTGGAGATGCAGACCAGCAAAGAAAAATCAAGGTGTAAAAGTGTATTAGACAAATAGTCCAAAGTGAATCCTATAGGGATGAGGAAAAAGAAACTCTACCATACACATCTCACTCCTTCCAGCAAAGGTCACTTATGACTTCTGGAATTTCCCCCTTCCTGTGTGATGATAACCAGTATTGTAAACTTTTGGTACTTATAGAGGGTACCATAAGGGTACCAGAGGGTACACCAGAGGAAAGGTAGCAGTAACTAGGAAGTGTGTGTGTAGCTTTTTCAATCAAATTATTGTTATTGAGACTTTTTCTACAATAGTATGTTTCGGGTTTTTTTGTTTTTTTTTTTTCTCTCATTTCTCTCTTAACTATATTTGGAATAAAAATAATTCTCTAAAGTGTAAAGAATTTCAATACGCTAAGAATAAATTTTTGATTTTCCTTCTTGGTGTGTTTTCTTCTTGCTTGTAACAAAATTTTAAGAGTGACATTTCCTACACATATGCACATAGTGTTGTCTGAGATGTCCTGTGGTGTTCAGCCTGGCTTCCAGCTGCTGCTCTGTAGGAGCAAGAGACCATCACGTATTGTGCATCAAATTTATCAGCTCCACTTGAATGCTTTTAATTTCTTGGAGGCAGCCAAAATGGCACTAAATACCTATGTATGGACAAGTGAATTAAGCCTTCTGTCTTCAGACCATATTTTGGGAAACAAATACATTTACTCCATGAAAATACTATCTTCCCCATGAAATTTCAGTAGTTTTAATCTTCTTGACATTCCTGAAATAAGGCTTCTCATTAATCTTTGACAGATGAACATAATTATTAAGGTAAGAATGGTAGTATTCTCCTCAGTTATCTTTTATTCTCTAAAAATTAGCTGTTTAAAAAATATTTTAGGTACATTTTTAGAGACATTTCTTTGCTATCCTATCTTATTTCAAGATTAATCTTCAAGATATGTGGGAGGAATTGCCCTCAGCACAGGTAGCTTGGATGACAGACTTAATCCAGATGCTGAAATAGCTCTTTCAACTAGGTATAACAAATTTAAACTCTTCAATTAAAATGATGAATTTGAAAGACTAGTGTTTGCACAGACACATATAGAAACAAAGGTGCAGATCCAAATCCAAAAAATGTAGATAAACTAGGAGATGGTTGACTGAATAAACATGTGCTTGGGAATTTTCTACCTAAAAATTCTTTAAATCAACAGGCAGCAAGTTACATGCCAGTGAATAAAAAACAAACAAACAAACCCCCAAACCTGCTAAAATGCTATCTGTAGAAAAAAATAAAAATATAAATGAAATTACATATGTTTGCAAATAAGTTTAGGTAAATTCCAAGAAATATGAATGTATTGTCTCCATTTTCAGTAAAGATAATTGTGTACGTCCCAGAGATAAAGGTAGGATAATCAAAAAAGCTTAATGCAATCAGGTGGAGGGATCAGGTATTTCCATTCCTGGATTCTGAAAGAACATGAACATGATATTTGAGGTCTGGTAATTAACATTTTTAATAAATGTATAAAGTCAAGTTTATTAACTGAGAATAGCAAATATATTGAGTATATCTGCAAGAAAATAAAAAGACAGCTGGCTAAACTTACATATCTGACCTCAATATTACACAAGAACTTAAATCAATTTTTTAATAAAAGTATGTATACATATTTGAAAATAGATGAGCAATGGGTTAAAATATACACTTCAAGTTAAACAAAGATTTTGTTAGATTGTCTGACAACCTTCTTCATAAGATAGCAACTTTATAGAATACTGAAATTCATTTGATGTCACCTATCTGAGCATCACTAATGCATATTTTGCTAAATAAGAATGTACTATTTATACTAGAGATGACTGACATTTACTAATTTCAGTTATGGAGAAGTTGAAAAGTGAATAAGAAGTATGCTCAAAGGCAAACACTATCAGAAAATGTTGAATGGGAGATTACGGTGCAAAGAAATTATTTGTGTCGAGAATCAGTTATTTTTGAAAATAATCTTGTTTTTTCTTTTATTTTTTATAATGACAATTCATTTACTAATGATTGAAGTTTGAGAGGAATCACAAATATGGAGAAGAATTGGGTTATTAAGGATGGGTTTATACGACTCCAAGGACCAGAATAATAGAAGGAAAATTAACTTTATTCAGAAAGCAGATCATGAACAATGAAATAATATGGGAGATGTGAATTTTTTTGTTTATAAGTGATGAGGTGGAAAAAGAACAGGCTATCACAATGGAATTCTGAGAAAATAATGTAAAGTACTTGGAAGAAAGCAAACATTTCCCAGAATGTATCAGGAACAGAATTGTCATTAATGTGCTAGTGTGATCACAAAAACTTGTGAAACCTCATCTGAATAATCATATAATTTTTTTCATTTCCTTGGCCAGGAAAATAACCAAAACTCATGCTGAGAAAGACTATGGGGAACAATAGAATGGGAAACAGAAGAATTTAGAATTTGGTTTGGTCTGGCAAAATGAAGTCTAGCAAAAAAAAAGTCAAGAGTAATGCCACTATTTTTATTAATCTCCCTTGGTTCACGTCTCATCAAATATATTATTCCTGAAGGGCACTGTAAAAAATAAGTTTAGATATTCTGACATTTCTTGAATTCTTTCCTAATTATCATTTCTTAGAGAGGTGTGAAGCTCTCTTTCTCTTCCAGCACTCCCAGCAACATGAAAGTATTAAAATAATACAAGATGTAGTCAGCCAAACACCATTTGTCTTGGAGAAATTTTTGGACAGGATGTTCTGCAAGTGGAAAAGTCATTTTTCATTAATATCCTAAAACCTATTGAAATTAAATGGAACTAACTATAAAAGTAAATATAGGATGTTAAGAGTGAAAAAAAGTTGTTTCACAGTTAAGACATATACTGACAGTCAGGATACAAGGACCAGATTGAAAGAATAACTGTATCTGAAACGGAACAAAATATTTAAGTCAAATATTGTGATTTTTTTTTTTGGACATTGGCTAAGTGCAAAGGCATATAAATTCTATAAACTTTTCTTGTGGAGTTTGCACATTTTACTTTTTAGTCTGACAATTTCTGAGAGGTTTAGAGTTGCCCCTTCATCACTAGGGCTCGACTGATTCAGCAAAGATCACCATTCATTATCTAGGTCATGCTTGCAATGAATTGGAATCTAGAAGATTGCAGGCAATTGTCTTAGACAAAATGCTTAAATTAAGATGGATAAAATTAGTTGAGATTAAACCCACTGCTTGTTTTGGGTGTCCTTTGGAAATTAGATTAGAAGCTGTGTACTGAAGATGACTGAATATTAAAGAGGTATCCTTCTACTGAAGTCCTCTGAAACATTTAACATCATTGGTTCTCCAAGATTACATGCAGTGGATGTAAGCAGGACTTAATGGATCCTTGTTCTCACAAGACACATGCGTGATGATAATTCATTTTCATTTTAGTAGGTTCATTTCTACCTCTCTAGTTGGGATCCTAAACATAAGGTCCAAAATAAGCTGGATAGGGATGTCTGAGGACTCATCTTTTTGATGATGTAGCACTTCCCTGTAAAATATGAAGTTTTCAAGGCATGTCAGGGCTATGAAGAAAGAAGCTGTTTCACAGTGGCTAGGACACATAGAAGGAATTGTGGGTTTACGCCCTTTCTTCACTGGCCATTTCTGTTTTATCCCATACTTGTTTAATGTAAAACACAGAAACAACTCTGGGAGACAGAGAGAATTCTTATACATCTGGTATAAGTGGAATATAAGTAATTAGCCTTCTGCATCTGTTACACCCACTAGACAGCTGCTCCAGGAACTCACACATCTGTTTGGGGAGCCTTATGCTAATTTTCTGACTGAATGTGCTCATACAGATCATTGTCCTTCAGACGAAAAAGCTTGTCTCATTTCTTGATATTGCATCCTGATATGGAAAGAAAGTGCATGTCTATTTAACCTTCATTCTTCTAGGCTAAATAAGTTGAGCTGATCCTCTTACATGAGAATCTGACCTTCCCCAGGTCAATTTAGTAGCTCTTTTTTGTAATAGCTCTGTGATTAATTCATTGCTTGTGACTAAGGTAATCAAAATTATATTTCCCTAACTTTAAATTTTATTCTGTTCAGTTTATAAAGCCAGGAACCTTGAGTGGGTATTTATGCAGCACTTACTGCAAGCCCTCATGTATATCTAATCAATTGATACTTAATAATAAGTTCATAAAATAAAAACCATCTGACACCATTTATACAGTTTCAATCATATCACTGCACCTCCCCAGTTCTCTTGCTCCTTTCTGTTCTGATTCTCTGAATAATTCTTAGATAGAAAATATTTTTCCTTTAATATTTATTTTATTTATTTGATTTTATGTACAGGACCTAGTTTATCTCTTCTTTTTTATATCTTTTCTTTTTTTGTTTAAGACAGTTTTTTCTATTTTTGTGAAGAAATAGCAATAGTTTCCATTTGAACTGCAAAGGCTTGTTACTATCATTTTCTTATTAAATAGCTCTTTTTGTTAGAATTTTATCTGCCCCCTGAGTCAATCTTATGATGGACTGTAAAAGTGTGTTCTTTAATACAATACTTTTCTGTTAATAGAGCAAAAACAAAATTCAAATGTTCACCCCACCCAGTCTTTATTAACTCTATTATTGTTTCATTTAGAAAAGTAAAATTTGTTTGGGTTTTTTTAGTAGAAATGAAGAAGACTTTTTATAGGGTTTGGCTGTTCTATTTACACTATTCCACTGCATTTTTCAGCTCTTCTACAACATTTCATGTAAATAATACTTAAATTATGCCAATTAGTTCTAGAACATCAGTATGTCAATTGCATGGTAGCTCATGATCAGAAAAAAATGTCATGATTGATATAATGACTACTAAATTACAGACTACAAAAAAATATAGCTATACACATAATAAAAACACTATGCTATAGCAGAAACCCCAAAACTTCTTTATATATATAGCCATTGTGGTAAAGGCATTCTTACTATAATTCGGGAAAAAAAAGGAAAAAAAAATGTTAGGTTGTTAAAGTAAACATTCAGAAATTAAGACAACAAAAATTTTAACTTCCCAGTCAATCTTTTTTTTTTTTTGTCTACCTAAGAGATTGTGTTTAAATTATTAAACACTATTTTCACAAAGTAGGTAGAAAGTTTTACAAAGTAGGTAGAAAGAAGGAAGGAACCAAAAACTGTTAAGACAAGAGTGATCTTGATTAATCTTTGTAATATGTGGGAAAGATGTAGTAGCTGAGAAAATAAAGGGATTTATCTATTGTAATTTGTGCAGGTAAAATTTAGAATAGGAAGACACTCCTTGATAGTCAAGAGAAAACAAACACCTCCAGAAGATGATTCATCTCATCTGGAACAGGTTTTATGAATAATACTTTGGAGGTGACTTTCTCTCTCTACTGATTAGAAATAAAGCTATAACAATTTGCTTTAACTCAATATCTAGTTTAAATTAGACAGATGTCGTCATAAGAGAGGCTATAATATGAACAGGGTAATATTTCAGATTAAATTAATGCTATGTGACTGATTCATTCAGATTACTGTAAATCTCTCAAATTCACACTTGCTAAAGGCTATGCAGATGAGGTCAGAATGCTGCAGCATTTTCAGCATCATTTCATGTTCTAGGAGGAGAAAGCTAATAAAATATATGATGGTCCAAGTGTAGTTCTGATGCTGGTGTTATTTTGTGCAAGTGGATGTAGACCTGTGTTACCATGAGGGCTGATGACATAGCCCTCCAAAAGATGACCCACAGACAGGTGAAGGATGACAAAGTCTTTGGGAAGAAGGGATTTCAGGGCTAATGCTCTCCAGGTCTGAGATCAGTTTATCTTCCAGTGTTTCCCCATAGTGGAGTGTTACAGTCTCCTGCAAATTATCATTACTCACATCCTAGTCCTAGAAAACTCTGCCCTATTCATTCTTCAGGTTCTACAGATTGTGTCCTGTGTACCTTGGCCTTGTGTCAAGGCCTTTACTGCTTCTCACCCCACCCCACCAGCGAGTAGGCTGGGGGTGCACAAGAAGCTGGGAGGGGATACAGCCAGGACGGCTGACACCAACTGACCAAAGGGATATTCCGTACAATATGACAGCATGTTCAGCAATAAAAGCTGGGGAAAGAAGAAGGAAAGGGGGGGACGTTCAGAGTGATGGTGTTTGTTTTTCCAAGTAACCATTACACATGATGGAGCCCGGCTTTCCTGGAGATGGCTGAACACCTGCCTGCCCACGGGAAGCAGTGAATGAATTCCTTCTTTTGCTTTGCTTGTGCACACAGCTTTTGCTTTTAAACTGTCTTTACCTCAACCTACAATTTTTCTCACTTTTACCCTTTTTTTTCTCTCCCATATCCCACCAGGGGCATGTGAGGGAGCGGCTGTGTGGTGCTTAGTTGCCAGCTGGGGTTAAACCATGACAAGTGCTCATAAATTGTTCATAAATTGATTACTTGGACCGTATACAGTATTATTTGAACTGCATGAAAGATCACTGAAATTTCTGCTTTATAACATAAAACAAGTATTGAACAGCAAAGTTTATAGAAAATGAAAACAAGAAACTAGAACAAGTTAGTAAGTTAAATATTTACAAATTTAAAGCATCTGATAATCATCTGAATATTCATGACTGCTCTGATCCAGCAAACATTTACTTGCATGCATATTAACAGACATATTTACTTATATTATTTGATAGTCTTTAACTTTCATGGGTAGATTCTAATATCTTTCTTTCTCTCCCCTATCATGTGATCTCAGAAATGGTGTTTTAGTTACACCTACACTACCTTTTATAGTCATAGATAAACCTATATGTATCAACAATTTTTTTCTCTTCTGTTGTATTTCCCTTCACTGTCGGCATGAGAAAACTCTATTTCACAGCCCTGGGAAATATCTGGCCACTTTCAGCCAATGTCCTCGCCCTATAGACTGCCCTCCAGTGTGGAGACATAGGTGACCTATCAAGGAGCTAGTCTTTCGTTTTCCATCTCTCACTTTCTACTTCGTTTGGCTTTCCAAGTGCTCACCATTTGCTGTCCACTGTGTTATCCAACATATTCTCTAACCAGCAGTGCTGGAATAAAAACTCTGAAGTGATGATCCCACAGTAGGAATGCAAACACAAGTTTGCAGTGTTTCTCCTTGGGGTGCGAGTGTATCACAGGGGTAGGTTTCACTAGTCAGGACTGTCATGTTTGCTTTTTTTTTTCCTTTTCTGTTATATCTGGGCAGCAAGTTTGGCGGGAGGATATTATTTTACTCAGATGCAAAGGTGACTTTGTGAACCAAAACCAGATCCTAGAAACAAAGGGCAAAAGAATTCTCAATCACACTGACATGATGGAGGAGCTTTGAAGGACAATTCCATCAGTAAGGTTTATTATCAGACTTGGTGGTCCTTCTTAGTCCCATGGGTTAGGGACTAACCTTTTCCCATGTGAAAAGAGAGAAAACCTCTATTAATAAAGTTGGTATATTCCTTGCATGTTTTTATGAGGACCCCAGTTTCTCACTATCTGAATTATGTGAACCTGAATCCTCATTCAGAGGATGTCAGAGTAGTTGCCCAGGGAATGAGACAATTATTTTGCAGCCCACCAAACAAATATTCAGTATTGGTAATCTGAGGGAAGCACAAAGTTGCAGCAACATGAACATAAAAAGGGTATTAAAGTGATTGTGCCTTTTTCCATGTTTGACTATCAGTATGGTCTTGTGTGATTACAGCTCTCATTTAGCATGCTCACCTAGACAAACAAAGAGGACAAAACTTAAGACTTATTGTTTTACGTGAATTTCTCCCTCTGCCATCTTGAGTGACCCAAATCAAGTAGAAAGCTCCACTTCACAGAAAATGGTCTTTGATGACACTTCAGTTTTTAAAAAGCTGGTCTTGAATAGGTAAGTGATGCATCAGTAACATTTGTAACAACAATCTAGTCTTAAGATTCAATTGTTGCTTCATTCAATTATTTAAATTTTCTGAAGGAAGCAGTAATCTCCTACATTCTCCTGGATTAGTGGTTTGTTTTCAGAGTTCCAAGTCAGTCATAAATCTTTGTGAAGAAAAAAAAAAAAAAAAACCAAACCAGAACCAAAATCCCACACTAAATATGTCTGGAGAAGAAGAAAGAGAAAACAATATATTTAAAAAAAAAAATCACATCTGCAATGTGGAAATATATACTTGTATGAAGAGATGCTCTAATCACATTAAATGACACTCAGTGATCCCAAGATCAAGATTCACTTAAAAGAACTGTCAGGAGGCTACTTCACGGGACTCTAGTGGGAATTCATAAGAGGGCGAGGAAAGTGGTGAGGAGTGAAAAAATTATTTTGCATTCAGTCCTTCTTTCTCAGAGGAGTAGAGCCAGACTTTCACAGAATAAGCAATATGCTGATTAACATAAGGAATGGCTTCTCTATCAAGACCATTCACTTTTTAAAAAGTGTTAGGAACTACCTCTTCCTTCAGAGGGCAAACTTTCAATCTCTCATTTGCTAAATTTAGGATACTTATAATTCATGGTAAAATAATTATTTCAGGCCATCTCACAATGCAATTGCTCACCACCCGCTGACCGATGCTCAGCCTATGCCAAGCACCCATCACTCTCCCCCTCGGCTAATTCCCCCTGAGTCAGTTTGGGTCAGCTGTCCTGGCTGTGTCCCATCCCAGCTTCTTGTGCACCTGGCAGAACATGGGAAGCTGAAAAGTCCTTGACTAGTGCAAGCACTGCTCAGCAATAACTAAAACATCAGTGTGTTATCAACATTATTCTAGTACTAAATCCAAAACACAGCACTATGACAGCTACTAGGAATAAAATTCACTCTATCCCAGCTGAAGCCAGGATGCCCAGCCAAAACCAGCACAGCAACCTACAGAACAACTGCTCTTCTCATAAAGTTTGAATGCCAATGAATAAAGGACTTCACAAGCTTTAGGACTAGTTTGTGCATAAAAGTACTAAATAATTTAAGTGCTGGATTCCCTGGTACTACTTGACCAGTTTTAACTGAAAGGAATCTGTCTTCTTTGTGCAGAAAGAGAACCTATTTCACATATTTTCAGATCACAATGTTGATTAATGGTTGCCTTTTATACTTGGAGGATTGTTAAATTTTTTTTTCCCTCGAGGATCCTGGACCCTGTATGAAAGAATAAGGTCTCTTCCCCAGTAAGACATACCTCAGTGTCCTACAAGGAAAGTTCTGTTTTGGTCTAAATGAGGATCATGATGAAATTTATGACCTCATTAAATGATGTGTGATGATATGTATTGCATTGAACAGTGCCAATGGGGATAAATCTGTATCTGTATACAGGCTAAGTAACAAAAGCAGCTCACTGTATAAAAAAGAACAGAATACTTATGAACGAAGAAAAGTCATAGACTTCAGGGTAGCTTGCTCATGAGAAGTTAAATTATGAAAAATGTATATGTGTACAATGGAAAAAGCCACATGTGAGAGGTGTCTTTCCTCACCTGGGTGTACAATTATAGCCTTGCCTTGGAGAGCAATGATATATCTCTCCAGGAAGGGAGTCTCTATACATCAGCCTAGGAACAGCACCTGAGCAACAGGCAATTTGACTGTCACTGTAGCAGGGAAAGCCTGAGGTTGAGTAAGATCACAGTACAGTCATTAGACATGTTTTTTCATGGAACACAGTTTTATGTGTGGATCTTGTGTGAAAATGTCCAATTACTCCTTGTCTAGACTGCATTCTCTTCAGCAGTTTGCAAGGAGTCCCTGAAATCTCATTGTGGAGGCTCTTGCTCATCCACTTCTTGCAGGAAATTTCTTATATTCTGTTCTTTCTGCACATTGAAGCCAGGTCTTTTATACACTGACCTTAAGACAATTTTGCATCAGTGAGTGTTAACAAGGCCTGATAGTAGTGAAAATTATGTGTCTGCAGATGATTCAAAGAAAGCAGAACCATTGAAGGGAATTTTTTCCACCTTCTGAACATGGTACAATCCTTTATAAAGCCTGTTCAAATATACATTCTAAAATCATACAGTGTTGATAAGTTCCGAAAATAGAGAAAGGTGTAAACAGAAGTGTCAACCAGCACTTCTGGCTCTTGCAAAGACAGCTTGAATTAAAGTGAGAGACTCTGAAAAGTATAAAGACTGCTGAGGAGGGAAATGTCAGAATACGTCACATGACAGTGCAGCTTGCTGATACTTGCAATACCAATTCTTATCTCATGAAGGAATAAGCTAAAGAACAGAGTGACTCTGATGGAGGTCAGCACAAGATGAACGCTTTTCCTGGGAAGTGAGTAGAAAAGTCAGTGAACCCATAGACCTGCTCCTGAGTGTATTATGGCCTTTAATATGAGACAAAAGAAAATATGAACAACTTTTAACACTACAAGCATTTGAGAATGCTTCTAGCTGCAAGGGGCTGAAATGAGTGTGGAAAAAATATATCACCTGAGACATCGTACTTCCCATTGCTGTCAGGTACCAGTAAGATAATGCATCAAATAGAAAAGAAAATTATCAAACCCAGTGCACTCTTCTAATCCACATTTATTGTAGAAGACAACTTCTTTCTTTACCAATAAACAAAATCACTAAAAATGAGGTTACATCAATTACGTAGGATAACAACAGCTCAGCCAGAATCATAAATTAGGTCAATTTGTGTATAGCCCCTCTTGCTCTTTAATACTAATGCAAGATATTGAGCCAAATCCTCAGGTAGTATAATTGGCTTAGCTACCCTGAATTTTTTTGGTCTACGATTATTTGCACAAGCCACAAGTCTGGCTCACTGTATAGACAGTTGTGGTCTGGCCTAAAAAGCAGATAGCAAGATTCAAGCCCAGCTTGAACTCAGTCTGGCCACCGTTGTAAGAGATAATTCTTATCTGCTGATTTAAACATTTCTTTCTCATGGATCAGATGGTGGGTTTGTGGATCATTTGGGAAAATAAGTTCAAAACTCATTTTTATTAGCTTTTGTGCAAGCACCGTAAAAACTTATTGCTATAATGTTCATAAAAAGGATCTGAGCTAAACCTTATCAAGTTTCCCACTGATCTCAATGGGTTTCATAGCCTAAAGGGAAAGAACATAATCCCGCATGAAGAGAAAGAAATTCAGGTTTAGATTTTATGCACCTAGAAATGAATAGTAGCTTACTAGTTTATTTTGTAAAAGTTTCTAAGAATTTAAAGTCTCTTTAATCTATTGGATTTTATTTCTTTTCCTCTGAGGGAAACAGCATTGCAAAATAAGCTTTTTATGGACTGCACAAGGATAACAAAAAACCCAATACAATTATTTGAAATACAATGCATTGTAATGGAATTTTTACATGTGTACTATCTGTTGCTGAATACCTGTTAAAAGTAATAAGATATATTTTTTTAAAAAAGAAATCATAACATTGTTTTGCATCCATTGCAATCTGTATCAAAGAGTAATCAAAATAATTTTCTTTGTTCAGTTGCTTGTTCAGATTATTCCATTTTCAGCTGTGTGGCACTATTATAGCTACAGAATGAATTCTAGTATAGTTAGGACTACCAGCTCCAATCTTACAACCTCTTACATAATATGTAGTGTTATTATTGCTTACATTTAATACAGATAACATTTGTGTTTCACAACTTTAGTGGCTCGTTCTGCATAAATAATTATTACGTATATTTTAGGTTATCAGTTAATATATGCTATCATAATCATGTCCATCATTAAGAACTGGAGTGAGTGTAGCTTTTGTACCTCTACTAGTAAATGTGAATGAGTTTTTCAGCATTATTTAATTGGCTAATGCTTAGTAATTGTTTTTACCCACAAGTATAACAGTGAATTCTTACTAATAACTTCAAATAAGGACTAATTAAACTTATCAATTAGAATAGAAACTAGACTTAAAAAAAATTAACCAAGAGCACATGAAAAGTAATACTTTAACAGAAAACAGGATTACAGGGCATCTAACTGGAGCTATGATACAAAGCAGGAATACAAGGATGCAAGGAACAAGTGTAATGTGCAAACATGCAAAGTTAGTATTGAAAACTTTAAATACTATATTCCTTTCATAAAGGTAAATAGAAGCAAGAGTTAAGCATGTAGACATTCTGTGTCCCCACTCAATAAAGAAAGGAGAAGAGAGGGAGAGTAAGTTCAAGACCATGAAGATGGTTAAAGGACAGGAACATCTGACATATGAGTTGAGGCTGAGAGAGCTGGGATTGTTTAGGCTGGAGAAGAGAAGGCTGGGGGAGAAGGGGAATCTCCTCAAAACCTGGTGGGAGGGTGTAAAGAAGAGGAAGCCAAGCTCTTTTCAGTGGTATTCAGTGAATGGACAAGAAGCAATGAGCACAAATTGCCATATAGGAAATTCCACCTAAACATAGAAAAAAACCATTTTTTACTGCAAGGGTGGTGAAACACTGGAACAGGTTGCCCAGGGCGGTGAGTCAAAACCTGACTGGACACAGTCCTGATGACCTGCTTTAGCTGACCCTTCTTTGAGCTAGACTAGATGGTTTCCAGAGGTTTCTTCTCAGATCAGTGATTCTTTAGTTCTATGATTCTACAGTTAAAGCTATTAAAAAGGCTTTTTCAGTCATTCTGAAAGCATTTACAAATGTGAGTTGTATGTGCTATATGTGGTTCTTGTTTCTAGATACAGAAAATATATCATCAGAGGATGAAGTAGTAAGGTCTTTTTTAATGCAGCAGCTCAGTGTTTGGAACACTCTTCCATGAGGTGGAAGACCTCTGTTCAGTTTTCTCCTCTGCTTAAGTCTTTTTGAACCTACCATAACCTACCTCCCAAGGAGTTCCTGTGGAAGTGTCCTTAAGCTTGAGAGGAGAGGAGAGGAGAGGAGAGGAGAGGAGAGGAGAGGAGAGGAGAGGAGAGGCAATAAAATAAAAGAGTTGTAATGCTGCAAAGAAGCAAAGAAAATGCTAAGGATTGCACAGTAATGACACGTGAGCCTTCTGCATCCACTCCTAAAACATAAACTGGAATCTTCCCCAAAGGACTGATACATGAATTTGGAAGACACAAGTGGATCCATTTTAAAAGATTGTGCTACCATGCATCTTCCAAATAATCCAGAGGGCAGAAGTACATACATTGGAAACAGATATGTTGAGAAGATCCTCTTCTAGCTAAAGAATTTCAGACCTACAATTTCCATTACCCATGGGCTAGGATCTTTTGGATAGTCAGGGCATCCTCTATTCCAGCAAATGAATATTAGGCACAGTACAGCAGAAACAGCAAGATTTGTAAACCAAAACTAAAATTTTGGAAGTTTCTGTGTTTTAGTGTCTGAAGCATTACTGTAGGAAGTCTTTAACTGCCTGCTTTCAGGATTACCTGTATCTCTTGCTTCTTTTTTGGGAGGGTGGGTTGGGTTTGGGTTTTTTAGAGATATATTTTTTTCATTCATTTTTATTTCAGAAGAAAAGCATAAAAGGTACTGCAAAGAGGGACTAGAGCCCTGGCTTCTGAATGGCTGAATGCTCCAGTACACAGCTGCATTCCTTCATTCTCTTTGATCTTATGCGTGGTTTTGCACCAAGGCTGAGGTTCAACAGAAGTCTTGAAAAGTAGCTCATAACCAGAAATGCCTGAAACCTAGTGATTATATCTTTCTCCTTTCATCTGTGAATGAACTATATGGGAAACAATTTTTTTTTTCTTTTCAGATCTTAGAAGTCCTCAAATCTTCATTTTCCACTTTGCCAGTGACAGCTACAATTGCAACCCTTCTGTAGGAAAAGAGAGAATGTATCTATTCCTACTGCATTTTATAAAGAGCTTGCTTTAATTCATTAGTTTTGCTTAGATGAAGGCAACTGGATTTTGGACCTTGTGTATTTGGACTGTTGCATTATCAATATATGTAACTCAATTAGCTTGTACTACGCTTGTCACAGGACTAGGTGGATGTTATAGTTACGTTAGTTGAATTTAGATCAAACAGTAGGGAAAAATACTGAGTTTTACAGAAGAATTAGGTGTGTGCTTGTTTGGTTATTTGTTTTGTAGTACAGGTGTGAATGTATTCTTAAAGATTTTGTTTCTGGCCCCTAAATAGTCTTTTGGGACTAATCCTCAGTGAATAATAACTAGGCTGGTATTTAAAGAGTAGACTCCTTTGGGATATATTTTTGCATCCTCTCTCAAATGGATTTTTTGACCTTGAAAAACAGATTGGGTGAGAGGTTTATATCTGTACTGTAAAGGAAGAAGAAAACATTTATATATATTTATTCTGATATAAAGGAATTTAAGAACTAAATTTACCCTGACACTGGGGATAGATTTTAGAGTAAGTTACTTCTTAAAAATTATTTTATTTCTCTTTTTATTTTGGTTCTGCTGAAATGCCCGTTCCCCACCTATATTTACAACCTGACATTGGATTTTGTTAGCATAAGCAAAGAAATTGCAAATGTTTCAGTCTTTAAAAATTTAATTGGATCTATTTTTGAAACTTAGTTTGACTGTACAGTGCCCAGAGGGAGCCACAGAACTGTCTTTAAATTACCTAAAATAGTATTTCTATTCATAAAAATGTCACAGCTTTACAGTTCACTATCTCATAGATCTGCAGGCTAAAAGTGAGTGCAAGTCTCAAGGGGACAATCTTCTTCCCAGTGGAACAAAGTGCTTCACTATGGCCTTAGAGAACCAAAAGATATAAAACTTCTACTTTAAGAAATCAATCAAACAACAAACAAACCAGCAAAGAAGGGAAGGATCTCTATAACAAAAATTAGATATTAATTTTACTCATCCTAAGCTTGAAACAGGTTCATTTATGGTGGGAAAACAACAGTTTAGGGACTACATTTTGGTGCAGAATGAAAGTTCCCTTGACAACGTGGTCGCTGTTCTATAAACAAGCCATTTGATTTTGTTAAGGGATCTGACTGTAAGAAAAATCTTATGAAAAATCCTATCAAGCTAAGCTAATAGCCAGTTACAGCTGCCAGAATTATATGCGAGGGATACTGGTATACCAAAACACATGTAAAACAATCAGGGGTGCCATATGTATGTAGGTGGTGTATATCAGTCCGGTTTCTGGTATATCACCTACACAGACAATAGGAGACATATTAGCATCTGAAAAAAAAAAAACATATTTCTCTCATTCCTCTTCCTCCTCCACTTCTCAGAGAGAAATAGCATAAGATTGGCACCTTCTTTTTCACAGCAAATTTCATCATAACATTAATCCTTAAGGCACCCTGGCTTCTCATTTCCCACAAATTTGTCTTGAGCCAGCAACTATTTTGTATACAGTGGTTTTTTTTTTTTATTCTGACTGTATTTCTTCCTCTTTATATTTTTATATGTAAAAAAGTATTGTTTTCTTTCATTCTCATTCATTTTCTTTCATTGTTTGCATTCAAGTATCTTCTCACAAGTTTTTTAAACCCTCTTCCACTTTCAGGCTTTATTTGAACCAGTCCTTCCTACTAGCTGGATCTCAGACACTGAAGGAAGGCAGACTTGGCAGTTTTCAGAAGTCTTAGTGGTAACCAGAACTAGAACTACCAGTACTAAAATGAACCAGAATTAAAGAAAAGCATTATATCTCTTTAATAAACTTGTTAATAACTTTGAATAATTAAGTGAAACGCAGGAAAAGAATGTTCTGTTGTATATAAGTAACATTGAAAATTAATTTATAATATGCCTATCTGTTTTTATAACACTATCTCAGTGAAGGAACTCTGTGTCTGTGTATATGTATGTGTATTTAAATCACATAAATAAATTAATGTCCTGCCTGTAAGTAAAGGAATACATCAAGAAATATTTATGTTGATGTTTTTCAATTAATAAAATTTGTGTTTAGTTGAAGAAAATAGCATAATATAAACAAAAATATAGTTTCTAAATTAAACAGAAATAGTAACAAGAATCAGGAAATTTGTTCAATAGTATAGAGACTTTATAAGTTTAGATATTGATGTATGAGAAAAAGAAAACAAAACCCAACAAAGTTAGAGATGGACTCATATTAACATAACCTTTTTTCCCAGTAAATGATAAAGAGTACTTGTGAAAATTAGCTTAGTTTTAATGTATCATATAAAGGTCATTTGTTTTTTTTTTCTTTTTTTTTTTTCCTTTCTCCACTTGATTGCCCCTTTAACTTCTGCCTCAACAGAAAGATATACCACTTAATCATACTAACAGGATCAGCTGACTGAGTTTCCTCCAGTGAAAAGAAATGTAACATCTGGATACTAAACAGCACTTTCTTTAAGTGACTGAAGACACCAAGGACTTTTGAGACTTCAGTATGACTCACAAACATATCAAGAAGACATGGCAGATGGAAAGGAGTAATGGCTACAGGCACTGCTCTTCTGCTAGTACCCTATAGACTCAACAAAACATATTTTGGCCTTCTATAGCCTGAGGCATCAGCCATAACTTCTCTCTCTGTGACAGAAGACAGTTTCATAAAAAGCAGAGCTCTGATAACCAAAGGGGATTATTGGACACACTTGCCTAAGAAAAGGAAATGAAGAACATAGTGGGCCTCTGAGACTAAGTAGTAGAGTTCTCAAATCAGAGCAAAATACCATGTAAAATGTTAGATTACTTGTGTGCAGTACAAAAAATCCCCTTGTTCTGCTTCTAGGCTTGGAAGAGCTGAGCTCCTTATGATTCCTCACCTACTGCATAAACAAAGCTCATGAACGTGAACAACCATCAGTCTGGAAAATATGAAATGGGAGCTGGAAGAAAGTTAACTGGTAACATCTAGAGTTTCAAAACTCTTGTCAGAAGACGGGACAGCACTTAGTGAAGGTGGAACTGTTTCAGTTAGCTTCTGCAAATTTTCTGTTAACACCAGCATCTCAAAATTGTTCAACATCTTGGGACTACTTGACACTTTGATTTTTTGTGGAATTTTATTAGACACACACTTCCCTGTGTTATTTAATATAAAAATGTTTCTATCAATACTTCATTTAATTTTTTTTTAATTGGCTTGTTTTCCTATAGTGATTAGCAATAGTGACGACTTTGTTGCCCATTGCATCTAAGAGTCTCAGAGACACATTTTCTAGGTTGTGTATTAGAGGCAAAAGAGTTTCCTTGATCATGAACTCAGCTTTGTTCTACACCCTTTTGAGAGACTCCTGAGGCCCTAGAAAATATTTTCAAACGTTTTCTTACTTGTGTTGGATCCCTGAACCTTCAGGTGTAAAGTCTTTTGCTAGGATGCTGTTACAAAGTGATATAATTCTAAATATAGTTTATATATGTCTATAGTGGGGATAAACTTATTTTAAGCAATGTATTTTACCCATTCACTCTCCTTCATTTACTGTTTTTATTTCAATGCTACTAAAAAAACTCCTTACAAATGTCAGCTTGTGCACCTGTGTACAATGATAAAAATCATTAAATAAGATTCTTATATTTATTCAGAATAATAAACCATTTATCTTCTAATGCAATTATGTTCTTTACTCCAATAGGAATTCCTATGGACCTTCCTTCTTTTCCACAGTTTTTACTTTTGTTTTTATGGTTCTTGCCCTAGAACTTTCTAGACTGGAAATGGGTCTTTGTCTTATGCTGTGGTTTGTATCAGAAATAGTACACCTATGCTAGCAGATAAAACGGGCCAGAAACCATCTGATAGCCCTTCAGGTCAGTAGAATGGTGTGACTCATGTCTGGATAGCTACATTGTATGGCAGCATCCAAGTTGTCTACAAAAAATGAAATCACCTGTGGGACACTGGATGGGCTGGACATTGGTCGGTGGGTGGCGAGCAATTGCACTGTGCATCACTTGCTTTGTATATCATTATTACTAATAGTATTATTATTATTGATGCTACTGCTATTTTACTTAATTTTATTTCCATTATTAAACTGTTCTGTTTTCTCTTCTAATTCTCTCCCCCATTCCACCAGGAGAGGGGAGTGAGCGAGTGGCTGTGTGGTGCTTAGTTGCTGGCTGGGGTTAAACCACAACACTTGTGTATTATAGATTCATAGGTAAACTCCTCTGCCAGTATTATCTAGAACTATTAAAAAAGTTAACCTGTTTTCCAGTGAATAGTTGCTTGTCAGAGATTAAGTTACCTTCCATCTGTCTTCTTTCCTACTGGCATACACTCTTTACTTAGTGAAGTGCTTTTCATATCTTTTGGATTACCCTTGATTTATCTAAAATTTTGAAATTTGTTGAGTTTTTAAACTAATTCCTCAAACTCCTTTGAGTCTTATTTTTATCTGTTGGGGGGGTTGTTTGTTTCTTTGTTTCTTTGTCTGTTTTGTTGTTTTTTTTTTTCTTCTCTAAATCCCTGCTACAAAAGCTTAGTTTAAATATATATTATTTTTTTTTACAGAAAGACAGTATTTTTCAGTTTTCTTCACTGGCATGGTAGGGGTTTGAAAGCTGTAAAATTGCTGAACTTAGTGGCTTATTGGGAGATTATTTTGTTTTATTAACGTTTTTGTACACAGCTATGTATGATGTTTAATGTCTCAGTGGAACTCTGGTTTGTAATGGTAAGCACACTTATAAAGGTTTAGAGCATTGGACATATCTTTCTAACTTCCGTGTTTTCTGAGGATGTTTTCCCAGCTGGACATCTTGCAAAAAGTAAATATATGTAATAAGTAAATACTTAAATACTTTTTTCAATAACGAAGACCAATTTAATGTAAAGAATTCACTTACACTTCAAGTGTTTTCTTCATCTATTCTCCATATGAGCTAGGAGTCTTCACTCTCCTTATAATCAAAAGAATGAAACAATCACTTTGAGAGTGCAAATCATTTGTAACCTTTAAAAGAGCTCTCATAAACCTCTTATTTTTCTCCTCTGACTGAAAAGATTAGATTTCTGTCTCAGACATAAACACATCTATGCTGTGGCCATCTAAGATTTGGTAAAATTAATCCTACTTCAAATTTTTACAGAAGTCACTGGAAAACTTACAGCATCAAGCTTAGGGTGTTCAGTTAATAGAATTGACAACTGCCACGTTTAAGTTCTTTTTTTTTGTTAAGACTAAAATGATGTGTAGGCTTTGTCATACGGGTCATCCATAAATCAGACAGAGATTAAAATGATTTACTACTATCATCTTTGTCTAATAATGATCTGCAAATAATCAGCATCATGGGTCTGAGATTAACAAAGTTAAGATGATGTCAGTTAGATATAGTATTTTGATGAGTACTGTGTTTGCTGTGTAATTTTGTAAGTGGCAGTTCACTGTATACTACTGTACAGGTAAGTCCTACACATCACATTGTATCTTGTCATATTTTCAGTTTAGTTGCTTATTTTTAACTTAACAATTCTGGTAGCTATTTTCCAGTCATATGTGTGGACTGTATTATTCATGTTGTAGTAAGATTCTTGGTTATCTTTTTGCAGTTCATAATAAGCATGAAAAAGATATCCTTTGAAATGTCCGTCACTGAGGCACAGGTGTTCATAAACTGCACTAAGCCCTGGCTATCATTCCAAACATGTTTCACCTGGACAATTTTATAAATCTGGAAGAAATGAGCTTCATTTATCCAGCACTGTGTCATTTTTTTTTTATTTTTGGTGGTGTTTATTTTTCCTTACACTAATAAGTAAGAAAGTTTATTTTTCCAGCTGAGGAAGTGCACTTTAAAAGTGTTCATCATTAAGATAAACACAGCATTAAGACCTCAGACTCTTTTTTTCTTCTGGCATATGTTGCAGACTTAAAAATATAAAAAGACTTAATCAGGCAAACCATAGCATAGAATCATTCCCCTTCTATATGTACTTTAGTGCAATAGTTGACACACAAGAAATAAGCCTGGATCAGTACAAGGCTTGATACTTTTAAAACAGGGAGCCAAAGCCATGCTTTGCTGCTACAACAGATTTTCATTTTGTAGAAATACAAATACACAGCACTATTGCCACAGTACTTTAGATAAAGCTACGGTGACTACAGAACCATAAAATCATAGAATGGTTTGGCTTGGAAGGGACCATTAAAGTTTCTCTAGTTCCAAAACCCCTGCCATGGACAGGGACGTCATCCACTAGATCATGTTGCTCAAAGCTCTGTCCAGCCTTGAACACTTCCACTGACAGGGAAGCTTCCACAGCTTCTCTAGGAAACCTGTTCCAGTGTCTCACCACTCTCATTGCAAAAAATTTCTTCCTTATATACAATCTACACCTAACCTCTCAGTTTAACAGTTTCCCTTTCTCCTGTCATTACAGGCCTAGTTAAAAAGTCTTTGTCATTCTTGTAAACCCCTTTAAGTATTGAAAATCTACAATCAGGTCTCCCTGGAGCCTTCTCTTCTCCAAGCTGAATAACTCCAACCCTCCCAGCCTTTCTTCATCTGAGAGGTGTTCCAGCCCTCTGATTATTTCTGTTGCACTCCTCTGCTTCCATTTTAACAGGTCCATGGTTGTCTTCTGCTGGGGCCCCAAGAATTGGATGCAATACTCCAGATGGGGCTCTGAGTGGAGTAGAAGGGAAGAATTATTTGTTTAATACCTCTAACAATGATCTGGACAAGGGGATCAAGTGCACCCTCAGCAAATTTGCAGATGACACCAAGTTGCGTGGGAGTGTTGATCTGTAGGGTAGAAAAACTCTATAGAGGGACCTGAATAGGCTGGATCTATGGGCCAAGGCCAGTTATATGAGGTTTAACAAGTCTAAGTGCTGGGTCCTGCACTTGGGTCACAACAACCCCATGCAAAGCTACAGGCTTGTGGAAGAGTGGCTGGAGGGCTGCCCGGCAGAAAAGGACCAGAGGGTACTGGTTGACAGCTGGCTGAATATGAGCCAGCAGTGTGCCCAGGTGGCCAAGAAGGCCAACAGCATCCTGGCTTGTATCAGGAATAGTGTGGCCAGCAGGTCCAATTTTTCATCCACCATATATCGTATCATATATATCATATCCCCATTCCTTCTCTGCAGGGCTGCTCTCAACCCATTCATCCCCCAGTCTGTATTGATACTGAGGATTGCCATGATCTCGCTGCATGACATTACATTGGGCCTTGGTTGAACTTCATGAGGTTCATCTGGGCCATCTCCTCAAGCTTTTCAAGATCCCTCCATATAGCATTGCTTCTTCCTTCAAGTGAATCAGCTGTACCACTCAGCTTGGTGTCATCTTCAAACTTGCTGAGGGTGCACTCAATCCTCCTACGTCATTAATAAAAGTGTTGAACAGTCCCGCTACAGACCCCAAGGAACAGTGGTGATCTGAAAGTAGAAACACATTTCTGCATTCTTATCCTGAATTTCTCTCTGTTTCTTCTAAATATCTTAGAAAGGGGATAAATTTATAACACTGCTCTAGAAATATCCACATTACCACCAAGTGAGCAGGTATGTATACATGGCATAACATCATGACAGAGAAAATAGCTTTGTCTTAGGAGCCTGTTGCAACAGGATTAATTAGCTCAGGTGGATTTGTCATTTGGCATTTCTAGCCTTCTCCCAGGTCTACAGTTAACAAATCTAGGCCTAACTTCTGCATTTGTGAACAGTACTCCCTTGTATACTGTTGAGGACACCATAGATTCCAATAAGTTTTACATTTTTTAATATGAACTTTTCTTACATTAAAACTTATTTGCTCATCTTGTCCATTGCATACAAAAAATCTAATGTTCTTGTTTAGTGCATAAGCTGTTTGGCATGGAGGAATGTATAGGAAACAAAAAATGTAGGAAAAAATCTTCCTTTTAAATGGCTGATAAAAGGCTTGATTTGTCTTTGTTTTGTTCCTTTCTGCAAGCAGAAGAATAACTTAAATAATAAGGGCTTCAGTAAATGTAGCGGCTCTGGCAAGTTGGTGTCTCTTATAATTTTTCATCATGACAGCTTATAATGACATACACTGTTATGTTGCCAACTATCATTAGCGTAAGCTAGCAGAATGTCAGTGCTGTCATTTTCTTAAGCCGCTCTGTTTTTGCTATGGCATGGCATTACATCCTTGTTTTAAATCAAACATCTGCTCTTTGTGCCTACAACCAAGCTGAAGAATGATGGTTGTGTAGTATAGTAAGCAAAAGCCAATATTTTGCTGTTTATCCAGATAAAGAAGTTGATGATTAAAAATAATATCTTCTTTTCAGCTTTAATGCCTGTACTAAATCCTTTTTCCAACATTTGAAACTACAGTATTTTATACAATACTGAATTGTTTTAATAAATAATGGATTCATTAAGACTTATGAAAATAAAATGTTCATTAGTCTACATTGTAATACAGATTTTACTTTGAATTTAACCATTTTGCTCTTTTAATTTCATTCACAAAATTCCTATTATACCAATAACTACAACCTAGTTCTTATTAATGTCAGATTAAGTATCTCATTACTTTAACTTCTGGGAAATAAGAGATGTAAAATACGGATATTTTTTCTAATTATTTATGATCTTAAAATGAAGTCTTATTATGTGATTAATTCTTAGAAAATCAAATGCATCTTCAATGATTTTATGAAGAAACTGCCAGTTAATCCCCTTCTTTCTAGAAGATTGTCATCTGCCTAGAACTACCAAGGATATATTTCTTATTCATGTAAGGGTAGGAACATTATCTGAAATGTTTAAGAAAAAGAACACCTTTTCATACAGACTATATTGATGGCAATTTTTGAAAGTTTTCCAGCAAGAGTATTCTCTATATTAATTGTAATTTAAAAATGTACTGATGTTTGGAACAGATAAAATGGGAGACAAATAATAAAATATTAAAACAGTTTTGAATTTTTTTTTTAAAAGCAGTGAGTTCAATTTTTAGGATTATGTTTGCATTTCAAATTTAGTATTTCCCTGAAAATATTACAAGAAATATGATATCCATGTGCTTTCACAGACAAAAAAATGTGATTTATTTGATAACTACACAGTCAAGAAAGTGTGTTTCTGGATGAAAAAGGTGGAATGATGTTGAACTTTTAGGAGGTCTAAGTCATCAGCAAAAAAAGATCTGCACAGTGGAATTAATTTTAGTTCATTGGGGAGCTGTTAAATAAAGCTCAATTGCTGAAATGTGAACCTATATGCATGTGGAAAAAGAACAGTTTCAACTGATTTTTTAGTAGGATGACTTTTTCATAGACAGTCCTCTTAATATATGAGGCTGTAAACTAAAAGTCTTAAATTAAAGCCCTTTTTTTGAATGCCAGACTTGCCATATAGGTCCATAATCTACAGATTATTTGCAGATTATTGGGGAGGGAAGAATTTGAGCAAAAGATTTCTGGGGAGAAAAAGATAGCAGACTTCCAAACAAAATTCAAAACTGGCACCTTTCAGACCCCAGCGGAGGTCTAGCATCAATCATATTGCAGTTCTTCTCCATGGTATTTTTTTCTCTTTGGGGAAAACTATCACAGAATCATAGAATATCTCAAGTCAGAAGATACCCATAAGGATCATTGGATCCAACTGCTGCTCCTTACAGGACTACCTGATACTAAATCATATGATTAAGATTATCATCCAGACACTCCTTGAACTCTGACAGGCTTTGCCTACTTCCCTGGGCAGCCTGTTCCAGTGACCAACCACCCTCTCAGTCCAATCTGAACTCCCCCTGACACAGCTCAGTTCATTTCCTCTTGTCCTGTCACTGGTCACCAGAGAGAGGAGATCAGCCTTCCTCTGCTGCCTCCCTTGAGGAAGTTGTAGACTATAATGAGGTGCCCCCTCAGCCTTCTCTTCTCCAAGCTGAACAAACCAAGTGACCTCAGCCACTCCTTGTAAGTCTTGCCCTCAAGACAATGGCATTTCAGTTTGACCATTTTGTTTTCTTCTCAATCCCCCTGCAAAAGTGGACCAACTGCTCAAGTCCATCTAGAAATGTACAAATTTTTTAATCATCCAAGTATTTTCATGGTTACTAAAATGCAAAGTTATTCTACAACAATATGATCTTTATTTTTTCAAGTATGGGGGAAATAACAGACTTCAATTTCTTCAGCTGAGATGCTGTTTTTTTCCTAATCTGCCTTTTGGTGAAGTTGATGTATTATTTAGTCTGAGGATGGTTTCTGTGTAGAGTCTGTTTATAACAGTGATGAATATATTAAGGTGAAAAATTTATTTCTCAGTCACGGATTGTGCCTGAGTTACTGTTCAGTGAACTAAAGGCAAGAACAGGAGGCTGGCAGCATGCCATCCCCAAGCCAAGATGGTGCTGAAGTGTATTTACTTCCCATTTGTGTCTCACTCACTCACTGATAGCAGCAGTGATGTCAAACCTGAGAAAGTAGCTGCAGGAAACTGGAAAAAAAGGAAGCTAAAAATTTGTAACGACTACCATTTTGAACTAAACTGATCCAAAAAAGGTTTAAATATTAATAAGAAGGCTTTGAAAGATATCAAAATAAAACAAGAAAATAAAGTATGACTGCAAAATGACACACTGAATGGGACATGCCAGCAAAACTCTACAATGTGAAAAGATGGCCAATTGGATTAAATTAAAATTAGTATAACTCTATTTGGAGTGCATTGACTAAAGACCCTACATATATCTCACACAACATACCCCACTTGATTTTATTCTAGAAACTTCAGTTCTCCTAAAAGCTGCTATGGAGCTCTTTCTTTTCATATTAATATCACAAATATAAACATATACATATAAAAAAAAAATATTTTAAAAGTAGTCCCAAGACCAAAGAGGAAAAAATTACCAGCATCAACATCATATTCTTCTGAGTAAGAACCTCAGGATACTGGTGACTTGTCATAATAACTCCCTGGTCCAATTTTTTTTTGAAGAACAAAGCTGTAGGCCTTAGAGGACCCTTGGAAGTATAAACATAATGCTAGAGAAAAATACTCCAGTGGATATAATATGTATGTATTTGAATTGTATTACTGACTATAAGTGCTAGCTTCAGTGTAACTAGAATAATAATAATTCCTTAATTACACTAATAAAAAATTATGGGTTCCACATAGAAGGCATGTTCCCTTTTACTCTTAACAGGATTTTGAATGTAACAAGGAAGGAAGGAGAATTTTACTAATAGAGATAGAGGAGCTATTAATTCCCTGTTATTCCATTTATCACTAAGTTGTCCTATCTACACAATATGGTTCTTGTCTCACCCCATCCTTCATACTGATCCTCTTTATAGTATAGTTAGTTTAAGGTTTCTTGAATCATTTTACAGAAAGCAACAGCTTATCAACCTTATCAAACTAATACAGAAGCTCAAATGAATCATCTCGCAGTCAGAGCTTTGATTTCTAGGGTGCTGAGCTGGATATTTAAACCCAGAGTTAAAAGGGTTTCTATGGGAGATGGAATGGCTTATGACAGATGGCTTTTCTTTTCCATTCATATGCTAAGTATTTTCATATATACATCTGTGTATATATGAATTAAAATAGGAAAATAGTCTTTGAAAATGCAAAACTAGCTTCTATCAATAATGGAATTTGCTTTAAGTCAGGTCTCTTTAAATTCACTACCTGCATTTCAATTCATAGATCATAAGGGTGAGAACTAGGAAGTCTCTTGTCCCATACTGATCACTCCTCAATTGACTTACTCTGATATTTGTTGTTGTGCAACTTTTAGCCTGAGGAATTATTGTTGCCCTCTGCAGCAGCCGCAGAAGCAGATGCTGGATTTAGTTTGGTGGCATGCATCCAAAAAAAAACTTAAATGCAAAACAAAAATGATTTCTGGCCTATTGCCAGGTGGTCCCACTTTCCATCTGTGGGAGAGATTTTAATTTGCCATGACTTTTTTTTTAAATGTTTTTTGCGCCTTTGCTGTTATATTTCTTTTTAAATGCTTGCTTGGCTGGCAGCCAAACTTCATTTTGGCAGCTGTCTGAGGTTAAATCACCTTCTCACAGTATTGTTGGGACTCCCTACAAGCAAGATTCAGAAGTGTCCAGCGAACCTGACTGACATATATGATAAACATGGTAAGAGATTCAAGGCTACTGTTGGAAGAAAAAGTAGCAGAAGCTTCCTCCTTTAAAACATCACATTTGCAAGTCCAACAATAATATAGAGCCTTTCTAGAAAGCTTGACTTGAGCACAAAAGTTATTCCTGGAAAAATATTCAAGAAAAAAAAAATTTCTTTTTTATTCAGGCTACAAATAATTAAAAAAGAAACTTTTAAAAGCTAAATTTTCAGAACTATTGATTGCATGGAATAAAAAATTATGACTGTTCAGTGGCTCAACATTGTTTTTCAACATACTAACATAGGAGAGCAATGATATATCCCTTGTAAATTACTCAGGACTGCATGTTAAATTTCTCCAAAGGACCCTGTCACACAAGCATTTTGGCAGATTCTTGATGGTCATTAAAATTGACCACATTAATAAACAGTATGTTAAATAGATAGATAGATAAATAAAATCCCCATTAAATTAACTAACAAACCAAAACAAATTAATAAACAAAATGAAATTAAAAAAAAACTTGAGATTTTGTGTGAAAAGTCTATTTGAATGAACCACGTGTCATCTGTTAGAAGTTGTCTGCAGTTATTCATGTGTCTTTCCAATGCCGTGATCGCAGAACCCTGTATTTCTGCACATCTATATTCAGACATTCCAGGATGAACCTTGCCTCTTGAAACACTGTTGTGAGTTAAATTTGTCAGCAGAGACTTACCTAGATTTATTGAATACAGAGTATTCAATTCAGATTTCTTGAGTACAGAGTATTAATCTAATGCTTGTTCCAACAAGGTGTTTGTATGTATATTTGATTTAAAAACTCTCAATGATTTTTACTTCCTTTAGATTAATTTGAAAACCTTTCTGCTCACACTTCAATCCCTTCTTCAGGTGGTCCCATGACCATTCCTTTAACATAATCCAGGTAAAGTTTTATAATCCTTGTCTAAAAGGCAGGGTCTAATGACACACAATGCTGGAAAAAAGAAAGGGAGATATTCAGACAGGGAATAAGAAGAAGGGGTTTTTAATTACCAGGTGAATTATCTAGTGCCTAGAGATTTGTTGAATTCTCTCTCCCTTTCAATAACACTGGATGCTTTCTAAAGAAAGGCCCCTATAGCTTTATTGCCAGCTGATGACATTCTCTGTCCTCGATTTTAGAGAGGAGGTAAGATACAGCAGTCTTGTCTTTATTTGATTTACACTGGTGCAGATGCATATAAATGCACTGATAACAGAACTGCTTATTTGGATTCAAGGCAGACTCGCTTTTCTTCACGGTGCATGGCCTGCAATCCACTCATCGCTCCCAAGTGTGGGTTTGGGTAAGGCAGTGTGTTGCCACTGAAGTAGATGTGGTGATCCTCACCTAAAATCTAGAACGTTTGTGCAAACTACGGTAAAAGAATGTCTTCCTATCTCATTAGGAATTATTCACTGTAGGAGCCTCTCCTGTCCCTACACACTACAGAGAGAAAAGATTTTTTTTTAAGTACTTCTGCGGCAGTAGGCAGTACAATATGATAATAGCTTGCTTTCATGCTAGATAGCCTTTGAAAAGGCCCGAGTTCCTGATTTCTGTAATGATATTGTTAGAATTGAAGTTAACCACTGTGTAACTGCAAGAACTGCAGAGCACTACAGGACAAAAATGCATTATATGCTGGTAGATATAAAATGGGCCCAGCAGATTCTGTTTATGTTCCCTCACTAATGCAGAATTTAGCCCTGCTACACCTTTTGATGTCTGTCTTCGGTACTAATCTGTCTTCCTAAAATGGATCAGCTTTGCAAGTTGTAAACTTTGTTTCTCTTACAACTGATAAAGCATCTACATAGGAAGATTTCTCTACTTCTGCCACATTCATAAAGAAAAAAAAAAAATATGAACGTATTCTTTCTACCCTGCTACAAGAGACAATTTGTCCTTCAAAATAACTCAGAGGAATAGGCATAAGGAAATGCAAGCGCCTAATATGTCTTAAGTAGTATTATACATTGCTAAATACTTTCCTTGCCAATTGTATTCATTAGAGAAGCTCTTAATGTTATTGAAATGGGGAGAGCTCTTCACAGTTATGATTTTTCTGTCCCCTCCTTTTGTTCCCTCTGGGATTGGTATTCTTCTAATTTATGGCCAGCTAGAACATTCTTGACTGTCTGTCATTTCTACTGCCTTTGTAGTACCTTAAATGATTTTCCCCGTCTATTTTTCTAAGGGTTAACTAATCACTTCCATTTGCTCTAGGGACATAAATGTTTAGATTTCTAGAATATTCATTGTCTTCTTTATCCTCTCTTTGTATTGCAGTGATAATAATGACTCTACTGTTTAACTTCCAACAGATAACTAAACTTTCATTTGCTCTTCTCCCTTGTAACATCAGCGAAGGGGGAACAGGTGATGACATTCTCACAGAATCACATTGTACTGTTTTTGGCTGGGGTGGAGTTAATTTTCTTCATAGTATCTTGTATGGCACTATATTTTGGATCTGTGACCAAAACCAATACTGATGGTACAGGGATGTTTTATTTACTGCTGAACAATGTTTGCACAGCGTCAAGGCCCTTTCTGTTGGTTCTTGTATCAACTTTAAGGTTACCCGAAGGATCATGCAGACACCCTGCCGCCTGCGGGTCAAGGAAACACAGCATACACAGTATGGATGCTCCAAGTGACGCAGTTTAATTTCGAGCTCTAAGTTTTATAGCAAGGCCACATTCCAGTCCTGCCAATCACTGTGTGGTCACGGTGATGCCCTCTTGCTCCTCCTCTTCTTGGCCTTGCGGTTACTGCCCACTCGGCTTCTGCATTTCTTGCATACCATATTTCCCCCTCCCTAAGCTCTATTTTATTTTATGCTACAAGTTAATATACCAAAGTTATCTAATGCATTTTCTAGAAG
>NW_009260478.1:112704-118941 GCF_000687185.1 Egretta garzetta | reverse complement strand
AAAAGTTCTTTTTGGATTTCAGTCCATTTCTGTTTATTTAAAACCTTACTAGGAGTATTAAGTACTGAACGCTGCAACAACCATTGGATGCAAGCAGCCGTGGGTTTAGAATGTAGTTCTTCACCCACTTCTATTGCCACCGACTTACTTCACCCACTTCTATTGCTACCGACTTAAGTACTTTAGTCACGGTGTCCTCTACTGTCCACGCCATTTCCCTGGCAAGCCAGCCGCTGCCCATCCCGCGAACAGCCGATCACGTCGGGGTTCACCACTTGTTGGTTCTTGTATCAACTTTAAGGTTACCCGAAGGATCACACAGACACCCTGCCGCCTGCGGGTCAAGGAAACACAGCATACACAGTATGGATGCTCCAAGTGACGCAGTTTAATTTCGAGCTCTAAGTTTTATAGCAAGGCCACATTCCAGTCCTGCCAATCACTGTGTGGCCACAGTGATGCCCTCTTGCTCGTCCTCTTCTTGGCCTTGCGGTTACTGCCCACTCAGCTTCTGCATTTCTTGCATACCACACTTTTCTGTTTCTCACACTGCCCCACCAGAGAGTAGGCTGGAGGTGCACAAGAAGCTGGGAGGGGACACAGATGGGACAGTGTGGGAGACTGAATAACCAGCTAATTGTCTCAAAGCTTGCTCCTTTGTGTGGAGATCTGAGAAGATCAGACAAGGTGGCTTGCAGGCCTGCTGAAGCAGCAGACCATTCATTTGCTTATCAGACACCCAGGTGGGGCACTTGCCCACCAAGGCCTGCAGTTTGATCCCTGCCCCTGCCCAGCAACAACAAAGCTAAAAGGAAAGCACACAAAATGTATGCCCAAGCGTGTGCCTTAGGCCGCTTTCTCAGACCCTCTCAGGGTGGGGAACCACCAACTCCGCAGTTGACCACTGAAGACCTTGGGGAAACCACCAACTCTGCGAGCGACCACTGAAGACCCTGTGGGACTGCCAACTCTGCCGGCAATTACTGAAGACGCTGGTGACTACCGACCCCACAGGAGACCACCAAAGATGCCAGAAGATCCCCAGGATGCTGTGGATCCATGGTGGTGACTGTCTGCACTCTTCCATCTGGGCCTCTTGCTTAATTTCCTATCTTTGCTTCCTTCCTTTCCTATCAGTGCTTTCTCTCTTTCCCCCTGAACAGTTAATAACAGTTAATAACAGTTAATAAACAGGTGGACTTATGACCTCATTTGTGTCTTAATCTTGCTCGAAGGGATCGAACCTGAAATGAGAGTTTGGTCTAGCCGCCCCTAGCCTCCCAGACTAATCTGAGGTTGGCTAGAAAGCAAGGGAGCCTTCCTCTCATCCAACAAAATTTTATCCTAACAGACAGCTGACCCCAACTCACCAAAGGGATATACTAGACCATATGACATCATGCTCAGCATATAAAGCTGGAGGAAGAAGAAGGAAGCGGGGGATGTTTGGAGTGGTGGCGTTTGTTTTCCCGAGTAACCGTTAGGCGTGATGGAGCCCTTCTTTCCTGGAAATGGCTGAATACCTGTCTGCCAATGGGAAGTAGTGAATGAATTCCTTGCTTTGCTTTGCTTGCACATGTGGCACTTGTTTTACTTATTAAACTGTCTTTATCTCAGTCCATGAGTTTTTCTTGCTTTTGCCATTATTCTCTTCCTAGTCCCTATTTGAGGTGAGTGAGGGAGTGGCTGTGTGGGACTTAGCTGCCTATCAGAGTTAAATCACAACACGCATAAATCAACTCTGTCTGTGCAGAGACTCTACAGAGACAAAAGCCTGAGTCCTGTGATGCAAGGAATAATCCACAGGTAGAGACCATACTGAAGGGAGGAGTAGGGACAATGACAAGGAAGGGAGGAAGCATGTACTTTCTGGCAGCAGATAGGACTTATCCTCCATCTGCAGCTTCAGAAGAGATATGTTGCCCTATCAACAGGTGAGGAGGAACAGTTCTCAGAATGGAAGCACCAGTGTCAGCTGATGCTGAAACAAGTGTCTGCACCAAACGTGGTGGCAGATGACAGTGACTGCAGGGGGTGAGGGCAATCATCTTACAACCTCACTTGATGTCCTAGGAGTTTTGCTGTTTGGTGGATGCTCAGATGTGGGATGCTGCTAAGAGATAGCTAAGTTTTTTCTTGTCCTCAGGCTATTAGCTCTTGCTGCTCGCAATGTGCCCTTGCAGCAAAGGTCAACAGCACCC
Organism: Egretta garzetta; assembly: GCF_000687185.1. Classification (NCBI taxonomy): domain Eukaryota; kingdom Metazoa; phylum Chordata; class Aves; order Pelecaniformes; family Ardeidae; genus Egretta; species Egretta garzetta. The sequence continues at coordinate 116,740 of NW_009260478.1, read as the reverse complement.
TGGATTACATTAGCAAGAGTATAGCCAGCAGGTTAAGAAATATGAGCTGCCTTCTCTGTTCAGCACTGAGCCTATATATGGAGTATTGTGTTCAGTAGTAGGTTTCCTAGTACACAACAGACATAGACATACTGGAGTGAGACCAGCAGAGACCACTTAGATCGTCAGAGGCCATGTAAGGAGATGCTAAGGTAACTGGCTTTGTGCAGGCTGGAGAAGAGAAAGCTAATGGGAGGTCTCATTGCTGTCTGCAGCTACCTAACATGACAGTGTAAATAAAACAAAGTGGGACTCCTCTCAAAGATTCAGTGGTAGGACACAAGCTGGAACACTTAAAAATCTTACTACTCATAAGAAAATACTTTGTCATGTGGATGATCAAGCCCAGAAATGGCTGACCACCTAGATTTGGAAATTCCATGACTGAAGATATTCATACCTCCAACTTGAACAAGGCCCTGAACACGTTAGTCTAATTTGACCAGATTTGAGGAGGACATTAGGATTGGTTACCTTTTGATGTCCCTTCCAACCTGAATTATTTTGTAATTCTATGATTCCACCTGCTTCTTTCCAAATTATACATGACTTACAGCCCTTCTCCCCAAAAAAGTATCTTACATTGGAGGATGTCTCTGTGTGAGTCTGGGTTGCAGTTGCATTGTCTGTGTATAATGGTGCTACATTACAACTAAGTACAGTTGTTAGCCTAAAAAAAGAAGTTTCCATATGTCTTTTAGGAGATATTGTGTGGCTGCAATGTGGAAGTCAAAATTTATTCTTTTGTTGTCGTATAAACTAGAAAGAATGAACACACCGAATACATTGTATGCTTAAATTAAAACAGACCGATCTGATTATAGATCTAGTATAAAATTTTAGCCTGTAAGTTTTATCACAACCTAGCTGAAGCTAATAGTGACTGCCTCCTAGTTCACTTAAACAGGAGAGCTGCTTAAAACATGTATGGAATGACTCCTTTTAACCATATTGAGAGAGCTGTCCTCTAATATTATGAGGTTTATGTTCACTGGGTAAGAAACAACTCAAATTAGGAATCTCATAAAAAAAACATCTTCTTCTCACAGGGCTACTCAAGTCAGCAAAAAAGTAAGTATAATGTACATAAATGAATATCTAATTAGGATTTTCTCCTTTACGTGCATGGTTAAATCCTGCTAATACTATGAATTAAACTATACTACCCCCCTCTAGCTATGTATAAAAACAGGAATGGTCCAAAATGCAATTTGTTATTCCCCTTTTTCAAATATTAACCTTATTATATTATATATAATTATATATATGTATATACATAAATTTATAATATATATTAAAAAAGCAGTTCCCAAATGGTTTTTTTTAAACATAACACCCATTGGTAACTTGGAGACCAATAAAGAAATAAGATAAAATGAGCTTCCTTAATACAAAATGTCTCAAAAAATAGGGCAGGAAGCTGTTATGGAAGTTTTCCTAAAGGTGAAATGGATTTAGGTGTTATTTCTGGAACAGTGTATCTCTATACCATTTTTAATATCAGCTAGAGATCATTCAGGTCTGGACATAACCTACTTTCTGCTAAATAAATATGCCCCAGGATACTACTAATGCATAAATGTAAAGTGAACTTCACCATCATGATGGTCCTTTATCTCAGCAAAGTGCTTGTGTTTGTAATGATTGTAAATTGTTCCCTAAAAACTGATTTTCATGAAACCTGTTCTCAAATCTCTTCAGCCAGAGAAAATGCTGGACTCATAGCTGTTTCATCTGGTGTTGTTCTGCATATTATCATTTCACATGATTCTGTCTTAGCAAAGTCCACGTTTGGAGATATAAGGACCATTATAATTTTGATCTGATATAAACAAGAATTAGATCCATACAAACCACAGAGTATGCTGTTTTCTTCTAGCTAGCACAGTAATTGCAATATATCACTCACTGAATTTACACATACTGTGGAATATGATATCACCCATAGAAAACAAACACCTTTTCATAAACTGCCTAAAATTTAAACATTTGCAACACTTGAAAAGTCTAACAGGGAGAAATGGCATTAAATGTTATTGAGTAGTCCTTATGGGAATGTGTTAAGTAGTTCACTGAACAGAAATTGCATCAGTGTTCTTCTCAAGTTTTACTAGGTGAGTCTGGCAGGGAAACATTATGTTTCAGGCTATGGTGCCTTCATTCATATGTCTAAGTATAGGTGTCTACAAGTGAGCAGGCTTTTAGTTTCCCAGTTTAATTACTGAAGATCTTGTCTGTTCAGCTGGTAGAGGTTGGCAAGAGATCCAGCTCTTGGCCGTGCAGAGGAGATGGTTACCTGAGTCTCATTAGGCTCCACACTCTATGCTGACTAAGTACAGGAGGCTCAATTTAGTAGATAACACATAGGTCACCAGAGTAGTTGAAGCTGATCTAGGATACCGTATCTGTCCTGCAGATGCTGCTAAAGGAGATACAAATCTTTTTACCCTGTGTCCTATCTGCTGGCACTTACACAGAGCAACAGAAGTGACTCAAGGCTGGTAAAAGACCTCTGCCTTTTTGTGATGGCAGGTGAAGACGATGTAGTAGGCCCTGGGACACTGCAAATGGAACTAGGTTTGCCATTTAAGTAACTGAATTTATACCAACATGCTGACAGATGAATTTTAAGTTGTTTAACTTCAAACTGATTCCCACTTCTAACATAGAATAATTATAGACTCCCTCTCTTAAGTTAAAGTTATTTGTTTATTCAGTTTATTTTTAGGATCCCACATTTTGGTATTTGTTTCTAAATATTCTCTGATGCTTGCTGTTACTTTGTAAATTACAGAAGATTGTTTCATATTTTTCTATTTCAAAGTGATACATGGAAAATATATTAAGTTCATATAGCAATTAAGCATGCTCAAACATACATGTAAAATATCACACTGGTCTTTTTCTTGTTTTGTCCTATTCTGTATTCATCATAGCTACTATGAAATACTTAGTACTGTACTAAGCGACGAAGTCATAAATGAAATTTGTGTTTCCTGTAGGCCATGTACTTTTTTTATAGTGCTAATTGGTGCATCTAACCTTGAACTCATACCCTTTAAAAGAACTTCTGTCTTAAAAACACATCTGATTTTAAGTTGCTAGAATGAACTCCTGGAAACAAATACAGAACTAACTCACCTGTAACAATGAACTGAAATTTCATTAGTGGCTCTAATCCTACTCTAGAGCTACAGAGAACTCTTGAATATAAAATATGATACTGAAGACAGTTTTTTTTTATGTCTGCTATGCATCTGATAGTTGCTGGTGTGTATTTAAGCAAAAAAACAACAGCTATTCATTTTTGGGGTTGCAATGTTTTTTTTTTAAATAGTGGTTAATTCTAAAATAGAATTAAAAGTGTTCCTATTAGCTAATTTTCACGATCCACTATTGGGTTGAACAATTTGGCAGAGGTTAAACCCCCTTGCTTTCCAACCGACCTCAGATAATTCTGGGAGGTTGGGGGCGGCTGGGCTTAACTTCTGATTAACTCCAATATTTTATCGTGACTAGGTTCCTTTTACATTCTCAGAAACAGAATTAAGACTGTAATAAAAAAATACGTAAGGAATTTGTTCTCAAAACAGCAGATGGGGGGAAGGTCCCCCCCTTACTCCTTGTGTTTTTGTTACATCCTTTGTTTAAAGTCACTGTTGTGCGAAACTCATGGGACCACTTTCTGATACATTGATAAATTACCAATTCCTGAGTGGCGACATCCTGCTAAGTAAACAAGCACGAATCCTTCCTGCCTCATGCTGGGCCAACATGGCCAGATAATGAAAGAAACTGATCTACAACGTGGAGGAAGACTATGACCTTTATCCTCACGACCACCAGAAAGATACCGGGATGCGCCACGTAGATCCGGGACTACTAAACTATAAGAAGGGACTCTGGTGGGGGTGAGGTGCGCGCCGTTGGTGGAGCAAGAGACTCCCTGGCCACCCAGCGCTGTTTTGCCTGCTTGATTGCTTGCTTGAATAAATTC
>NW_009260478.1:28736-112677 GCF_000687185.1 Egretta garzetta | reverse complement strand
GAGAGAAAAGCAGAGAAAGAGAGGAAAAGCGAGAAAGGGGAAGAGAAGGGGAGAAACAAACGGCACAGGAGTGTTATGATAGCTGCCACCACGGGTCTATGTGCTGTCCGTGCGGCCTGAGCGATCCACACGGTCCGTGCGGCTGGTGCGGCCCAAGCGGTCCGATGTGCCTGATGTATCTTCGAATCTGGTAGAGGGTAGATGTTCCTGGATGCTCCCTCATGGTCTCCGCTGGTTCCCCTTTCATAGGGTTGTCTTTTTGCATAGTCAATGACTGTTTTGCATACCCACGCCTCCCACTCGGCAGTGGGGTGCATGCCCAGTACTGTCATTAGAGTATGCTCGAAAGTTCTAGGGGGTCCAAGCCCCCTCCCCATTGTAAGTTGATGCTGGGCCCGGGCGCATGTGCAGAGGACATGTACTCCAAGATAACAGGCCACACATTCCTGTGAGGTGAGACTCAATGGGCTGAAACTGCCCCACTCAGTTGCCGCAGCGATCGAGCCCTGGTAGTTAAGCCTGCCTGCCACCAATGTTGAGACAAGTTTCTAGTCCCTTACACTAACGAGGAAGGATTTTTAGAGATGTGTAAAGTTTTTTTTTATTAGACTAAGTATAGCTGAGAAAAAAGACGACAAGTTTTTGGGCATGCAAGCCCTTCTTCAGGTTTAAAATAGAAACAGAAGCCTTCAAGCTAAATACTAGGTAAGAGCAATTGCACTGGTTTTAACTTCATTATGTTAATCATTTAGACAATTTGAAGAAAAGGCATCTAGCACTGGTGGAGCTGAGGGAGATGTGGGTGAGATTCCTAGCTCCAGCAGGAAAGAGAGAGGCAGTTAATTATTACTTTTGATCTAGTGAAGAGGAGGATGAAGGCTAGGCAAAATCAGTATGCTATCTACTGAGTCTGCAATTTTTAGTACCAAGTAGGAACTATAATTTAGATCAGAGGCTTTTCTTTTGAGAATACTGTGTACGTCATCTTTGAATCAGGGTTTGGAGGGTAGAGTGAGGTCTCCTAGCTTCTCTACTGTTTGATTAGCTTGATTTCAAACTCAGAGATTCCATTAAAGCATTTGGCAAATAGAATTAAGTATGAAATAAGGACATATAAGTTTGTGAACTGTGGATTCTGTTCTGCTCTTGTTGTGGGCAAGTTGAAGCAGTAGGCAATGGAAAAGGGTGTGAAAGAACTCCTCTTGAGAAAACATTGGAAACTAAAAACTCTAGGTGAAGGATAAGATTTCATTAGCTGTTATTCAATCATGTAGGCGAGTCAGACTACTCTAGGAAGCTCTGTTTCTTGGGTCCACTTCTAGGATTTCAGGATATGGGTTAAATGAGTATATAATAACCTGCGGCTGAGTTTTTTACAGTCTGATTATAGTGTAAATTTTGAGTGAAATCCAGAGTTCAGACTAGCATTTAAGGTCTGTGGTAAGCACAACTGAAGTTTTATAACCCACAAAATATATATCATTACCCTGCATCCCACTGTCATTTGTCAGCCCCTCCTCTTCCATCACATCAAGTAAAAAATACTTCAGAAGCTGCTATGATCTCTTACTCACTTTAAAAAGTTGATGGATAGGTCCATTTGTTCCATTGCACTAGTTTCTATAACCTTCATCTTCCAAACAGGTAAATTAATGTGTTTAGGTGGGTTTTTTGCTGTCCTTTTCTGACTTCAGGGCTCAGTGAAGACTCACAAGTGTATTTTTGCTGCTACCAGAAGCCCTCAGCAGCTGTTCGGGCCACTGTTGTGATGACTATGCTGATGGTTAAGCTATCTTCACATCACATTGTGCAGATCAGTATTGTATGGGTTTTATCTCCATGTCTTCTCTCTTTCTTGCTATCATGTCTTACACTGAAGTTTTAAATAAATTTTGGAGCTAGCTATTCTTTCCAATTTAATACAGTTCAGTCATGGACATATACACTAAACCAGATTTTGATTATCAAGGTTAAACACTGTGGGAAATACTTGGAATGTTGCTATTACTGGAAGTTGCTGTCACATAAATCTTTGGAGAATTTCTTCTGATTTGCTGAAGATTTTTGCCACTGAAAGTATCCTTGAGGACTTAACAAGGAAGTTAGAAATATATGTCATGGGAAACCTGTAAAATATGAGGAGCAATATTAAAACTGTCACACCATTGCACCTGCACATTTAAGTTTTTTAAAGTCTATAGTTATTTGTGTTTAATGAATGAATGCATTACACTCCTGGAAGATCATCTACCTTATATGTAACAATTTGATAGACTTTCTAGTGAAGGCAAGATGAGGAGAAAGAGGAAACCCTTGAAGAAAATGACGGATCATCTTTTGTAGTATGTTCCATCCAAAACAAAGAATACCAAAGAAACTCAGACACCAAGTAAATACTTGAGTGTTTGATGGGGACTCCAGTTTTTGACACTGTTTTTTTTTTTTCTCCCTAATGAGTAATTTATAATGTTTTAAGTGGATAAGTATGAATAAATATTTCACATGTCAGTCATCTGTATGCTATTTGAAAATATTGTTAGAAAATTACCTCATTGAGGTGAGAGCTCAGTCAAAATGCTTGATATCGTTACTGGTTTAACACATAACAGAATGAAACTGATTTATCAAAATGAATTGGTGGGTATTGAGAGGCAGTGGGGTAGAAATTTTAATTTCCTAAAATGGCAAGTATAATTTTGCTGCCCACTTGAAATTATTGTGTGGCATTTAAGGACTAATGAATCATGATAAACCAATGAATACAGTTTAATTATTTAATATTAATTGTGGAATTATACTAAGTTTGGGAATAACACTTTTGTTAGTTTTCTCTGAATAAATCCAGGAAGAAATGACTCTATTAATATCTCAGTCATAACTATTCATTGGTAGCATAGAAAAAAGGTACAAAATACTTCCAGCTTTCTTTAATTCCCATCTACTCTGCAAATAAATGCCCTACATTTTTGCTTTACTAAAATAGTGACAATTAGTCTTGTCATACAGATCTATTTGACACTGTTGATTTTGTATTGTGTAGCTGAAAATTACAGAAAAATAACAGCATTAACCTGTTTCAAAAGCACCAGACCACACCATGAATATTTGAGGTAGCTTTTTGTTCTCTACTGTACTTTCTGAAAGGGGAAAATTTATCTTGGAAATATGCTAAATAATTCAGGTAGCTGCAAATTGGAAAGCATGCCAGATAACAAGCAAAGCTTACAGGATTTTTGTCCCTAGCACTTCAAAAGGTAAATTCTGGTAGGAGGTGGTGGGTAGCTGCTGATGCTTTCAGACCTGGAACAAGCACTATCATCACAATACCAGTACCCAAATCAACCACTGGATCCAATCATCTGAGTACCCAACCTGTAACCACACAAGGCATCACATTAATCCCTCTTCTGGTCCTGGAAGCAAGCTTGACACCTGGAGTATGATAACAACAAGAGATTTGGTTTATCATTTATTTAGACTGCAGCTTGCAGCGATTAAGCACAGGGTTGTACAACAGAGCAAGAAAAAAGCTCCAGTGACCCAACTTGTATATCCTATCCTCTTACCCCTTTATTGACCATCCTTTTTGTTGCCTTTGCACCTCCCTTTCTCTTTTCAAATCTCCAAATAAACAACCTGCCCCTAATTATGTTTTCCCCCTTGGTCTCTATTTTGCTTCACCTGTACACAGTCTTGGTAGTTCTGATACCATGACCTGGGTCATGGCTGCCTCTCATGAAGTCATAGACAGGGTTATCAAGGCACTGCTGGCCTTGCATGACTCTGTTCTCCTAAAGGCCCCAGAGCTCCCCTTCAGTTGCCTGTGAAATTCGACTGTTCCTCATATGCCTCTCCCTTAGCCACCTGTACAATCTCTCAGATCCTCATGCTGTTACTTGTCATGTCCAGCAATTTCTCCTGTCACATTTAGTGTTTTTTCTTCAGCTCTGACAAATTCAAACTGCATTTCAGGAGACAGAAACTTTTTACAGTGAATGAAGAACAAGTTATTACTGAATTAGTAAAACTCATTCACCTTATTCACTCATAACATTGGAAGCTGTTTGTCCTCACGTGGACTTTAAAATTGCTCTCATATTTTGAGATGCTTCCCATAAAAATAAAACCAAATTAATAACGGGTCACAGTCACGTTGTTGTGACACTCATGATTTACACTGTTGAAGTTACTCCATTCTCCTTCATCCCTGTAACACTCATCACTCTGCAAGAACACTGAGCTTTTCTCTGAAGTTTAACAGATAGGTATCACTCTGTTCCTGATGCTACATTCTTTGCCAGCCTTTGAGAACTTAAAGAAACTGTGAGCTGTCATAGCAGATTAATGACAGGTTAGTATTTTTTTCTTCTATTATTCCTTAATATTTCAATTTTATGTGGCCTTCTTTCTGTAATCCTGCAGACAGATGATTTACAATGTTTTTATTTTTATTTATGTGACTTTTCTGAATGCTGTGTGATATTACAGGTTGATGATGAGAAACACCATTGTCACCTATAGAAAAATTAAATACAAAAAAAGCCTAGTATAAAATGCAAATACTGTGAAAGTTATTATTAGAAATAATAAATCACTTATCTAATATTTCTTATAATGCACTACAGACCAATAGTGAGAAAGCTATTTGGGAAGTTTCTTCTTCTTATGTTCAATCACTTTACTAGGGCTTCCTACAGGACCTAACCCAAAGAAGAACGTGTGTTCAGGAAATGTTGGGTAGTGTTGTTAGCAAGAGATCTTTTACTGTTAATATGGCAGTGAGATACTGAATATTGAGTCTGGCAATAATTTGAAAGAGTAGCAGTTTTGTTTTGGTGTCCAAATCATAGACATATTAATTGCTCTTAAAATCACAAAGCTCTATTTTTTGAGTGGTATTCCCGGTAAAGACAAGTCCTGTGAAATACTTGGGAGAAGAGATGGACGCTCACCTCACTACAAACTCCTGTCAGGTAGTTGTAGAGGGTGATAAAGTCTCCCCTTAGGCTCTTTTTCCCCAAACTAAACAGCTCCAGTTCCCTCAGCTGCTCCTCATAAGACTCGTGCTCCAGACCCCTCACCAGCTTCATTGCCCTTCTCTGGACACACTCCAGCACCTTAATGTCCTTCTTGTAGTGAGGGTCCCAAAACTGAACACAGTATTCAAGGTGCAGCCTCACAAGTGTGGATTACAGTGGGATGATCATTTCCTTACTCCTGCTGGACACACTATTCCTGATACAATTATATGAGAATTAAATGTGTAAAGAAACTTTTTAACTATGTAAAGGAAGTCCAATGTGAAATGCACAATTATTTATCAATAATCCAAAATACTACGAGATGTTGGAAGCAGTTCTTTTAAAAACAAGGATACTGACAATGTTCAAGACTTTGCAAAATGCTATTGTAATATAATTCTGTATTGGACATTGCATATTACAACACTCTCACAAACACAAATATATATATATTGATACGATATGATATGGTATGATATACACATAACATTATTGGAGAATTGAGGTTAATACTATTGACATCTATTTATTCACTAGAAATATATAAATAAGACCATGCAAATCCAAACTATAAAACCACCTTTATAACTCATTATTGACTAACTTCTGAAAACGATTCTCTAAACCAGAATGCCCTCATTTTTTTTGAACTGAGTGTAGATTAAAGAAAAGCTAGAACATACTTGGAAATTTTTGCCAAGAATGTAATTTATCAGAACAAATAAAAGTATTGGAATTTGACACTCAGGTACAAAATTCCTGAATTTCTATAATACAGGTATTAAAAATCTGTAATATAGAAAAGCTACTACTTTACAGGCTGTAACAAAGGAAAAGTTCATATGGAACATCATGTTTCCCAGGGTTTGCTGTTAATTTAGTTTCCTATCCCCCCAAAGGGAAGTGAAGCCACTTGAGAAATACTGACTTCTAAAAACTGACAATTATATGTAGACTCCTTTCTCGGTCTGTATTAACTATTGCCAAAACAGAGTGACCTCACAGTTTTTTTACTGAAGAACCTGCAGTTCTTCTCTTTGGTATTTTTTGAAAACACTAAATTCTTTACCAATTTAAGAAAGAAAATAGAAGTGTTATGAACATACTTGGAAGTAGCAATTACTGGAGTGGAATGAGAATCAGCTGATGAAGTAGAAGCAGGAAAACAAAAAGATCAGTAAATATAGATATTTTTTTTATTTATTTTAAGCTACATGTGAATTTGAGCATAGAGTGAGAGTAGAAGCTGGCTGATGTCAAGATGTATCTAGAGTTTATGCTACTCAGTGACTATACAGTGAAGGTGGAAATTTCCTTCATCTCCAGATTTATAATTAGGGGTGCCACAGGAGTTGCTGAAGGAGTTTTTTACATAACTTCACATCATCTGTGAGATAATGGCCACATCAGACTAAAATGCGACATCAGAGTGACACACCTTAGTAGCAGCAGAGCAAAGACACAATCTTTCCATCAAAGTATTGAGTAACGGAAAAAGGGGACCAAACCCCCTGACTTGAAAGTTAGTATCTAGAGGGTGGAAACACGTCCAAAAAGACTGAATGTTTTTCTGTTGCCGTCATCAAAAGTGAATGACAGTGGAGCTAGTAAGCACAGTAACCTCAACAGTTGGCCCTGCTATACAAACTTAAATTCCTCTGTTTGCTGTAGAAGCTAAACAACCTGTGGACAATGCAAGTATCAAAGTATCATAATGAGTGAAGTAAATTCCTATACCTAAGCTGAGCCACAGCTTCCACTCTGTTTTTTGTGTTTGTTTTTTTTTTTTTCTGTGTGTGTGTGTGTTAATTTTATTTCAAATTATTGTCATGTTTAATAGATCAGCTACAAGAGGCTGCTTACACTCATAAATGAATCATATAGATCATATAGTCCTTAAGAGAGGTGCAGCAAATAACTCATAATTATGAAGTCATACAAAGCATTCTGCAGCCTCACCTGCCTTCAAGTACAAGTTTGATAAAATAATCAAGTGGCTTACATCATCAGAAAGCTGATTACTAAATCAATTAAAAGATTGTTTAATTTATTTCTCAGCAGCTGTCCTTGACTTTAGATTTCAGTTAATATTTTCTTTCCATTGCTCTGCTGCTACTATAGAAAGTATTGGCAGAGGACATATAGCTTATTTAATCTGCCTTTCTGGTACTTAACAAAGTGGTTCTGGCACTACAGCAGATTTCAACCGATGAAATAAAAGACTTTTCTTACACAGTCATTAAAGTTCTTTCTGGATATGGAATGGAGTCCCTTCAGGGCTGGCTATGTGATCAATCTTCAGATTATCCGTGAAACTATCTGCTGATTTATCCCAAATTTACAAAATAACACAACACCAAAAATTTGGAACAGAAAAATATCATTGTTCTTCTGCTGTCTTTCCACTGTTTAAATTCTACACATTTAGCTGTCCCAAACCCAACAGCTTACTGTAGATGTACGTTAACAGAACACTAAGCAAAACACATCAAGATATGACTCAGTATATTGTGAATCTAAAATGTTTCTAATTTTGTCTACTACAGAGGAAACTGGAAGCAACAATATTAACATGAATATGGACAGGGCTTAACAGTAGGAGGTAAAAATGGATATGGCAAAGGTTAGAGAGGTTTGTTTGTAAACAGTAATGATCAGGATCTATAGTTCCTATTTTGTATTATGGAAACAACATATATGTTCAAACCTTTGAAAACCAATCCCATTCAGTTTAAGAGTCTGAATTAAGGTTCTTAATTTCTAGAGTTGTGGGAGAACTCGAATGCTAGTTACACCAACATCACTAGTACCCAGCACTGTATCTTTACATTAGAATCATTAAAATCAAGTCCAAAAATGGTCCAAAATAAGATTGACAGACAGAAAAACATATGAACTGTAACAAACCAAATTAAAAAAAAACCAAAAATCATGTGAAGCCTGTATTATTAGAAAGTATTTGCAGGACTCACTTCTCGATCTCATGAATCCCACTTGTTAATTCTAAAAGATCATTAGCAAATTAATAACATTTCAGTACTATCTGTTCTCAAAATGAAATAAATACAAATGAAAATTCCCTTCTGGAAAAAATTTCAAATAATTTTGGGAAATGTCCCAGATATAATCAAGCTATCAGAAATCCCAGTCACTCACAGAAGACGTCACAAAGTAAATTTCCCGGAAACTCTGCAATGGGTATTTTAGATTCCACATTGGCTCTATTGACATAACCAATACAGTAAGTTGTATTCGGGTATGCACTTCTTGATACCTGAAGGAGGGTTCAGGGAAGAGACAGGAAGATTAACTTTGATTGTGCTACACACACTGTAGAAAGAGATTTTTAAAGATCAATTTACTTTGGAATGAGTTATTACTTTGTCACAATCTAGAGACACATGGTTAAAAAAGAGATGAGACATATTGAGTTCAGATATTACTATATTAAAATGAACTGAATAGTTTGGGTATTTGAAACAGAAATCCTGACCAGTAAACAAGCTAGTGTTTAAACTAAGTCGGTGGTGAATTTCTTTAAAACCCAAGAAATTGTGTCAAGGAACTAATGCTTTTTCTCAGGCAGCGAAACAGTCTAAGGAAGCTTCATTGCCCTAGAAATATTTGAATATACTAGCTCTGTGCTGAACTCTAAGCTGAGAAGCACCAGGATGTACTCAACAGTTTTTCATGGAGGTAATGATTGGTAAATTAATATTGATATAGTTGCAGGTAAAAGATGATCAACTCAATCGGTTTAAATCTAATAAGATCAAAGCAGTTTATAGATTTATTAATGATGTGTATATAATTGTAAATCAGTGACCTATATAATCAGGATCTATATCAACAATACAAGAAATAAACCATGATATTAGACACTTAAAACCAAGCAGTTAAATGCTAGCATTAAAGAAATAAAAAAAAAAATCAAAACCTAAAGTTGTGCTATGATGAAAGACATGACAGACGTCTTCAATATTTAATTGATAACTGAAACAGAGACAATAAGGAATAAACCTGACATAGAAGATACTCTCAATCTAGCTTACACATGTGGCTTGTCCCAAAATCGTAGGAACTTTGTCAAAAACCCCAAAGTGTTCATATTTCACAACTAGTTTGTAGAAAAATAGTAGTGTTATTAAAAGGTGGTACTGTCAAGGCCAGGTTGGCTGGGGTTTTGAGCAACCTGGTCTAGTGGAAGGTGTCCCTGCCCATGGCAAGGAGGTTAGGACTAAACAATTTTAATGTTGCTTCCTACCTAAACCTTTCTATGATTCTATGAAAGCTTTCATAGAGGGATTCTAGCCAGCTGAGTTTAGGTACTCAGATAAAGTAGACAGGATAGCCCTTTGGACCTCTTTAAAGTCACCCGACTCTCTCCCCACTGAATATGTGAGCTAGGTACATAACTTCAAAAACCTGGGAGTCTGGGTTAGGCAGTGTAGATAACGCTCAATATTCTTAACAGTAACATCATTCCCATCAAACAAGTTATTATGTAAGATTGTTAGGATAACCTTTCAGATAATATTCCTGATTGTGCTTTCTTGGATTTTATTTTTCCTGGGAGTAGGGGAAGGATTGCCAACAAATAGAAGAATACAGTTAAATAGGAATTAATTAGTTATAATACCATGATCAATTTCTATGTCTGATCAAAGTGGACGATTACAGTGGTGGTGGCTTTTAGTCTTGTAAATCTATAAGCTAACATAGCTTTAGGGAAATTCAGAATAGCTATAAGATTAAGGGCATGAATAGCTGATTTGTGTGACTGATACCCCACTTTCTTTTATGATAATAGATTTAGGTATACATAAGACTATGTAATGGACAGTGGCATCCACTAGAAAAATGTCCTTTTATACCTTACATATACATTTCTTTCTCTGTAAAGAAATTCCTGAAATGCCTAACAGAACAATAAACAGATACTCTTTCTTAGCATGCCAATTTCTTGTATATTTTTGTCAAGTACATATCCCCATACCAATATAAGAATGATTCAAAACTGGTCCCTCAGTATCCAAACTACATAATATAAAGCTTTAGTTCTAAAGAATAGTTTCTATTGCATGCATTTGATTTTCAGTAGTAAAATCTGCCCTATTGTATAACTCCATTCTACCTAAAGAGCTGCTCTGTATTATATAAGAATTCTGTATTTCCACATTTGGATAAACACTGAATAAATTAAATTCACTTAAGATATAAAACAGGTTTACATAATTTAAGTAGAATTTAGATACATAATTAACAGAACAGTCCAAATATTTCTTATAAAATACAGGTATGCAATGTTCACTAGAAAAAAAAAAACCACAAGTTTTTTTCACATAGGTTATTACACATGCTATGAAACATGAGAGCATGACTCTCTTGTTCAGTGGCATTTGGGATTCAAAAAACAGGGCTAGGCTGGATATATATGAAGAAAGAGGTGACCTGTCATCAGCAGCAAGTTTCTGTTGCCTTAATTTTGTGCTACTTGAGATTGCTTTTTTGGCTATGTAGCTTGGCCTTTAGCTTTCCCTCTAGAAAGGCAGAGCTGTCGCATGACATAACTGTCAGGTGTGTTACTCAAGCACTCTGGGCTTTCTCAAACTGCACTGGGTAACTATCTGTACAAGATTGCATTAGATGCATTGTCTCCATGAGGTCAGCCTCTGCATGATCCAGTGCCCTTAACCATCCACAGTGGCAACAGATGCTTATTTTTTAAGCACTGATTTGCTTCCTTGGCATTGGCATTGTTAAGCTTATTTGAAAACACACATAGAACTATCTTTACTTAAAAGTACTTACAAGAATTTAGCCATAAAAAATGTGAATCCAGGGAGGGGGAGAAAGAAGATTAGAAGAAGATTTTACCACCAACCTAAAGAATACAGTCAGGAGGAGGAAGATGAAAATCTCATTTTCCTGTGAAGGTGGATGAGAATATGTGTCTTATTGGAAATGAAGGAGGGAAAAAAAAAAAAAAAAGATTGGGACTTTACTGTGTTACCCAGTTCTTAGGTTTGGATTTGAAAAAAATCCCAACAAATAAATGCCTAGATTTAAGGTTTCTAGTCATCTAGACAGTGTTGAACCTTTTGCACTATGCAAAGGATATTTTCTGCTACCTTTTTTGAAAGAAAAGGTTGGTCTAGTCTTCTCTTGCACTGTGGGAGAGCCAGTTTTTGGTCTGCAATCAGCCAATTCTATTTCTATTCCAAGAACCTATTTCAACCTATTACAACTTTTTTTCCAGGTTGTTTCCAATCCCTGGTGCATTGGGGTGGAAATCAGCTCATATTTTAAGGTTTTTAAATGGAGATTTCTAAATGCCCGTGCCAGCATCCAACTAGATATTTGATTGAATTTCCTAGACATAGATATCTAGTGCAGTCTGAAATATCTTAAGATATCCAAGAAATCCACAGAAGGCTGGCAAATGATGGCGGTTATCCAGTGCTACTCTTGTGCACTTGTGGATTGCAAGTGGAAGCTCAGCTGATATTCCGGATATCTCCAAAAAAGCTGGAAAACTGTTAGGTAACAATTACACATAAATTTCTACCTTAGAATAAGCTGAATAACATTCTCTGTTCCATCAACTGTGCTCAGTGGTAATCTGCTCACCTACACCCTGTAAGTATTTGCTCTTCTATACAAGCTTAAACACCTACTTATGCAAAGACCTTATATTTAAACACCTACAATTAGATGTCATTTTTATCCCACCTGTCTTGATAGGTATCTAGTCTTTCCTGGTGCATTTTAAAAATTCCCGTATTCATCCCCACAAAGAATAAGTGTTTGAAATATATCTCTGTAGTTAACAATATCATTGTGATACCATTCTAAATATCAATATTTTTATTCTATTCCTTCTTTGAAAATAAAAGAAAAATAGAAAAACCTGAGGTTATTTTTCCCATATCTTTTGACACATTAAATTTTATTTCCCATAAAATTTCAGCTCTAATTTGTCCTTGTGTAACCTACAAATGATGTTTATCTTTCTTATATTTCTTTTGGTTAGAGCAGCAGAATTAGACAATATCTCTAAAAATAAAATAGTAATAGCTACATAATCTTCCAGACTATTCAGACCCTACACTATCTAGAGTATAATGTATTGATTGATTACCAACAAAAGAATATTCCAAGTTGTTAGTAGAAAATACGCCAAATTGATTTGTGTGTTCTATCATTTTATAAAATAACAGCAAAACCAAGGTGCTACATTGAAAACATTTTCAATAAACTATTTGGTTTTCCCATTATTTTAGCAACAATAGTTATGGATATGAAAGCTGATGTTGGAATTTTATTTTACAAAAAGAAAATACTGCAATCTAGCACCCAATCTATGAAATATTGTCCCTATCTTTTCATAATTTTATATGAAGTATTAAAATGTAGTGAAAAATTAATTTGCTACTGAAAGAATATCTGCCTGTAGCAGCTAATACATTTTAAAGAGTTCTCAAAAAGTTCATCCATCTTAAAGGGCAGCATATTCATAACCTGATCCAAAGTTCTTGTGCTGTTCTATCCAAAGGTTATCTCATCAGGAAATTGAAAATTCTCCATTCAGACACATTTTGTTTATTTTCCTGTAATGTCCTTTTAATTCATTTTTTTCTCTTCCCTCAGCATTGATAAAGGATAAGAAGTAGGCCGTTGCTAGTCAGAGACATAAATAAGTCAAGAGAGGCCAAAGATAACTTCCATAAGGCTAACGATTTATTCCATACAGACATTTTCCCATATGCTTTATTGCATGTTTTATCTTTTCTTGTGCTTGTGTTCCATATGGCAGTAACTCCTCTCAAAACCTGTTCCCCTCTTTCAGTAGCATCCAAGGTTTTTGAAGAATGAATGAAGAAGTGGGTCTACAGTTAAGACTTTTGTAATTATGATTCTGCGAGGACTGAAACTGATGATGAGAGTGCTTATTTTGCAGCATAAAAAACAACAAAAAAAAAGTGATACTTTAAATTTATTGCCATTCAGGTAATACATCAGATTACAGTCTTCATTATTCAAAGCATTGAAATACATGGTCAAGATCAAAATGCAGTTTGAAAAAGGAAGTTCATTTGTGGTAGTAAATGAACTACAGGGACAGATAAAGAAAACAAAACCATCCAGAAATACATACTTATACCAATCACTAAATCTAGTTGAAGTATGTCTCTCTTTTATTAGGATATAAGATGGCTATCATCCTCTGAATACCAAGTCCTTTACTTATTGCTTCACTTTCTGAAATTCCTGTTAGATTTACTACTGCAACTTCCTTGTGTTGCATTTTCTCACCTTGCATCAGCCTGTTATGCTGCCTCAAAGACTGCAAAATCTCAACATATCCTTAGATGTATATCATACCAATCATCTCAGATATTTTCATCATCACACATACACCTACAATATTCTTGTCCTACTTTGTGACCATACTATTAATCCCATTTTTGCTTCTTCTGCTTCTAGTTTCTTTTGTTTATACCATTTTTTTTGTTTGTTTCCATTTGTCATTATTATTTCTTCCATTGCCATTCACTGTGTGGCTGAAGCAACTTAGACTGTAAAAGACCTGGTAAACAGAGCCAAGGAAAAAAAAAAACTTTAGGGCGTGACTAAAAAACAGCTAGCCCAAAACTAGTTGTGGTGCAAATGTACTAACTTGGAACTGGAAAAATAATCAGGGATATATTTGAGGCTTAAAATACATAGCACTCATTCTTCCCACACAGTGTGTTCATGTACCTGTTTTATTTAGTAGAAATAAAAAGTCACTTTGAGATGACAATTCATCCCACATATTTCAGGATGGAATGAATTGCCTTGAAGGAACAAATCATGCCTATCTTTCCCATTTAGTATAAGGTAACTTAGACAAATGGCTTCAATTACATCCCTACTTCTTAATGACTAAAGTTTAGGCAAGATGAATTCTACATGTATTCCGCAACAAGAGTAAAATTCTGGAGAACTCTGAAGTATTACATGAAAGTACTTTTTGCCACACTTTTTGTTTAACATCCAAAATCTTAAGATTAAAACAAACAAACAAAAAAACTAATTGCAATGAACTGTAATAACAAAACAAACACATAAAAAGAAAAACCTCTTTGTCTTCCAGGCTGTTAGCCTTCGGTGAACTGAAAGTACTTTAGAGATGCAGCCAGGAATACTAGAATACTAATTTTAAAGATAAAAAGATAAGCAAGCACTGCAACCTGAAAATTATGTCTAAAAGGATATGAATGCAGAAGCTGTGACTACAAGGGAAAAGGAGTTAAAACAAACAAAAAAAACTAGTTCAAAATATCTTAAGGTTTAATATTATGATATTTGCTACAGTATTCTCTTTTCTAGCAAGAAATAAACTAAATTAATGAAACAGCTGCACATACTATGATTATTCCTTATAGTATCAGAAGAGATCAACTTTGTGAAACATATCTTTGGGATAAAAATCCATGTTTTTTCCTGTACCAGATGTATTTACTCCTCTGACAACAACAAATTCTGGTTCAGTCCTTTAATAAGCCACATGATGTATGTTGAGAAGAATCATGATCTGAGTGACTTGCTAATGGATTAAACTATTTTTTTCAGGTATTAAACATTTTCACATAAGATCAATCACATTGCTCGTATTCAATAATTGCAGTGTAGTTTTCCTGTTATAAAATCAATAATACTACTCAATTTCTGGTCCTCTTTAATTATTCAGACTTTAACAATACATTATATTATGCATTATTCTTGAAGTAATATGAAGGAATAATTGACCGACACTGATATAATAGAATGCCATCAATATTTTAATTTTAAATAGAATTATACTTCAAATTACATTCATCACTTGAAACACAGGAGGATAATTCTTAAATTATTTTAAATAAAAATAGATCATGTTAACTGTCACATATAAGGGACAATTCCAAATAACCACCTTTAGTTTTGTACTCTATCTACATGTCTATACCTGGAAGATTGAGAATACCGCATGGGGAAATTTGAGCATACATAAAATGTCTCACTTACTCCTTGCACCATCATATGCAAAGGCAGGCCAGAAGCAGAAACAAGAACTTGCTTCACTTAGTAAATCTCCACTGATGCACCATCTTTTGGGAAGAGAGGTACTTCAGTCTCTGGTGAGGAAATCATTGGCACAAAAATGCAATCTGGGCATAGCAGCTAACTGCCTGGTGAAATTCCTGTCCCTTTCTCAGTATCCCTTTCTTACTTAATGAAGCAGTGGAATGTTGTGTCATCTCTTCATCACCATGAAACTTTGAATTTTATCCTTGATGCTCATGATTAGGAATCTCTCTAAAATTCTCGATAGTCTGCAGGTACTCGCCAGTGATGTTTCTTCCCTAAATGATTACTGCAGAGTTTGAGCAAAGCATTTCAGCATTTGACATATTTTCCTGTTGGCTGGGTGGATGGGTGGGGGGATGGGGGGATTGTCTTCAGTCATTAGCATGTCTTTGATAGGGTGGTTTCTTGCTGAATTTTGTCATTCAAACAATCTCAAGACAGAATGGTTCTTTTGTTCCATTTGAGGGACATCTGGATCCTGACAATGAAGGGGACAATTTGTCATATAAGTGTGATTGCCTTTTTCTTTATTGATGTTTCTTTTTAAGCTCTACTGAAACACTACTTCGTTTCTGTGAAGAAAATAAATTTAAACTTCATCTGACATAGGTCTCTTTCCTTCATTTCTTGGCTAAGCTTCTCCTGTGTCTTGAGTAATTTATAAAATTCTGGTGAATCTGAAAGCAAAGTGAAATGACAAAAACTTGCCTTGCATGAATGTCTGATAGGAAAACAAAACGATCTATAGTCATTCTATAGATTTGTCTTACAGTAGTTTTTTACAGTCTTTTTATGTCCATGTCACATGAATTTTAACTGGATCAGGTATTTCTGAAGATACTTTTAAAATTATCTCCTACTGTTTGCTTCTTTGTTTGTTTGTTTGTTTGTTTGGGTTTTTTTTAAGATTATGTCAGATTTACTTAGTAAAATGCTTTCCACTATGTGGTGGGTTAGTATTGGCTGACAGCCAAACTCACACCCTGCTGCTCAGTCAGGATGGGGGAGATTATAGGAAAAAAGTAGGAATGAGAAAGCTCCTGGGTTGAGATAAATACAGAGACTTTGCTTATTCTATTGGGTGTAGGTTACCAGGTCTGTCAGTGAGGGGAACTGCAGGGGTGATGTCTGCAAGGAAAGGTCAGGGGCTGATCTGTGCTGGACACAGCCAGTTCCAGCTACCTCTGCAACAGACCCACTGCAACCAAAGCTGAGCCCATCAACAAAGCTGGTGGTGCCTCTGAGAAAACATATCCAAGAAAGGCCAAAACACTGTAAAGAAAGTGTAAGGAATGAGGAAAAAAAATCCTGCATCAGAGAAGAAGGAGGGGGAGGATGTGCTCCAGGTGCTGGAACAGATATTCTCTGGCAGCCCATAGATAGAGAGGACCCACACTGTAGCAGGGGAAAAGTGAAGGAGGAAGGGGTGAGGAACTTTTATGAACTGACTGTAACTCCCCATTTCCTGTCTCCCTGGTGCTGCCTGGGGAAAGGGGAGACAGAAGATTCAGGAATGAAGGAGTGAAGCTGAGCCTGTGAAAAAGGAGGTGGAGGGGAGAAGGTGCTAGTTTAATTTCTCTTTGTTTCTCACTATCCAACTCTATTTTAATTGTCAGTTAATTAAATCAATTTTCCCCAAGCGTAGTGTATGCTGCCCATGACAGTAATTGGTAAGTGATCTCCTCACCTTTATCTTGATCCATGAACTTCATCTCATTTTCCCTGTCATCCTGGCTGGATGAGTGCACTGCCTGTGTGCAGTAGTTTTGCCTTGCTTAAGTATGCTTTTTCAGAGATACCACCATCTTGGCTGAGGGGCTCAGCTGTGCCCTGTGTTGGGTCTGTTGGAGCTGGCTGGAACTGTCTGTGTCCGGCACAGCACAGCCCCAGCATCTCGTCACAGAGGCCACCCCTAAAGCCTCCCTTCTTACATTACCTGGGAACCAGCACCCAGTAAGTACTTCTGACAGTTGTGCAGCTGAGAATAAGAGAAGTAGGTGTATTGTTAATGCAGGCGATTTACAAGAGTCATTGTCTCAGTTTTTCTAGAGGTAATTTTTCCATTTTGGGGGTAGAATTTTGGCTGTACTACTGTAAAAATTAAATACAGGTTAGTCCATGCCCATTAGTGCCTGGGTGAACTACATGTTGGTTAACAGCTAATATTTGAATGTTTCAAAAGACTGAAGCAGAATTTTGTGCAAGAGACTTGTTGGTTTTCATGTTCACCAGTGTTGTGCACTACTCTTAAACTGATTAGATGCTTTCCCCAATTATTTTCTTTCTATCTGCTTATATGTGACCCATACATTAGTTGCAATACAAACTCCACAACTGTGTTCTGATTACAACTAGGTAACACTTTGGAAAATGTTAATTAAAAACTCATTCTTTAAACAAACAAACAAACAACAAAAAAAAAAGTCCTTGGTTTGGAAACATTGCTAGAATTATTTCATTTGGCTTTATCATTTTGACTCAGGCCTAAATGGAGATTTCTATTCACCTTTATGTAATTTCTAACATAGTTTGGGGTTTTTTTTCTATTTAAAGTCAATACTGAAAAAGATCCACTTTTTTGTAGATTGTCACGTTATCTGTGGTGATAAGTCACTAGTCAGAAACATGTAGCTGTTTGAAGTCTGTCCATTTTGTTTGTTAAGCTAAAGAACAAATAGCATCTTCAATAAAAAAATCAGAAACAGTTTTTGGAGAAGAGTTTGCCATTATCACATACTCTATGGTCCTGGACTAGCTGCTGCATGAGATAGACAGCAATTTTTTAATTCCATCTGGCTCCATGCTCTATGCTTTACTTTCTCCCCCAATTCCCGTTTTGCAAAAGAAACAAGAAATAAAAAAGCATGCTGTTTCCCTATCAAGGAAAAGTAAAGTGGCTTTTTCTGCTTCTGCGAGTTTAATTTGTTGCATCATCATTCCTCATAGTGACTGAGAGATGTTAGTGGGACTAGGACACTGACACATGTAGCTGTTTACAAGAACCATTTTTATGAGGCTTTTTAGAAGAAAAAAAAAAGCAAGAAAGGAAGAGTTCTTGCTTCACAAAATGAAAAGCTGGCTTTCTACAGGTTTGAATTCCAAGAACTGAGGTAAGTGAAATTTCACACAGCAACAGAAAATTCTGATAAAGACTACTATTCTAATTAATAACAGTCAAATAATCTTAATGGTTGTAAAAACACCTTTGATGAGGGAAATAGTGTACCTACATTTAGTCTAGAATTATGCCACTTTTCTTCGGTTAGCCATAATGTTAGCAGACCTCAGTTCAGACTCCATCAGCTCATTCTTTAGGAAATTCAATTTGCTCAGCTATGTGTTAGGTGGAAAAAAGAGCTATGAGAGAAAGGCAAAAACAGAATAAAGAAGATGGGAAAAGATATTTCCTTTTATACTGCATTCACTTTGTCAGAATCTGCTTTATTAGTAGCTGCAGAACGATGAGTAAGCATGAACACTACCTCTCCCATCTTGTATTCTTTATTAGTTCTGTTTTTGGAGACTATTGCAGTAGATTGTTGTAGGATTTTAGTCACTTAAATGAAATAGAATTTGTTTACTGTCATTTATGTCATCTTATCAAAGGTGTCTTAAGTGCGAGAAAAACAGTTAATTTTAGATGCCAGAGTCTTTTTGTCATACTTAGCTAAGGAGAAAAATTCAATTTGATGACAACCCTTAGTCCCAAGCTAATAAAAATTTCCCCTGAAGATCTATTCTAAATGATATGGTGAGTTGTCTTATGTTAAGCATTGACTAGTTAAATATGTTTAAAAGTTCAGGCTAGATAATTACATGCAATTTAAAGGCCTTTTCTGTGTTTAAAAGGCTAGAGAATAATAGGTTTTATTACACTGTTGGAGGAACACAGTATTTCATAAGAAGTAGGATTCTAATTTATACAACTCTCTAACTTTTCAAAGAATCGAGTAGTTGCATTTCAGTTATACAGTTGGACAAAGATCCTTCAGGAGTCTTATTTTTTCAGAACACATTTTCTACTACCATAAACAGAGTATTATCTATCTTAATTTAAAACTATTACAGTTTTCTGCCACTGAAATGATTGAGGAAATTTATCAAAATCTTGCCATGCAGATGTAAAAAAAAGAAACATTGTCTTCATGGGATAAAAAGTCCTTTTGTTCTTCACTGTAGATTTCTTTGGACATTTAAGTTCATTATAACTCCGTTTGGCACTTCAATTAGAAGTACTGGACTTTAGTCAAAAGATACTGTTACATTCAATTTGCTGTCTGTGTAGAGTGAAGAAAAAAAATAAAAATCTGAGAAATCCAGCAGCTTCTGAATCATTTTCTCCTTGTCAGTGAGCAAGTAGATCTATTTACTTACATACTTAGCCTTCTTGCATTTTGCTTCCATGACCTTTTTTCTCAACTCAACTGTGTTCTCCTCTGTTAGTCCAAAACTGGTTTATTAGCTGAATTAATGAAGTACTAGTCATCCTTCTTACAAGAAACTCTTTTGTATTAAATTATTTTATTTCTACTGAATTAAAATTCTCATCTCTACTGGAGAAGAAAAACCATGAGCACAGATGCAACTACTCTTTAAATGAAAGGAGATAGATTGTGAGAAAAATTTTCATGTGTTATTAAGAAAGAATATCTTTGTTAAGGATGGGCCCTCCAGTGAATTTTCCCACCTTTGGGTTTGGTTTTAGTATCCCCTTCCTTTGTCTCACCTGACTGCAAGATACTGTCCCTACATCAGCTGGCCAACATGTTTCTGTACCCATGTCCAAACTAGACCAGGGAACTGAACCAGCCAAAGGAAAAAAAAACCAAATACAAAACACAAAAAGCAAACCATCTGATTGTGACAGCTTTGACAGTTTCCTGATCTAGTTCTGTATGTGCTTGCACCAAAAATTTTGCTGGAAAAGTGGAAGATGCATTAGAAGGGCAAGAATAAGCAACCAGTAGAAAACTAAAGGCTTCGGTCCCTGAAATCAGTGTTACCCCCAAAGACCTTCATGTCTTGGAGCTGTACCATCAATACAGACATTGCTATATTCCCTTTTACCTGCATCTTGCTATTCCACTTTCTGCTTTCATCATGAGCCCAGAGGGTAATGATTAAACACCACTCTCTTTGCAAACATCCTTTTTGTTCTACACTAAGCACACTTTTTGTTTAAATGATTGAATTTACAACACAATTTGAACTTGAAACACTTACTTCCAATCTGTAATCAGTTTGATTTGCTGCTTCTGTTTCAGATCTGGAGAGGAACTTTTGTTTTGGCAGCTGAGCTATTTTTTTTCCACCTATACCCACCGATTAAAATTAGAATTTCTTCCTATTTATGAAAGAAAAAATCTCTTTCCAGAATTTCTATGCTCAGAGACATCTAAGGAGTTTCTAGGGAAAAAAGGATTTCTTATTTAATAATTTGATCAACTCAACAGAAAGATAACATTTAGTTCTTGCTAACAGTAAATATTTAATAAAAAAATAAAAAAATATGCAAAGTATCATATCCTGTATAGCTACAATTGAAATAAAGTCAATCATAAAGTCGGGACTGATTTCAGTAACCTAATTTTGTGTGTACATATATATACACACTCTAAAATAGTCACACACATATATATACACACTCTAAAATATATGTGTATATAAGAATTATTTAAACTATATTATTTTATATGCGCAGTTTTTCAGAGAAAGATTTTTCTTCTTTGAAAGTCATTCTCTTGTACAGCGAGCCCATCCTGCAAGGGTTCTATTGTTATAAACATTTTTTTTCAAAATGCTGACTAAAAAATTAACTAAACATGGCTACTATTTTTAGACATAATAATCTATCTGGTACTAAATGTACTGCTTGACGAAAGATATTTTCTCAACTTGATATCAGGTCTGGAGCCCTCCACCCTAGTGATCTTTGCACTTATGGCTTGTTTGTGTGTGTGTGTCTGTATGTGCAGGAGCACCTGCATGACAAGATAGAGCTTTTCCTGCTCACTAAAGCTTAAAACTGCTTCCAATTTTATGATTTTGATTTATTTAAAATAATCTATATCATTGATTCTTACAACAGAGGGGTCTAAGATTTACCCTAAAATTACAAATGCATCTTCTATTTTCTTCTGCATTTTCATTCATTAACAGTGAGAAGTGGTCAGAGACCTAGGAAAGTTCTGAAAAGATCTCCATGGAGCCAATGAGACACCAGTGCGATGCTGTGGGTCATTGTGTTCTAAACCTATGATAAGGCTACTCCAAATAAAATAGACATTCAATAACCTTAAACTTCACAGAATTATAGAAGAGACCTAGGAAAGTTCTGAAAAGATCTCCATGGAGCCAATGAGACACCAGTGCGATGCTGTGGGTCATTGTGTTCTAAACCTATGATAAGGCTACTCCAAATAAAATAGACATTCAATAACCTTAAACTTAAGATCCTTGTCTTCAGTACTTCTTTAATTCTGTGTTGTTTGGATTAATTTCTAATGCTTTACTGTTCATCTTTTATTGTACTTTAATATTTGAATGTGAAAAAAAAATCTGAAATACTTACTAGAAAAGATATCATTCTAGCAAAGCAATTAAAAAACGTCCTAAGTAAAACTTCCTCAGGTACTTTGCTTATTAAATAGTAACTGACAGATAAATGCACAGTACAGTTCTCAGACTTATTCAAGTTGTAAGTCTGTTCAGTAGAACAGATAGGGACAAGAAGTGATTAATGCATATATTCTAATATATTTAAAGAACTATGATTACATGCAGAAATACTCCATCCAGCTTCTGCATTTTCCACCTACCACAGCAGTCATCCAAGCAGAGAGGTCTAATCTGAAAAAAGAACATAATTTATTAGAGTAATACAAGGAAGCACAGCATTTCATAACAAAAACCTTCAAGCAACAAGAACTCCTAACAGTAACATATTTTTCTTCGGTTTTGTATTCAAACATTACCTCCAGAATCTAACTGAACACTGAGAAGTAGTCTCATTAAATGCAATTTACCTGAAATGAACTAATTATTTCCATGTCTTAATTTTGTGGGGTTTGTGTAGTACGTAACTCACGATTGCAAACTGCTTTTCAGTATGTTTCTGCAGGACAACCAGGGGATCAGGTCCAGCCAGATGGGTTCATGAAAGGCAGGTCCTGCCTGACCAACCTGATTTCCTTCTATGACCAGGTGTCCCATCTGGTGGATGAGGGAAAGGCTGTGGATGTTCTCTACCTGGACTTCCACAAAGGCTTTGACACTGTCTCCCACAGCATTCTCCTAGAGAAGCTGGCGGCTCATGGCTTAGACAGGTGTAGTCTTCAGCAGGGTAAAAATAAAACTGGCTGGATGGCTGAGTGCAGAGAGTAGTGGTGAATGGAGTTAAATCCAGTTGGAGGCTAGTCACAATTGGCGTTTTCTAGGGATCAGTTTTTGCGACAGTTCTGTTTAATATCTTTAAACAATGATGTCAACAAGGGGACTGATTGCACCCTCAGAAAGTTTGTAGATGACACCAAGTTGGGTGGGAGTGTCAAGCTGCTCAAGGGGAGGAGGGCTCTGCAGAGGGATCTGGACAGGCTGGATCAATGGGCCAAGGTCAATTGTATGAGGTTCAACAAGGTTAAGTGCTGGGTCCTGCACTTGGGTGACAACAACCCCATGCAACGCTACAGGCTTGGGGAACAGTGGCTGGAAAGCTAGCTGCCCAGACGAAAAGGACCTGGAGGTGCTGGTTGACAGCCAGAAAAATATGAGCCATCAGTGTGCCCAAGTGGCCAAGAACGCAAATGGCATCCAGGCTTGGAACAGGAACAGTGTGGCCAGCAGGAGTAGGGAAGTGATTGTGCCCCTGTACTCGGCACTGGTGAGGCCGCACCTTGAGTACTGTGTTAAGTTTCGGGCCCCCACTACAGGAAAGACATTGAGACTCTGGAACATGTCCAAAGAAAAGCAACAAAGCTGGTGAGGTGTCTGGAACACAAGTACTTTGAGGAGCAGCTGAGGGAACTGGTGTTGTTTAGCCTGGAGCATACTGAGGGGAGACCTTAGCGGTCTCTACAACTACCTGAAAGGAGGTTGTAGTGAGGGGGGGTTCAGTCTCTTCTCCCTTGTAACGGGCGACAGAATGAGGGGAAATGGCCTCAAGTTGCACCAGGGCAGGTTTAGGTTAGACATTAGGAAAAAATTTCTTCACCAAAAGGGTTGTCAAGCATTGGAATGGGCTGCCCAGGGAAGTGGTCTAGTCCCCATCCCTGGAGGTATTTAAAAGACGGGAAGATGAGGTGCTTAGGGACATGGTTTAGTGGTGGGATGGCAGGGTTAGGTTAATGGTTGGACCTGATGATCTTAAAGGTCTTTTTCAGCCTAACTGATTCTATGATTCTATAAAGAATACCACACATTTTACATGTCATCATAGAGCATTTCCTTGATGACCTACTACTTAGAACTAAATGTATATTTTATTTACACTCTTGAAACATCTCTTTTTTGGTCCTCAAAGATTCATAATTATTTGTATAAATACTCAGGCACATTATTGTCTCTTTAAATTGTGTGACTAATATGAATAGTGTCTGTGAATATGATAAACTATAGGATCTTAAAATTATTATCAAAGTTAAATATAGATTCTGTCAGGCTTAACTGAGGAAAAGAACAGATGAAACACAGCCTTTTGGGAAGACTATTTCACCATCAACAGTCTGTTTACCTACTGAAAAATCATTCTCTATCTGGATACTTTGCAAGTATATATCCACTAAGATCTAAAATATTTATGTTTTCCTTATGTACACACTAGGCTTATCACATAATTATATGTTAAGTCTCTAGTATTCAGAAAATAATGATAAAAAAAGCATTTAACAACTCTGTGAAGTCAATTTTCATTAAGGGAATTCAGACATTTTAGTGCTGTATTCTCAGTCATCGTAGAAAGGTCACCCCAGATGGTGCAGATGATGCACATGGCAAACAGGAAAGCAGGCAGAAAGCAGGTTTGAAGATAAGAGAATTAACACCTCGTTGGTAAGTCTGAATGGTGTAAAAACCACTACCTTAAAAAATTGTTATGCCAGATTATTACATTGCAAATTGACTGTTTTCTTGTTTGGGCTATAGGATATATGTTAGTTCAGAGCAGGCTTTACACAATGGTTAGAATTCGGGGAAATGCAGCAACATTACTAGAAATATTGTCTGAGTGGGATATCACAGGGTAATGGTCAGGGTGAAAACATAACAGCTGTGTTTTGCTTTGAATGGAGGAGGATCTGAAATGTAAATATATAAATATTACTCACTACATTTCTGTTAAACTCTAATGTGAATTATACAGGTGCCCTAGAGCCTTATAACCATCTGGGTACTATGCTAGCTTGACAGGCTATGGACAGAAACAACAGTCCTGCCAAGAAAAATATCTCAAAGCAATCTGTGTTTCACCAGCCCGAAAAAATAGCATAGCTTATTTTTCAAGTGCAATCCTCAGTTCATTATAACATTCTGTCGCTTAATAATATTATCTGACTCCATGTAAAGCAACCAATTAAAGAAACTAGTTAGCAGCGCTGTGTACATCAGCTTCAGGCAATAATTTGTCCTAGAAATCAGATAGAAATTGATGTAAACTGATATGTACACAACTGCATCTCCTCTACTGATTATTCTTTTTGCTCCCCATCCCCTGTCTCTAAAGATCAGGTGCAGCATGGTCACCATTTTTATTTTCTGTCTGACTCAAATACTTCTCTTCAAAACTGTTTTCATTTTCAGGAATGGAGTATGTGCCTTAAGGCTGTCAGCTTAATTCTTGCCTGGTATAAACTGCCATAGTTACACCAGTTTAGAGCTTGCTTCTCTGTCTTTCTCTCGCCTCTCTGTATATGATTGTTTGCTGTTATGACCCTTCTGTCATTTCATTTCTGCTATGATGAAATCCAAGTATCTTTCTGAAGGGCATGTCCTTCTCTGCAAGCAACACAAGCTCAAGTGTTTGGGCCTTGTAACAAGGTACATCATTATTAATTACACTTTATACAATCCTGTCTGTGTCTTGATCATTATGAACATTCAGGATAATTAGGTCCCTGCCTAAAAATAATTTTTATATATAAATCTTACCGATATTTCAGAAAAGTATATCTGTCTTTACAGAGGGGACAGAGACAGCCCACTGAAAAGACAATGACCAGATATCTTTTAGAATAGTAGCTAATTCCATCATGTACAAATAAAAGCATTTCATTTTTCTTGGAGGCTATCTAAATAAGAAATCTGAACCTTTGAAATTTAATAGCAAATATGTACATTTTCAGGGTCCCCTTGGACTATTTTTAGCATTTTCACAGCAAGTTTTCATCATGCTTCAATAGGAATTTTGGGTCCTAAAGAATTGAGAGTATCTCTACTATAAATAAATAACTAGAGAGTATCTCTACTATAAAAAACTATAATAAAGTCCCCACAGTCCTGCTAAATTAAGTCAATATGAATTATTTCAATTAATTCTGTAGATCAAGCCCAAGGCTCTGTTTACTCATGTTTCTGAAAATTAGATGCAATTTATAGCAATGCCATTCCTTTTATCTTGTCAAAGTTCCTTTTTTATATCCACTGCATTCTACTTTGTATCTTGTTTCCCAGTATTAACTCACCATTACTTTTCTTTTTTGTGCCTGGAAACAATGAAGGAAATGTGTTCTGAGAGCTGGAGCAGCACAGCTATGTGGGAGAAAGAAATGGAAATTTTAGAGTCCACGTAATGGCAGTTAATATATAATGAATACCATGACCACAAAGTGTAGACCTGCTCTAAAACTTCCTTTTCAAAGGTGCATAATGGCATTATCTTTTCATATCTGAAATAACAAAGGGGAAACTGCGTTGATTTCGCTGCTGGATGGATACAGTACATCTTCAATTCTATCTTTTGCAGTTCGTGTTCTAGTCATGGTTAGATGGATTCTATTAATCTTTCCAGTAGGTATTTTTCTCTACTTTGTCTACTATTGTATCTCTTGTCTGACATCACTTTTCAAGACTATCCACTGCACTGTCTTTTGTCCATCCTATTGGCAGCCTGTCGTGCTGTATTCCTATAAGAATTTTTTATTTGTCCTCTTTATTTTTCTTTTTATTTCTCCACATTTTTCTTATTGCAATGGGCCTGCTTTTCTTTTTATTTTTTTTTCTGTGCTTTGTGTATATTATATCTAATTTTTGTTGTTATCTTTTATTTCCTGTTTCATGGCAGCATTCAGTAAGCAAGATTCCAGTTGCATTTTCTTGGGTTTCTAAACATACGTACAGCTGCCACTGGATGACGTACATAATACCAGGAAACAGTAGCTTTCTCAGATTTCCCCTCATTCTCATGTCTTCTTCCCTCACTACTTATACACTTAAAAATATTTGATGCAAGTCCCATTTGGTTGAAGCTATATAACTTCCATATTACAAGATACGAACCAGTTTTTACACATATTAAATATTCACAACACTGTAGACACATAATGCTAATAAGTGACTTAAATGTCCGTTCTTATTAGCAATATAGACGAACATCCAGTAGATTTTCTGCAACTATTGCAACATCTGCAACAGCAGAGCTGATACCAATACTTTGATTTGAGGATGAAGCTGATTTGCTGAAAGCACAATTAAATTGCAGTACACAGTTGAGCCAAGTCATAACTGGAGACCCGAAGTTACAATCAATCATGTACAGTTCAGTACCGAAGTATTGAATAAATCAATGTAGATAAACAGAATACTGCTAAGTAGAAGCAATGCTTTAAAAAGCAAGACTTTTAAAGATGTGTAGAAAAAGGGGTTTATTATCATTCTTTGTACTATCTGTTTGCTGGCATCCTTACCTTGGTTTTAATTAATTTTAATTCTTCTTTAAAAATTGGTGTTTGAAAATGATGAGCAACTTTCCAGAGGATTTACTGATTACTTATCTCTACTGACAATAGTATCTCTACTGGTGTTGCAATACTATTTGCAAGTTCCATCAAAAATCACACCTGAATTAGACATTATATCAATATATAGGGTCACACTTTCTCTTAAAGATTTTACAGATTCTTTATAAAAAGCTACTAACTTCCTCAAGCTTAGCAGCCTGAGATATGTGATTCCTTAACTTACATTCATTCA
This sequence comes from Egretta garzetta, assembly GCF_000687185.1. Taxonomy (NCBI): domain Eukaryota; kingdom Metazoa; phylum Chordata; class Aves; order Pelecaniformes; family Ardeidae; genus Egretta; species Egretta garzetta. The sequence goes on along the minus strand of NW_009260478.1, from coordinate 85,363 downwards.
GACCAAATATCCTACTTTATATGATCTGTATCATCTGTTAAAACAGCCTGTCTTTCTCCACCAGCTCTGAAGAGAAGCTAAACTGCCAATTCAAAGTCTGAATTTAGATATTTACTCTATCTCATTTGATGAGGTGTTTCTATTGAGAGCAGGACTGAAATGTGTTCAAGAATCTTGCACAGCCATGACAGTGTTTATGATATAGATCATATGACTGTATTAAAAGCAGTCTGTGCATATTAGCCCACAGAAATTCCACACAAAATCACACTCTCCAAGCTGTACCGAATCACTCTTTGAGCCACTGAGCCCCACGGTCTATGCTCCATGAGACTGCAGTAGTTTCATACAAAATCTAAACAAAATGTTGTCATTCATATTTATGGACAGTGATGTTCTGAATAAGATCAGGTCCGTAATGGGAAAGCAATATATTTTATTAGACCAACTTACCTGGGAAATATTGACACATTTTCAGACATGCTAGATTTTTTTCCAAGTGATAGTATTACTTCATGTTTTGAGGACAATCAGACCTTAATCAAACCAATTTCCAGAGATGATTATACCTCAAAAAGACTGGGCTGTGTAAAGACTCCCCTGCATTTAATCTACTGAGCCATTAGCTCGTGTCATAGATTATTTAATTGCTGTAGGAAAGAAGCAGAATGTGGCAGGAAAAAAGAAACACTGAAGAAAACAACCCTCCCCTCAGAAAACCCTCATTCATCAATTCAACAATTATTCAGATAGAACTGTCAAGGAGTGAAAATGGCCACTCGGAAAGGTAAACCTAGATCAATGCAATGCTGGTTGTCTAAACAAATACAGGAAACCATTCAAGGCTCTAATGCCTTAGACTTTTACCTGAAATCACCCAGTAGGTAGGGAGAAAGGCAAATGACAGAAGTAATCCATTACCTATGAGAAACTCTGTTTAATGCAGGAACTGCGCTCTGGGGTTTGGGGGCTTTTTTGTTTATTGGGGAGGGAGGCATATCCAATTATTTTAATTAAATTTCTCTCTGAAAGGGGTGCAAGGCTGTGTCTCTGCATGTGTCTGTAAAGATGGATGGCTAATTTTGGTGCTTTTCACTGGAGTAAAATAAATGTTGAGATCAGGCAGAAACTACTAACTAAAATTTTTATTACTTATACCTACATCTTCCTTTTGACTTTTTTTCTCTCTTTTATCTCTAATACAATTTTTATAAACATGTTGTAGTGTTCTTCCTTGTTTGAGAACATGATCTTTATTTTACTGACATTAACTCTGATTTATTTTTTTTATACTGCATAAATGGATCTTTATCTTTCTTATGGACACAGGTTTCCTACTATCTGCAGATTTGGAAAGGAATACCCTAAACTAGTAACAAAAATTTACTTTTACAGCAGTGTTTCTCAGATCTTGTATCAAAAACATGACAGCAGTGGATCACAAAAGATAACTGGGTTTCAAAAATACTTAGCACACTGAAACAAAAAGAAAACCCCAACCCTTATATTTTTATTACATTTTATCCTTCTAGTTCAGCTAGTCTTTGTCAGCTTCTTGAAATATAAGAAAAAATGAATTGAGCTTATTAACAATATACTTTTGCTTTCATAGTAAATGTAATTTAGGGTTTTTTTTCTCCAACTAACAGTTCACCACCTTGGAATGGCTAAGAATCATTAATCTAGAAAATCATCAGTGACCCTACACAGTTGTTTGTGACATTTGTTTACATAAAATAATTTTGTACATCAACTGTGTAATTCTATAGCAAATTATTCCATTTTAGCAGGGAACAACAGAAGTTGCTTGAATGCCTTACATAAAGAAGCTGATTCAAGTTTGGCTCTGGAGGTTCAGATCATAAGCAATATTAATGACTCTCTTATCCTTCTTTTATATGTTTAAGGAAAACTGCTGTCTGGGAACTAATGTCGGGTTTCAAGATGAAAATGTATTTTGAGCTTGTTTGAATGATCTTGCCATAAGTAGACATGACTTCTTTTGTAACTTTGCTTGCTTAAAATGTACCAGGACTCACTGGAAGCAAACCTCTAGGAAACAGAAGGTGAGAGATCTCTTCCCCCATCACCCATGAGTAAGAGTGTGTTTATATTTTACTTTCAGAAACTGAGTACTTAAAGCTGACCTGGCCATTTTTTAAAAAAAATATAAAGAACAAGGCTTGCTCTTGGCAAGGAACAATTTTCTTTTTGCTTGCTTGCCTTCCCTTCCTCTCTTTTCTACTCAGATTCTTTGTTATAGTCCAAAGAGAATAAAAAAATGCTGAAATGCTTTCTTCTTTAGTTCTCCAAATATAATATGGGCTATTTGAGCCTGAACTGTAGGCTTCAGCTGTGAACTATGTTGTTCTGGAATGCCAAGGTTCAGCATGGTTCATATAGTCCTTCTTGGAGCTTTATTTTATGCTTCTTCTAAAAGTTATCTCTGAATTATGAATAAGCCTAAGAAAAAGCAAAACAAAGCAATGTTTCTTTTATGAATGATGCTCAAGTATGGATAATGGAAAAAAAGCCTTATGGAGAAAAAAATGCTGTTTTTCCGATTGACTTCCGCAGTAATGATATACACTCAGAGCTACTAAAGTTTTCTCGGTGTTATAACTTTATCCATATATATCACTGCAGGGGGGTTGGACTACATGACCTCTAGGGGTCCCTTCTAACCCAAAACATTCTATGATTCTATGAGTACAATGCTCTCATGGCTACATAAAAGTTTAAAGTTGTTAATGCAAGTATAATAATTGGTTTTATTACAGAGAGAGAATTGATAGCAATTTCTAACACATTCTAATTAATTCTTGTTTTTCAGGAATGTACTTGTAGACTTCCTGCTTAAAATTCCTTTATGGAATGATTAAATGTAGAAAGTCATTTCCGTATGTGTTAATTTTAAGAAACGTAAAGTGACTCCAGTAAAGTGATATTTTTACTTAGTAATTTTCTTCTTTGGGTGAGATACCATTTTAAACAATGTTGATGTTGAAGTAGTTCTTGGTGTATTAAAGTACAATTTAAGAAAAGGAACTAGATTAAGACGTTAGAGAGGAGTAACTATTTAAGTTACTGACTGGTTGAACTTTGAGAATACAGTTTTAACCTCAAATGTTTCCTTCTGTTTTTTGCCATTAACTGTTCCTGCAGCAGTACTCTCCAAAAGACCCTAGAGGGAAATCTTTCCTAGCTTGGAAAGCAGTTCTGACTCCCAAGATCCAACATTATGTTGAGTACAAGAAAATGACATAGTTGCTCTGGATTAAGCCAGCAGTAACCATTTTTAGATTCAGTTCAGGTCTTTAGATTTCTCCAAGCCAGAAAAAAGAAATAGCACTGTCTAATTAAAGTTTCTTCTACTTTATCAGAGAAACATTTGTTTTCCTTCCAGAGCAGACACTATCATCCCAATGATTTTGAAGATATGAATTTCAGCATGTATGATCATCAATAGAAGGCAAGCTTGAGGATAAGCATTCACCAGCACTCAGAAGTCACCTTGTTTTATGAATAGCGTTTCACAGAAAGATCTGTAAAGTCTTAAAATTAAGAAGTCATTATAATTGAGTAGAACCTTAATGGTAAAAACATATCACAAACGATGTTCCTTGTTTCCTGAAAATTCCTTATTTCTTTAAAAAAAAATACAGAAAAAGAAAAAAAAAACTACTAAAGATAATTATAGATAATCAGATAGTTATTCTGATATAGAAAAGTTAAAACAAGTTAAAAATAATGTCTTTTTGTTACAGGTAAAACCAGTTGTTTCTAGTTGAGGGGTGTTAGTTTTTTTCATCCCAGTCTGGAGTACAGTTAATAGGAAGACTGGATTCTGCTATGAACTGCTATGAATGTTGCTGTATAAAAGACAGGAAAATGATATATACAGATGGAAGTGCAGCCTTCCCCTTTTAAACTTAGTAACTCTTGGGGAAATATTGCAAGGTGTCTTTCCTCATCTTCATTGCTGTCAATGACATCACTACTTCCCTTAGAGAAAAACTTTTTTCTCAACAGCTGTTATTATTTCATTTATTTTTGGATTTTGGATTCTGTACTATTGATAGAGTTTGTGCAATCTGATGGGTGAAATGGAGATTAAAAATTAGGTTGGCTGGACAGGTGACAAGCACATTAATGTCTTATAAGAACATCTAATTCCGGAAAAATTGAGGTGTGCTGCTCAACCAGGTTTTGGTTTTTTTCTACTGGTCTAGAGAAAAGCTGACAACATAAAAAGTATCAATGATTCAAAAATGCCTGGGCTTGGGTCCCCCAGATAAAATGGTCCTGTTAAAGTGTTGAAAAAAAAAAAAAAAACAAAACACAGCAACCTTTTCAAATTGTGTTATGTTGCCATGCTTTTATAAAACATTTTACTAAACAATACTTTAGAAATTTGTTAAAGTGATTGGGGGAAACATAACTAAAATAAATCAGGGTTTAACCAATTATTCTTTTCAACAAAATATATATGTTCTTCACATATATCTACCAGAGGCAAACGCGGTCCGGTATTTGAAAACCTGATTGTTGTCACTACTATTGCACTTATGTCAGCTTCATTTCTTATGTTATACATGTAATATATCTTCCAGACCAGTGATTTCTCTTCCTGCTCTTTCCTTCTAAAATCCATTCTGCACACTAGGAAACAGATGAATAAAACATAAGTTGCCTTCATCTTTTCCCAAATGGGGACTCACTTCTTTATAATTAACATATTAGAAAACATATATTTAAAAGTAGTTGCATTTAAGGGAAAACCAAAACAACAATTCAGTTACTTGGAAAACATTTCCTTTGTTTTAAAAGAGCAAGAACCTGATATGCTTAATGTGGTATGATTTTTATTTTTTTTATTAAGGGTTAAAATATCTTTTCCAATGAACACCTTAGATCTGTAAGGTGTTGTTTGAGTATCCCAGTTCTTATAATAATTAATTAAATGGGCTACATCTTGCTTAGTAAGTGATATTTAAATTCTATACTCTCCTATGTCTCTGGAGCCATAAGATATATGCTTGAGAAGAGCATGAGACTTATGAAGACCAAACAATTATCTGGTGAAAAGTAAATGTAGCAGAAATTATTTCTAAGCTCTTTCTTCATATTTATTTCTTTTATTTCTACAACAATTTTCTTCACCATCCTTCAAGTAGACTAATTGATTTCAATGGGAGTCACGCAGTTAAAATGTACTGATCTCTTCTGAATATTTATCTGTTAATAGCTATGTTAGGAATGCCTTAAGACAAATGGGTGTTTATTATAGAACATGTCATGTACTATTAAAGAATATGAAGCTCCCGTCTTCTTTTAGTTCAGTGCACTATAGATAAAACTTCAGGAGTATTTACTCTCAAGATATATGTAGGTTTTTGCGTGATATAAGTAACACATAACCAACCATAAAAAATCAGGTTAAAAGCCAGAAAGCCTTGCATCCTGTCTCATTACACCATTACTGGCTGTCTCATCACTATTTAAAGATTTCCAGTATGAGAAGTTATGCCTGAATATTTTTTTTTCTGCCCTAATAAGATATATTTAGTGAATTTGCTTAATGTATTTTTGAATATTTATCTTTTTATCCCTTGGCAAAATAAGTTTCCACTATATATTTTTAACATGCTAAAAGTACTTTCTTGAGTGTGTCATTTTTCCCAGCAATTTCACCATTAGGTGAATTAGGTGTTCTTGGATTTAGTACATCAAAAATAGAAAAAAATAATTTGCTTTGTAGTTTCTCAATGTAATTCATGATTTAATATTCCCCGTTTAAGCATATCCATAATGTATATTCCAAACTGACAAGCTCTGAACTGCTCTGTTTCTCCTGGGCATGGAAGCTTTTCCATACCCCTTAGTCTCTTTTCCCTTTCTTTACAATGACACAATAATAAACCTATTCCATAGATAAGATGTTGGTCCATACTGACTGATGAAAATACATTATGATACTTTCTGGTTTGCTTTCCACTGCTTTTCCTAATTATTGCCAATATTGTCTTTTCATCTTTTAAGCAACAATAGGTATTGATCCTTAACAACTTAAAAGTTTTCTTTTTTCTCTGAGTATTAATAACTACCTCAGGAGAGTACTATAGTTTCTTTGTAGTGTAATTGCTTCCAGTCCTTCCCATACACATTTTTAAGCACTTGAATTTGGTAATTCATTTTAATGTCCCGTGTTGCTAGATCATCTACACAGCTACGTGTTCTGTGTAGGTTTCACTGTACCAATTAACATCTGTAAACTTTGCTGCCTCAGTATTAACCCACTTTTAAAGAAATTATGAATATGCAGATTTACTGATGCATGTACAGGTTCACTGATAATTTTCACACACTGTGAAGCTGTGAAAAAGTCTTCATTTTACAAAGGCCATGTTATTCTCCTGTTTGTTCTGCTTGTTGGGACATTATGTCTTCAAAAGTTGTCTGCTGTGTAGTTCCCCGATTTCTATTGTTACCACTTATGCAAATGAATTTGGCTTTTGTGGAATTATATTATCTTCAGTGACTATGCTTTTATCTTAAGTCTCCTAGATAGTCCACAATATGTAAATCCATAACATTTATAGGCTTTTGAGTGGATAAGGCTGCCTAAATGTCTTCAGCTTTATGTGTTCACTGAACATAGATAACAAAGTCATCCTCAATAAATAGACATGCAAGCAACTAATAATACTTGAATCAAGAATCTTCTAGGTAAAGATGACTGGTGTTTCTCCAATTTGTGATAATATCAGGCTTAACAGGGGAAAAAAAATTCTTAGCAAGTGAATGCTGATTGATATACCTACCAGCATAATGATTTTGATCTATATTAAATATTGGTTTTAAACCTTGATGGAGATCAAGGTTCCATTGCACTTGGCAGCCCAAGAGCACAGAAAGCAGCAATTATCTCCAAAGGCTTAATAATTTAAGCTCACAGTCCTAGAAATGCTTACAAATTATCTTAATTGAAAAACTATTTGCAATTCCTGCACAATTAATGAAGCTGATTTCATACATAAATGTTATCAATTTGTTGGCCTAAAGAAATAGAAGAGAAAAAAATAAATCAAGAGGAAAATAAAATACAATAACCCTCCTTTTGCAGGGATAGAACTGATGTTAAATGAAATTCCTTTGACTGTGCAAGTCACAGTATCCATGCATAAACTGGAAAAATAGTCTAGAAACCTACATTCTGAAACACCTTAATTTCCATGTAGTTTGAGGTTTCTTCTTTTTAATCAAGTTTTTTACCCTTAAGCGATAGTTGTAAAGTAGGCATTTCAGCCCAATTCAGATCTACTTTAGTTTAGAGATTATTTATCTTTCACTTAATATTTAGGACTAGAACTGGAAAACTAAATTATCTTATTCATAAAATGTCATGAGTCAACTACAGTGCTTATGCCTGAAAGTAATGATTTTCATGGAGACTGTAGTACAGACACTGGCAGAATTTATAAATACCTTGAAATAACAATTAGTCTGAATCAGACAGTTCTAGCATGCCACTTGTGTTAGGTAGTAATTGAAATGTTTATGAGTTTTATTACTTCCCTAGTAAGATTGCCTGAGACTGAAACTCTGCAAGTCCACTCTGGTAGATGACAAGCTGACCATGAGCCAGCAGTGTGCCCTTGTTGCCAAGAAGACCAATGGTATCTTGGGGTGCATTAAAAGGAGTACTGCCAGCAGGTCGAGGGAGGTTATCCTCCCCCTCTATTCTGTCCTGGTGAGACCCCACCTGGAGTACTGTGTCCAGTTCTGGGCTCCCCAGATGAGGAACTCCTAGAAAGAGTCCAGAGGAGGGCAACGAATATGATGAGGGAACTGGAGCATCCCCACTATGAGGACAGGCTAAGAGAGCTGGGCCTGTTTAGCCTGCATAGAAGACCAAGAGGGGATCTCATCAACACATACAAATATCTTAAGGGTGGATGTCACAAGGACAGAGCTAGATTCTTCTCAGTGGTGCCCAGTGACAGGACAAGGGGCAATGGGCACAAACAGAAACATAAGAGATTTCAGTTGAATATGAGGAAAAACTTCTTTACCTTGAGGGTGACAGAGCATGCAAGAGGTCTAAATTCTGGCTTGGATGCCTAACATGACGCCCTGGATCAAACACTCTACCTGTATGTGCCTTACATAAAAATACTAATTCTTCGATCACAACAACTGATTCAATTGTCCAGAGCAAAAAAATCCAGGGCTACTTAATTTAGAGGCAGAACCATTTGGATAAGGTTTAACAGCTCTGGAGGTGATTTGCTCAACACTAGCTCAGGGATCTCAAGACCAGCCCACCTTACATATTTGGTATGGGGCTATGGAAAGAAGGTTGAAAACTTGTATGACCAAATGTATATAATTTCATCTGCCTTACTTGCCTAGGCCCCTCTTTATAGGGGCCTCTAGATAGAAGGTAAATTTAAAGTATGAAATAGGGCATATTAGTCATATCCTGAAAAAAAAAAGTTTTTCTCCTTTGCTATAAAGACAGCCTAGCTCAACTAGTTCTCATAAAGATGTCTATATAATGGATACCTGAGAGCTATTTAGGAGCCTGTAGCATCTAGCAGTGTTTAGACAACCAATGCCATTCCAGTGGCTCTTCCTCACCTGCTCCAGAAGGGTGAGGTGTCTTTTAAGTCCAGTTTCATATCTGTCAGTGCCATCTTGATACCCTAGAACATCAAAAGTTGATGGATGTAATAAATCTATATACATTTATAAAAAAAATTACATAAATACATATAAAATTGAATTAACTAAGCACCTAAAATGAGGCAAAATTAATTTACAACAGGTTCTCACGTTTACTCTATTTACCTCAAATGCCATTAAAAGTTTTTATCAAAGCTAAGAAAAGTTAATGAAAAGATAAAAAGGTTAAAAATACATTGTGTACACTGAAAATAAATTCTGAAAAAAACTTTTCACGTATCTGTTTCTTGTGAACTAATCAGAATTAGTTTTAGGTAGCACACTTGATTTGTACTCCTAACATTTCACAACTCTATGCCATCTTAACTTTGCTTTGCTATTTAATATTCTATAAAGCAACGAGTTGTTCTTACACGAATGTTCACAGTGTTCTTGTTGCTTAGTACAGGTATGTAATGAATAAAAATATATATATTTAAATTTTCTTTTCTTTTTGGTTATTTGTTCTTTCAAGGTCCTGTGTTTCATCACTGATTTGGGGGTGAGAAGCTGGCAGTAGAGTAGCCCAGTAGTTTGGAATATACCAAAAGAGGTACTTTAAAGAGATTTATGACCAAAGTGCCAAAGCTGAGATCGTCTTAAGAACTTCTGATGTGGCACAATTTCAACTTGACTACTCAGATCCCATTCTGAATCATCATAAAGTCAGAGTAAATAAGTATTTTGTCAAAAAACATGTAGCTTTCTTTCTTGGTTTCCTTATCTAATTGTGTCTAGAAGTATCTTGTAGCAAGACTTTCTGACACAGGAATATGAAGGATAGTTGATGGCAGTCACCAGGCTGAGAGTGTGGGAGAGCACCCATTATAAGATACCACCAGGCTTCACTGGTGCCAAGATCTCTATTAACAGAGAACAATGATGTCACTCACGATTTGGAAAAATCTTGCTTAGGTGCCAATAATAATGTTTTTCTGATAAGTTTTTCTTAAATGCACATCAAACAGCCATGAATGGCAGTGGTGTACAAGGTGAGGGAAGGGTTTGGCTAGAACACATCTCTCCAATATCAACAACTCACAGTATACTGAATATAAGTAAATGTACTAACAAAGATCTCAGTTTCCTAAACAAGTTTCTAAACACTAAAATTCATAGAGAAATCATTTGATTTAAACAGTGGGGAACAAATGGTGTTATTTTTTTCTCTTCTGAAACTCAAAGAAATATTAATCTTGCTTTGTTAGCATGGCCTAACTGAAACAGACTAGCCTGGTTCTAAAATAACATTACTTTGGGAAAAGCTCCCCAAACCCACTTTTTCAACTTTATATTACCAACTTTGCATATACATTTTGTAAAAAAGGTAGCTAATATAGAAAGATATAATTCATTTTTGTTATATTTCCCAGAAATTAAATGAGCATCAATGCTTATTAAATTATTTTGTTTATATCCTAGATATGTATTAACCTTTTTATTCAAGAACCAAGAATGGTCCTAGTAAGCAACATATATAGTCTTAATAAAAAATAATCCCTTTTTCTTTTTTCAATCACTAAATGAGGGCAATCAAGGTTTTAAAGTAGCTTCTATTTTACAGTGTTATTTGTGCAATTTATTTATGTTTAGCAGATTATACAACTCAATAAGGTCAGCAAAATTAATGACCAAAAAAAAGCCTTTCTAATGAAGGTCTGTAGTCTTCCAGTCTTGGGATCACTTGATTTGCACGGGTTTTACTAAGCCCAGAGACTGGAAAGTATGATTGTATGAACTGCTCTTAAGTAAATAACTATTTATTCATTGACATGCACATTACTGTTCTGGGAGAGGTGTGCTCTGGACTAAATCATTTTATATTCCCTGATCCCAGTGCCATCACCGAAGACAATGCTGCCAGTCCATGGTCAGGTGCTGAAGCCATGACCTCATTCTTTCCAGGAATGGCCTGATTAGCAACTTTGATGAGCTGTCAACTCCCACTTCTTTTTCTGTCTGAGTGTTTTATGTCTTATCAAGACAGTGTGGGGGTTTTTTATTGTCTTTGATGATTTCATGTCTATGTTCTGAAATGGGAGTAAAGGAATAATTCGTGAGTTTCACCTCTGTTCTTTATTCTTTCTTGTCTCACATAGCTACATTTTTTCTCGCTTACAGACGAAGATAACACTGGTAACTGTGATTAGTTCTCCCATTTTGGCAAAATAGGACTCTGAATCACAAAGTCTAAGGTAAAAATATTTTAAGAATGAAGAAATCATGATAATTTCTCCAGGGAATCTTCAACACAGAGTACTGTGGATTTGCAATAAAGGTAAAGGGGCGTTAGCCATCATCTTTCCCCATATAGCTCCTATTTCCTTGCTTTCTCTCTTTTAGTGTTAGAGAGAGCTCATTGGCATGTTGACCCGCATTTCATGATGACTGATTTGGCAAAATAGAAAAGAAGCTGCTGCATGCAACGGGTGGGGACACCTCAGGTCTCTATGAGATTATGCAGAAGGTACCCCCTCAATATATGCTATGATTTTATGTCTGTACAGTTTCCCTGCCACTCCCATCTTCCCTAGGAGAGAGTTAGTAAAGTATATACCTGTAAGAAAGCACCAGTCTGTGAATTTAAGTACAGTGTATTGGCTGGAGGTAGACTGGATAAACTTACAGGTACCTTCTGTTCCTATTTTTTATAATAAGCAAATTTCTTCCAATCCCCATGGGAATTTAAATACAGACAACATTACCTGACAGTGCCCTCAGTATAGTTTTGTAAACTAATCATGAGGATAACTTGAAGGTGAGTGATTCAGGTCTTACGGTCTTACGAACATAAACATTGTCCTTCTCACAACATCTCTTAACTATAGTGACAACATCACTTTAACAATTTGTCTCTCTACAATGCAAAATAAAAAAAATTTGGTCATATAATTATTTAACCGCAACTTATAATTAGTTATTTTCATAGAGCTATTTTTATTATAAGTTTACTTTTTTAAAGATAGTATTTATAAAAATGTATTGCCAGTTTAAATGATGATAGTGAGAGTAAGACTACTGAAATAATACATACATAATAAAATCTTGTTAATTTTGGTAAAAGAATCTGTTTATATGGATACAGATAATATGGAAAGGAGAGAAAGCAGCACTTACTAAAGTATGTTATGATTAATTATTTTAGAAAATGTTTTTCAATAATTAAAATGAAACAAAGTTCTAAAGGTAAACATCTTAAAGGTATATTGAGAAAATATAACAAAAGTGTGATTAATGCATACTTTTCCATATTTACTTATTTTACGTTCAGTGAATCTCTGAACAGAATTCCAAAGAAAGATTCACATTCCCCAAGCTAAGGTGTCTGCAGGGAAAAATGGCAGTGACTGAGCTGGTCACCTTAAATGACATTTTGGTCATATGAAGCATGCACATGATCACTGTAACACATTTTTGCTCACAGCTTTGACTGCATCTCTCATGCTAAAAGGATTTTAAGGAATGTGTATCATTGAATTTATGATACTTACAAGAATATTAGTAGATATATCTGGCAGAATAAAAGCACAAAAGACAAACCTATACTTAGGACACAAGCATCCCACTAGTTTTTTGAAGGCAAAAAGAACTCTCCCATGTGGATATGATAGTGTGTAATTACCTATCATGTGGATTTTATATTTTTCTACCAGCCATCAGTTCATATCTGCAGGGAATTGACAAAGCCCAATGAAGAAGACACTTGAGTGTGGGCCAGGACACTCCATTAATATATTAATACTCTCAATACTGTCACTTTTGCTACCTGAACACAAACTGCTGCATGTTTAACCTCTCTGTCCCCAAATTCTTTTCATGCTTTTGGTTTTTCACAACTCTTCACAGTTCACAGCATAAAAGAACTCTTCTTTAGGGTTAGGCCTTTATGTGCTACAGAAATAATAATTATGCATTGTACATTCTAATAGAAAGTTTTCTGTAGAACATCTAGCTGATATGATTGCCTTCAGGATGAGGCTTCTTGTTGCTGCAACATTAGAAAAATAAGCCCCAGGTGCAGAAAGTGTGTTGTGCTAAATGAGCCAGTGGTCTAATCAAAAGGAACTCTGGATCTATTAAGAGACTCATAGAACCATAGAATCATTTGGTTGGAAAAGACCTTTAAGATCATTGAGCCTAACCATATGTATCCGCTACTAAACCATGTCTCTAAACACCTTGTCTACCTGTCTTTTAATTACCTCCAGGCATGGGCACTCAACCACTGCTCTGGGCAGCCTGGTCCAGTGCCTGATAAACCTTTCAGTGAAACAATTTTTCCTAATATCTAATCTAAACCACCCCTGGTGCAACTTGAGGACATTTCTTTTTGTCCTGTTGCTTGTTACTTGGGAAAAGAGACCAACATCCACCTCACTACAACCTCCTTTCAGGTAGTTGCAGAGGGCGATAAGGTCTCCCGTCAGCCTCCTCTTCTCTAGGTTAAACAACCCAGTTCCCTCAGCTGCTCCTCATAAGACTTTTCCTCCAGACCCCTCACCAGCTTCATTGCCCTTCTCTGGACATGTTCCAGCAGCACAATGTCTTTCTTCTAGTGAGGGGCCCGAAACTGAACACAGTATTCAAGGTGCAGTCTCACCAATGTCAAGTACAGGGGAAGGATGACTTCCCTGCTCCTGCTGGACACACTACTTCTGATACAAGCCAGGATGCTATTGGCCTTCTCGGACACCTGTGCACACTGCCAGCTCATATTCAGTTTGTTGTCGACCAGTACCCTAAGAGCCCTCTCTGCCAAGAAGCTCTACGGCCACTATTCCCCAAGCCTGTATAGTTGCATGGAGTTTTTGTGACCCAAGTGCAGGACCCAGAACTTGGCATTGTTGAATCTCATACAGTTGGATGCAGCCCATTGATCCAGTCTTTCCAGGTCCTTCTGTAGAGCCTTCCTACCCTCAAGTAGATCAACATTTCTACCCAGCTTAGTGTCATCTGCAATCTTGCTGATGGTACACTCAGTCCCCTCATCTAGATCATTGATACAGAACTGGCCCCAAAACTGAGCCCTGGGGAACACCACTTGTTACCAGCTTCCAACTGGATGTAACTCCATTCACCACAACTCTCTGCACTCAGACATCCAGCCAGTTTTTTTAACCAGCAAAAAGTATGCCTGTCCAGGCTATGACCAGCCAGTTTCTCCAGGAGATTGCTGTGGGAAATGGTGTCAAAGGCTTTTCTAGAGTCCAAGTAGATATAAGCAGGTCACCTGGTCAAGGAGATCAGGTTAGTCAAGCAGGATCTGCCTTTCATAAACCCATGTTGACTGGGCCTGATCTTCTCATTGTCCTGGACGTGCTGTGTGATGGCACTCAAGATGGTCTGCTCCATGACCTTTGCCAGCACCAAGGTCAGACTGACAGGCCTATAGTTCCCCTGGATCCTCCCTCCAACCCTCTTGTTCCAGTCAAGTGGAACTTCCCAGTCATCCAGGATTGTTGATATATGATGGAAAGGGGCTTGGTGAGCACCTCTGCCAGCTCCCTCAGTACCCTTGGGTGGACCTTATCTGGCCCCATGGACTTGTGTATGTCTAACTGGCCAAGCAGGTCAGTAACCATTTCCTCTTGGGTTATGGGAGATTCATTTTGCTCCCCAAACCTGCCTTCCAGCTCAAGGGGATGGGTACCTGGCAAACAGCTGACTTTACTATTAAAGACTGAGGCAGAGAAGGCATTAAGTACCTCATTGTTATCCTCATCCTCTGTCACTATGGTTCCCCCTGCATCCAATTAAGGATGGAGATTTCTTTAGCTCTCTTTTTGTTTTTAATATATTTATAGAAACATGTTTTATTATCTTTTACAGAATTGGTCAATTTAAGTTCTAGCTGGGCTTTAGCCCTTCTAATTTTCTCTTTGCATGACCTCCCAACATCCTTCTAGTCCTCCTGACATGCCTGCCCCTTCTTCCAAAGGTCATAGACTTTCCTCTTTTTTCTGAGTTCCAGCCGAAGCTCTCTGCTCAGCCAGGCCAGTTTTCTTCTTGTGCCTCCAGGATTTCCTTCTTGAAGAGTGTCCACTCTTCTCAGCTCCTTTGCCCTTCAGGACTGCCTCCCAAGGGACTCTCTCAACCAGCCTTCTGAACAGTCTGATATCTGCCCTCTGGAAGTCCAAGGTGACAGTTCTGCTGACGCCCCTCCTTAACTTCTCCAAGAATTGAGAATTCTATCATTTCATGATTGTTGTGCCCCATGCGTCCTCCAAGCATCACATCACCCACAAGGCCTGCTCTGTTTATAAACAGCAGGTCAAGTGAGGCACCTCCCCTAGTAGGTTCATTCACCAGTTGTGTCAGGAAGTTGTCTTCCACACACTCCAGGAATCTCCTACCCTCTTTCCTTTCTGCTGTATTGTACTTCCAGCAGACATCCGGTAAATTGAAGTCCCCCACAAGAACAGGGGCTAGCGATTGTGAGACTTCTACCAGTTGCTTGTAGAATATTTCATCTGTCTCTTCTTCCTGGTCAGGCGCTCTATATTAGACTCCCACCATGATATCTGCCTTGTTGGCCTTTCCCATGATTCTTACCCATAAACACTCAATCCTATCATCACTGTCATTGAGCTCAAGGCAACCAAAACACTCTGTAACATACAGGGCTACCTCACCACATCACCTTCCTTGCCTGTCCCACCTGAAGAGTTTATAGCTATCCATGACAGCATTCCAGTTATGTGGCTTGTCCCACCACATTTCTGTGATGGCAACTGTATCATAGTTTTCCTGCTGCACAATGGCTTCCAGCTCCTGTTTGTTCCCCATGCTGTGAGCATTGGTATCGATGCACTTCAGTTGGGCTAATGATCCCACCACTCTTCTGAGGGGAGAAGTCTTAATTCTTAAGTGACTAATCGTAGTTGTTACTAACCCATCAATAACATTTGCATCTTTGCTACTGCTTGGATTACGATCAGCCACTTCCTCTGAGGTGGCAGATCAAAGGACCTTGCTGGCACACTGTCTCTCACACATTGGTGTGCCATCCCTAGGCTTATTTCTAGCAAGCCTGGTTTCATTCCTCTCACCCTTCAAATCTCATTTAAAACTCTTTCAGTGAGCCCTGCGAACTTCTTGGCAAGCATCCTTTTGCCCCTAGGACACAGATATACCTCATCATTTGGCAGCAGGCCTAGTGTTGTGTAGGTCAACCCATGGTCAGGGCAGGTTTAGGCTAGACATCAGGAAAAACTTCTTCACCAAAAGGGTTGTCAGGCTCTGGAATGGGCTGCCCAGAGAGGTAGTAGAGTCCTCCTCCCTGGAGGTATTTAAAAGAAGGATAGATGAGGTGCTTAGGGACATGGTTTAGTGGTGGGATGGCAGGGTTAGGTTAACGGTTGGACTCGATGATCTCAAAGGTCTTTTCCAACCTAAATGATTCTGTGATTCTGTGGTCAAAACCCCCAAAATTCTACTCCTCACACCAGGCTTGGAGCCAGGTATTTATTTGCTGGCTCTTCGTGTTCCTTCCCTCATTGTTCCCTGTAATGGGAATGATAGAGGACAACACTATTTGTGCACCTGATCCCTTCACCATTTGTCCCAAGGCCCTGAAATCCTTCTGAATTACCCTAGGACTTGTTGAGCTTTCATCACTGCCTACTCAGAAAACCAATAATGAGTAATAATCCGTGGGCTTATCCAGAGCTGGAAGTTTTCTTCTTACATCTTTAACCCATGCTCCAGTTAGGCAGCAGACTTCTCTGTGAAATGGATTCAGTCTGAATATTGGGCCTTCTGTTCCCTTCAGAAGGGAGTCCCCTATAACAACAACCCATCTTTTTTTCTTTACAGAAGCCATTTTGATGGAGGGCTTAGGCTGCCATAACCTTGGGAATGTTTCTAAGCTGTGAGAACTATCATCCTCATTAAGGTTCGGTTCCACTTGCAGAGCTTCATATCTATTATGCAAGGGAACTTGGGAGGTTGAGGTTGTCACAGGGGAGGCACGCCTACTGCGCTGGGCAGGAACTTGCTTCCAGAAGATCTATTAATGGCAAATCCCTAGTGTAAATAAGGTCACTTCGCCAGCCTTTCACAATATAAAGTAGAAATCAATTTCTTCTTAGAATAATAAAGAGGAAGTCTCCTCTTTTCATTAGCAAGTGCTTTTAAAGATTGAGATTACATTTTCTTTTGAGGTGAACTCTCACAGCATCTGTGCATAAAAATGAAGTGCTAAAGATGTAATATTTATGTTTTAAATTTGACACCATTTATACACAGCTCATTGTTAAGACTATATGCAAAACAGGTATTTCTGCACTGGAGCAGTTCAGAGAAGGGAGTTTAGTTCAAGCCCTTGTTTGGTTTTTGTATTCATGACTTTAAATATTGCAGGGCTGTTCTTGTTTAGTTCTTGTTCTGCTGAATCAGCTCTTACAGAAGCATCATTGTTCTTAGAGACTGACACAGGTTACAGACAGCTTAAGAAATGTGACTTAGGTGAACTGGTGCATAGGAATGAGCAGAAGAACTTGAAAGCTGGGTTGGTTATTTTTATTATTGTTTTGTCTGATCAACTCTGCTTGTCTCTGTAGTGCCTATATCCAGATTAGCCCCAAGCTTCAAAGAGTTTTTAACAAAGCTTCAAAGCAGGCAATTTATGCATCATTATTACCCTACTTTGAAAGCACACCTCTTTCTTCAGGGTGCAAAAATTCTTTAAAGAGGGACTGAAATCCAAAACAAAATTCCAATACATTAAATAAAATTAGGCAAAAACCTGCTACCTCTATGCTAGGCATTTTTTGCTTTGTAGCATTGACACAACCTTCTTTTCATTCCTTTTCAGGGTCTTTTATCATATCACATAAAGTATAGTGACACACATATTCGATATAGGCCTGAAGATCAGTTCAAGAGGTCACTATGTATTTTTAAGTGTTCATTTCCATGCAGCAAAAAAGAGAACACTTAAGATGAAAGAAACTGACACGATATAGTTTGTGTCTCTGCAGGACAAGTATTCTTCTGCGTAGATTAAGTGGGCTACCACATGATATTTCTATGAGATTAAACATTACTGCAGAGAGGACAGATTTATAGGTTGTACACTGATCCCCTCCTTATGGTAATGTATCAGTGAAAATCAGTATTCATGTTGCATCCCCAGGTCTTCTTCTTAAATGTACATGTTTTACAATATTCTGACAAAGAAGCAACTCATATGAATACCTACGCTGTGTTCGAGTTTAAACACTCCGAGACATAATTAATGGGTGATGTTAGACACTTTTAACCTTATGGTGCTATTCAGTTGAAGGTGGCAAAGTGCATTTTTCTGTAATGATTAAAGTGTGTGTGGTTCCAAATTCACCAGTATTTCCAAATCACAATGTGTTTTTTGCAGATGAACTGTTAGTCAAATAACCTGGCATATGTACCAGTATAACATAAAAATCTGAATGAGGATGTACTAATTGAGATGTTTGCATCAAGTGACAGGATTGGTACAATACAGATATATCCCATTATTATCTATTGATGACAGATAGTGTGAGTATTAGAGGTATCTTAATGTTCTGACTGGATAGAGCTGAAATTTTCTGAACATGAATTTATTTATTTAAATGTGATTGACCAACATTCTGAGCACATAATCAAAATTTAAATATAAACATTAAAAAATGGAGCATGTCTCCACTTTCAAGAAAATATTTGGCCTTTCAATTGACTGTAAGGAAAGTGAATTACAGTAAATCTACTTAAGAACCCCCAAATGTTGAGAGTATCCATAGAGAAGTTTGATGGAGTAAAACTAGTCCACTTTACATTTACTTCTCTAATAAATTCAGATTAATTTGGCTGATGGTCCTCCATGAATCAAGTACATTTTGGGGGGTGAAAGATACAACTGTAGAATTATAGAAAAGTCTAGGCTGGACAGGACCTCTGGATACCCTCTGATCCATCCCTCTGTAGTAAGTGGGGACTTAGACTAAGCTAACCATAGTCCTGTAAAGCCATCTTGAATGTTTCCAGCAAGGCAAATTCCACCATTGGTCTGAGCAACCTATCCAATATTTAACTGTCCTAAAGATTTTTTTTTCTTATATCCAAATGGAATTCCCCCTGGAGTGGCTCAGACCTGTTGTCTCTTGTCTGTTCACTTTGCAGCCTTTTGAAAAGCATATTTCTATCTCCTCTATAACTACGATTCAGATAGTGGAAAACTGTGATTATATCCCTCCTGAGCCTTCTCTTCCCTCAGCTGAAAAACCCCAGTTCCTTCAGCTTTTCTTCACACATCAAATTCTCCAGCACTCTACTCATCTTGAAGGCCCTCTTCCTTTCTGTTCAGTCTGTCTTTTACTGGAGGTACAAAAATTGGGCACAATACACCAGGTGTGGCCTCACAGGAGCTGAGTGCAACAATCATGTCCCTTGTGATGCAGTTGCTGCTGCAGTCACAGACATGGTTTGTCTTTTTTCCTGCAAAGGCGCACTGCTAAGTCACATTCAGTTCACTATCCACCAGCACGCCCAAATCCTTTCTAGCAGAGCTGCTCCCCAGCCAGTTAGTCCCCTCCTATACTACTGATTGGGATTATTGCATCACTTCTGCAGGACTTCACATTTGTCTTTGTTAAATCTCATGTAATTCTCTTTGGCCTGATTTTCAAGGTGTCAAGGACTCTGCATTTTACCTCTTCCATCCAATGTTATCTACCTCTTCTCCCACTGTGGTGTCTCTTGCAGATTTGGTGACAGTCTTTTCAATCCCATCACCCAGATTGTTTTTAAAGACCCTGAGGAATTCCACTCATGACCAGTTGCCAGTTTGACTCTGAGATATTAACTGCCTTTTGAGTTCAGCACTTTAAACAGCTTTCCATCCATCTTGAGACTGGTTTATCCAGGCCGTATCTTTTAAGGTTCAACAAGGGTGTGAGAGATCATGTCAAATATCTTGCAGAAGTTAAGGTACATAGATATCCACTGCTCTCCTCTGTTAACTGAGGAAGCCATTTCATCATAGAAGGCAGTTAAATTGGCTCAGCAAAATTTAATCTTGGTAAATCTGTGTTGGCTTTCCCCAATCTTCTTGTCCTTCATGTGTGTAGAAAAAGCTTCTATCTGGACCAGTTCTATAGTTTTCCCAGTAACGGAGGTGAGGCTACCTGGTCTGTAGTTTTTTAGGCTTTTTTTGGGTGATGGTGGACATACTTGATTATTTTTTAATCATCTGTGATCTTCCCTGATCTCCATGACCTTCTAAAAATGGCATAGTGGCTTTGCAGTAATGCCTTCCAACTGTCCTCAGATTTATCCCATTGGGTCCCACAAACCTCTGCCAGTCCAGTTGGTACAGATAGTCCCTAGCCCAACCCTCCTCTGCTGTCAGTGGTGTTTTGTCATTTCATCTTGGTCATTTCTTTCATTGCTTTGTCATTTCATCTTGGAATAGAGACTTGGGAGCTAACATCGCCCTTAAAGATTGAGGTGAAAACAACACTGAGTACTTCTGTGCCATTTCTAACTAACTTGCCAGCTCCATTACAGCAGTAGTCTTGTGTCTTCCTTGAACTTCCACTCAATACTAACATACCTATAGAAACCTCTCTTGCTAGTTTGAGCTCCAGCTGAGCTTTTGCCTTCCTTGCTGCATCTCTGCAAGCTCAAGCAATATTGTTTGTATTCCTCTTTTGTATTCAAACAACATCTTTGTATTCCTCTTTAGGCGTCTGTCCCTTTCCCATCTCTCACACATTTATTTTTTATATTTGAGCTCTTTGAGTGCTATCTGCTTAACAAAGTTAGTGTATTTCTATTTCTAGGCCTGCTCCTTTTTTTTATTTATTTTCCATTTAGAGAGATGGACAGCTCTTGTGTTTTGAGCAGGCTGCTCTGAAAATTCTTGAGTACTTCTGAGTACCTTTGCCCTCCAAGAGAGACTCACATGGGAGTCCTAACAGTTTCCTGAACAAAAACTCTTCTAGGAGTTGAAATCTGCCCTTCTGAAAATCTAAGGTGTTTATTTCGCTACTATAATTTTAAATGCAAACTATAAAGTGAGGAGTAGGAGGAAGTGTGTGTACTTGTATTTATATGTGTGTTTGTGTCTATTTGTGAGATTTTAAAAAAAAATGTTATTTTGTTTGTGGTATTACATGAATACAATATGTACTCATCACCAGGGGTTTACCCATACTGAAATCAAGTGTCTCAGGAATTTAGGATAAAGGAAAAGTCTCTTCAATAATTAACTAATGTGTTTATTTGCTTCTTCTGACCAATCTATGCCACTTTTTCTGTTTTTTGGTTAGAACAAAGAATATTGAAAGGTCAAAATATTTCCCTGCTAGCAACAATGGCTAATTAAAGAAGTATTAAAGAACATTTCAGAGTAAAAGCAATAAAGGAATAAAGTTTCCACATGGAAATTTCAAAACAGCTTCTTTCCATAGCCATGAATATGGATAAAACAGGAGAAGATTGAGTAGTATAATGTAAATTGGAACTATTCTCAGAGAAATTCAGCTCACTATGGGAGAAGTGGCTGTCAATGAGATTATTTCATCTCACTTGAGTAATTTAAAAATTGGGCATGCAGTCCAATTTAGGTGTCTATGCTTTCCATATATTCAATGGAAAGAAAGGAGTGAGACCTCCAGAAAGTGATTAATTAATCTTTAAATAGGTAGCTACTATAAGCATACTAAATATATCTCTGAAGATGTTTCTGTCTTTAATGTCTGTGGAGGAAATTTAGATGAATAGGAAAGATGCCTAATTTTTAGGTACTTAAGCTAAGGTGCAATGAATCTCATTAACTAAGTTCGCCCTTTATGCACAAATATGTTGGATGAGGGCATTACAGAAACTATTTACTAGTATGCATGAATAGTATAAATTAGCACACTGAAGCAACCGCTACAAACAACAGTATGATGATGCCTAGCAGGTATAATTCTTTTTATTCCTGAGAAAGACTTTTGCCATTTTCTTTAATCAAATTAGATTTGACTGCAAAATTTTTTAAACTTAGATTGTTAGAATTAGTAATGAAGTTGTTATATGTGTGCACACTCCCCAACATCTTTCCAAATTCACTCCAGCCTAGAAATCCTTTTCTATAGCTAAACGTTGTTATTCTGACCACTATATCTTATCATCCATTTTGATTGCTGTAATCACTCAGTTGACCTTGGAATTTTCATAACTTTCACTATGAACAATATAAAAAAAGAAAGGAGTTATTGCAACCATCACCTGGATCCACTGTCCTGTTTATATTATCTTTCAGTCAATACACTAGTACTCATCCTTTCTTTTTGTACATAACCTTTGGTCTTACGTTTCAGTATCTTTTGCTGCCATCTTATTAATTCCCCTTCCTTATTGTCCACTGATTAGACTGCTATACTCCACACTTCTATGTCCCAATTTTCAAAGTTGCTGCCTTTAAGCTATTTTCCCCATTGCATAGTGACGTTTTTATAAATAAATAATTAATTATAAAGGACAAGATGTAATGAAGAAGTTAACTGCTCTGGTAATAGGAACAGGATAATTTGTTTACTTTTATAACTATTAGATGTTAAAGCTCTTTTATAAACCTATTTATGTATTATTATGTATGAAATCAGAACATGTAAATAAAGGTCCCAAGCAGAGCATTCAGTTACTTGTCAGTGTCCAACCAAGCAGCAGAAAGCTTTCGGAGAAAGCAGCTATCTACATAAATAAGTTCAACCACTTCTATCTGAAACAAAAAATATATGTTACCAAAATCAAAAGGAGTTTCAGCAAGCACACTTCTTCCTAGCTAGGCTTATATTTACCTGCCGAAAAGATGTGTTTGGGAATTATTCAAAGAGAGAAATGAAAATAAACAAACAAAAAGCTTTCTTAAAAGTTTAACCAAGGAAGGAAGCAACATGTCTCACAATCATATAAATTCAATATGTATCAACAATGCAAGGGTCTACTCATGTATTCCGCATTAAATATCGAAGAAAAAGCACAAGTATTCTGTTTGTGTATTTGGAACTGGGCTGTGGACACGATGACCTGCAGTAATCCTCAAGAGATTTTTTTTTTTCTTGTGATTTTATTTTCACATTTGAACTCTGCTTATCCCAAAGAAGTGATAGGAAAATAATATTAAAAAGTATTCTTGAACCTCATGAATGCATAATGTCAGAAAATGGGTGAATCTGTCAGGAAAAAAGGAAATAATTTTAAATTTTGTTATGCTCAGATTTCAAGGTTTTGCTTGTAAGAAGCAACTCAACAAATGACTAAACCAAATCAGATTATTATTCATTACTAGGAACTATTTTGGCAAGCCACACTTCCTAATCCAAAATGCAGATCATTTGATTTATCTTCTTAAAATAAAAAGTCAATAGAGAGAAATAGACACTGTTGAGAATCTATTTTCAGACATTAGTGGCACTTTCTCATTGCCTATGAATGAACTTCAGAGGGATTAGCTCAGATTTATAGGTCTCAGTAGAAACTCACAGTTGGATTTGATGAATTCCATTTAATGCATCACTTTTTAACAGAAACATAGTACTATGCATGAAATACATTCAAACTGTTCAGAGTAACATGGGTAATTCTTAAAGCCAAATACAATGCAGTAACAAGGGAAAAACACTTATGTCTTTTGCAAAGCAAAAAAGGAAAATCTTATTCAAGTAACAGCTGCTGGATTACAGAAATCTGTTTGCTACAGATCTGCTATCATGATGCAAGCTAAGTTTTGTAAGGGTGATAACTTCCTGTGACTTCCTTTTCTCCACCTCATGTAAGCAGTCTATAGTACCTACCACTTCAATGACCCATGATTACACGGCAAGTTTTTTTCAGATACAATCTTGGGACGTCAGGTTCTTACCTTGGTTCACAAAAGTCTTGAGACTTGATGTGCCATGCTGATGGCTGGCATTCAGATGGTCCCATCCTAATGTATCATAGCAGCTTTCCTGGAAAATAATAATGGAGATAATCTCCCATAAAACTCCCTCACCAGTTTAACATTATTAAGCAGTACAATGTCCTTGTCATGCTGCTTTCCTCCTGGTGTAGAAAGCTACTTTGTACAAAGTTCTTGGTGATACCTCCATCTACCTGGTGTTAATTATTCTGTACTGGCAAGCAGCATAAGTACTGGCAGGTACTATTCACTGATACACTGAGCTTGCTAACAGTTCTGGTGTCAGGAGAATCAATTTTCTGCATCTTAATTTTCATTCATAAGGACATGGACCTGTTGGAGTGAGTGCAGAAGAGGTCCACAAAGATGATCAGAGGTCTGGAACACCTCTCCTATGAAGACAGAGAGGTTGTTCAGCCTAGAGAAGAGAAGGCTCTGGGGACACCTTATAGGAGCCTTCCAGTATATGAAGGGGGCCTACAAGAAAGCTGGAGAGGGACTTTTTCAAGGGCATGTAGTGATAGGAAAAGGAGTGATGTCTTTAAACTGAAAGAGAGTAGATTTAGATTAGATGTAAGGAAGAAATTCTTTACTATGAGAGTGGTGAGGCATAGGAACAGATTGCCCAGAGAAGTTGCGGATTCTTCCCCCAGGAAGTGTGCAAGGCCAGGTTGGATGGGGCTTTGAGCAACGTGGTCTAGTGGAAGGTGTTCCTGCCCAGGGCAAGGGCGGTGAAACTAGATGATCTTTAAGGTCCCTTCCAACTTAAACCATTCTATGATTATATGATTCGGCACTTGAAACCAGTATGATATTTCTAGGAAGAGTAAGAGGTTTGCCAGTTCTAGGCAATATTCCTGACAAACTGGTACATTCTTGGCTGCTATTATCATTACTGTTTGGATATATAACACCTTCATTTTGATAATAAAAGTAAATAACTTTACCTTCATAATAAAGATAAAGACAGTAGAAAGTGTTTAACAAAGTATTTTTTCTGGCTGCACAGGGGACTCACCAACTTTGAGTAGCACTACTTAGCAGTAGTGAACTACACATTCCATAATGCCAGGGGTCAAATAAAACTTGATCATTGTTATTACAGGAGTTTTTAAAGAGGAATTTGAGTGATCACATTGTTTGTATAGGTGTTATAGGTCCATTCCGGTCCCTCTGCTGTGATTTGACTCTCATACTCAGGGCAGAAAGAATGCCCTTTCTTCTACATAACTGTGAAGAACAGTCAAGTGAGAGCACATGCTACAAGTTCTATGACTGGGAGTGTTATTTAGTTTTATGATCTCACAAAACACAAGGTTTCCTAAGCTATTAATTGTTGGAACATTGGTTACTCATCTGTCTTTTTCATGTGTTTAAATATTCATTTATTTGTCAAGTCCATGTTTTTAAAGTAAAAATTCACACAGATTACAGCTGAGAACTTTTTTTCATTTTTTATTTCTTTTTCTTTTATTTTTTTTCTTAGTACCAGCAGTTTGCCAATCAATTCATTTTCATTTAAACATGCTGGATAGTCATTAAAAGATCTTTCTAAGCTGAACGTTATCATGTAAAGTAAATCAATATTGTCTTGCTTGTACAGAAATGATTAGATTAGTAAATTATTTACTAAAAGTCACAAATAAAATCCACATCCAGTTTTTGCTTACCAGAGTAAACATGTAAGGTACAAAGACATGGCATTCCACCAGGAAAGATATATAATTTTACAGTATAAATAAAAATATCACTGCAGTTTTTGTATTATAATACAAAGAACACAATTATATTTTTCTTTATACTGTAAAATAACTCGTATTCCTACATGCAAGTGAACATCTAATAGAAAATAAATTAAAATATATATTTTAAAGATATTTGAATAAAGGAGTTACAGCATCCAGCTCAAATGTTGCTTATTTGGGGAAAAAAACCCAACCAAACAAAAAACACTTCTCAAAATGAGGCTCTGACTAGAACAAAATTTGTCTTAACGTCTTTGGTTAACTCATTCATAAAGAAAAAAATATCTTATCCAGACTATTACAGATGATTCTCTGTGTGTGAGATATAAAACCTAGTTTATCCACAGAAGTCATGAACAGCCACCATTGTAGGTTAAATGAACTGCTTGAGAATATTTACCATATTTTTAATTTAAAATTGATTGCTCGTGTTAATTTACCTTTATATTACATTAATGAAGATGGCCATTTCTCAATAGTACTGTAGTGAAAGAGTGAGAGAAATAGGAGGAAGTGAAGTAATGTTAAGAATTTCCTAAGGAACTGATATCCTATTGCATAAATAACATCAAATTGTTTTCTGTTATTTTCTAATCTTAGAACACAGTTTCAATGTTTCATCCTATCTATTTTTAAAAGCTGGTCTACATACACTTGTCCCTGGTATTCAGAACCTAGGCATGTCTTCTTACAGGCCATTGATGTTACCTTCTTTCAAATCTGTTCTTAAGTAATTCCAAACAGCAATTGCCTGCTTTTCACAGAATCACAGAATCGCAAGGGTTGGAAGGGACCTTGGGAGATCATCTAGTCCAACTCTCCTGCTAAAGCAGGTTCACCTAGAACATATTACACAGGATTTTGTCCAGTCTGGCTTTGAATATCTCCAGAGAAGGAGACTCCACAAACCCCCTGGGCAGCCTGTTCCAGTGCTCTGTCACCCTCAAATTAAAGAAGTACTTCCTCATGTTCAACTGAAACCTCTTATGTTTCAGTTTGTGCCCATTGCCCCTTGTCCTGTCACTGGGCACCACTGAGAAGAGTCTGGCTCCATCCTCGTGACATCCACCCTTGAGATATTTGTGTGTGTTGATGAGATCCCCTCTCAGTCTTCTCTTCTTTAGGCTAAACAACCCAACTCTCTCAGCCTTTCCTCACAGGGGAGATGCTCCACTCCCCTCATCATCCTTGTTGCTCTCCTCTGAACTCTCTCTAGGAGATCCCCACTTTTCTTGAACCAGGGGGCCTAGAACTGGACACAGTAAAGGAGAACAAGTGTAATACACTCCTTGTTACCCCTCAGGCTTCCTGTATCTGAACAGCATGACAGAGAGCCTTCAATGTCACCAGACAGCTCTGCATCTCAAACCCCAGTAGTGCTAGATCACCTTCTAGGCTGTGTGGCTCAACAGCAAGCCATTCAATAACATTTTGGATAGAGCTGAAGGTCTGCTGGGAGATCTAGGACACTTGCTAAGTTTCCCAGAGCCCCAGTTCTTGGCAGTGTGGTTAAATATCCTGAATAAAGAATGCCTGCTACCTGAAATCACATGGATGAAAGATAAAGCCAAGACTTTTTTCATAACTTCCAAAATAGATGTCTAAAACCACTTGTAGAAAAAATAAGTGATGAAATAAAACAGTTCTAATCGTTTACATGATGATTGCATCAGAAATGTCTGCCTTTCCCTCATGTTTTGCCTTTCCCCGCCTGACAAGACAAGGTTTGAAATTCTGGTTATACCTACTTCCACTTATTGGGAGAATACTAGCCTTTACAGACAGCTCCACTTCCAAGGTATTCGAGAGTAGCTAGGACAGTTCAAACCAGCTGCTGGTGGACTGTATCCACATCAAGAGAAGAAAAGGCCTTTCCATTTTCTTTTTTAAGACGGTGAAGAACTGTAAAAAAACAGATCAACATTTAGGAGAATAGGGATGGACAAAAGGAGTGAAAGGTAAATCATCAAAGTATCTTTTCCTAACAAAGAATGAAGTTAGCATTTTTGGAACACTTTATGGATTTTTTTTTTTTTGGACATTAAATTCACTTTTTAAAAGAAGTACTTCTCACTCCTATTTTTTTTTTAATTGTAAATTAAACAAAGTAGGAAAAAGTAATACTTAATCCCAAACCAATCCCTTTTTCAGGAGGACATTAAGGTTCACAGATGGAAAAAAAGAAAGAAGCCAAAGTCCTCAGGAAGTAAAAAAGAGCTCAGTTACACAACACGTAGAGCATTCTGTGATTTCTGGGCTTTCTTACCTCTCATTGAACATAAGAGTTCATATGAAATCGCAAAACATGAGAAGAGTGAACCAAAAGGCACAAAAAACAAATTAGGAAAAAGAACATTTTATTCAAAATAGAGGACAAATTTAAATTTGAACTTTTCCTTTATCCTTTTATTTGGTCCTATCTTCCACAGCAGGAGGCATACATAAACCCTATAAAACTATTCACATATACATTTTTAAATGCAAAATTAATGAATCCTAATTGTGCTGCAGTAATCCACTTTAGGACATGACTGACACTTCAAAGCTATGTTCCAATTAGTTATTTTGTCTTTTGGATTATATTATAGCTATTTGTCAACTTTCAGTAGCATGTCTTTGGAACATAATCATTAAAAACTCCATGAAAATCCTATAACTATGATGAATAAAGAAAATGGATTGCTTCCTCTATTTAGGTCCTTCCCATCTTAGTATTTAGCTTGCAGATAATTCATTCTTACTTCAGTTCCTTTTTTTCACTTTGCTTCTCCATCCCTTGAACCTTCAATTTTCCATGACCCATGCCTGTTAATAAAAAGTTCTGTACAAATCAACAAAGAGTCTGACTGTACAAGAGTTGAGTCTTTTTTCCTCATACAGGCCAAGAACCACAAAATCACAAAACTGCAGAACAGTTGAGGCTGGAAGTTGCTTTCAACCTCAAGGCTCCAGATCTAAGATTAGCAATACAGAACAGGGGAATTATGTAAAACAAAGACAGCAGTATCCAGTAGCAAAATTTTAGGTGAAATAATTATTTGGATTCACTTAACATGTACTACTTGTTGCTTAAACTTGCAACTAACAGTGGGATTAATTTAATCCACCTTTAGGTATTTACTATGCAGTTTATATATGAGTTGATATTTCTGGCATCACTTTATGATCAATAGAGTGAAACAAACATGAATAAAAATTTAACTCATCCTACTGTAACAGTCTAAATTAGGTCAGAGTAATTGTTCTCTAGAAATGTCTGTTTCTCTGGAGAATAAATAGCAACTAGGGTAATTTTAGACATCTATACTGCTTGTATCAAAGTTTATGTAAAATGGATGCTACACTAAAAGTTTTACTAAATAAAACTTCTTGTTTGTTTCACTATTACATCTATGTGGCACCAGTAGTCAATAAAATAGAAGGATGTCCTAAGAGACCAGATCATGTTTACATAGTCTAAGGAGCTGGAGAATACCTCTGGCCTGCCTGTAGTGTGCAGTCATATGTTAAATATGTCAAGTTCACAGACTATCTAAATGAAGAATTTTTTGCAAAGCTTTTTACACAGCAGAGAGACCACAGAGACACTCTGGGCAAACTCTGATACAATATTTCATAATTAGTGTGTTAGAATTCTTAAGTGGAAATGTACAATAGCAGTGCAGGATCATCATTAGTCGAGTCCTATAATGTTAGGAGTTACAATATGAGGGAAGGTAGACTGTGATCACAGGCTTCTTATTGTGTCTAAATGTAAAGAAAAAACAACTGACAGAAATATACCAATTAGTCTTGGAGATGTAGGGTCAAAACTTTTAAGTTCATTGTCATAATATGATGTACCCGGATGAATCAGAAACTGACTCAGTACTTCCTAACAGGAGCAACAGTCTTTATAGATTAAACTTTCCAAAAGTTCTCAACAGTTTAATTCTTCTTTCCTTTCAATGTTGCTAAATAGTCAGCTGTTCCTAATTGAAGATGAGTCAATACTGAAAATTTCTGATAACTTAGGCCTTTGCTTCTCAAGTAATGCTATAGACCCTCTTTAAATTGTTTATTAGTCTGATAGCAAAAGTCTGATCATCTTTAATTAATTTATGTTTTGTCTAGTCTATGTACAATGGTAATATCCCAGTTAGTATTTTATATTGTGTATTGAAACATTATATTTGTCTGTGATTCTTATAACTAATTCTTGAAATTCTGTCTAGCTGTTTCTGTTAAATATCAAGTGCATTCACCCCTGAAGGCAGAAAACATTGAAAAAACTTTTTTCTTTCTTTTTTTTTGGGGGGGGGTTAAATTACAAAGAAGTAAATATTAATCTGAAACCCAGCTCAAGCAAGTATCTAACACTTCAGACCACAGCAGCTGCAAGAAGACATCAGAAACCAGAATCAACAAATCATACAGCATTCTGCTTGCATTTATCTTTTTCATTGCTGTAAGTGACAATTCTGCATCATTCATCTGGGTGGGAGGGAGAGCTGATTTGGAATGATGAATAAAAGAGCTTTGTTTAGATCAGGAAATCTGGTATGGTTACTACTATAAGATCTTCACAGCAAAAAGATTCATCAGAAAGCAAATTTGTTTTGTATAAATGCCCTGTGAAACATATGTAACAGGTCAGGGGTGGTTTTTTTACATTTGATGCCTTTTTCAGAGGAAAGAAAAATAAAACAATGTGTCTTGCCTCATTTGAAAACATTATCAGTTACAATCTCTAAGATACATTAAGCTGTTGTACTTCACAGTTTAGGTAAAATTTCACATTAAGGCATAGAAAAATTCTAGTCAATATTTTTAGAACTCAGTAATTCTCTGCATGCTTGGCTTGAGTTGACTTAAAGGATCTTCTCCAGAAGCAGATAATCAACAGTTTCTGAACATTCAATACTTTAAAAAGTGTTGCCAGTCTAGGTTCTATAGAGGACTTTTCATCTTTGGACATATTTATCACTGTGTCTATATGCCTTTAGGAACATAGATTCATTTTATAGATTCATTCTTTTAGGTGAGTTTATGGAGTTTTGTGCATTTTGACATTTTGTGGAAATATTCTGAACTGTGTTTCCCTTTGCAATGTCCTCATTTTCAGGGCATGTTCCTCACTCTTCCAGAAGATGTTATCTTCTCATGTCCTTGTAGAAAAAAACAAAACCAGAGAACAAGAAACATTATAAAGTCTCCTAACACAGGCACCTTCTCTTAACCTGAAAAACTTCTCTTAACCTGTACTTCTTAACCAGAGGAAAACAATAAATAAACAAACAAATAAATAAATAACCTGTCAGGTCCCATTGTTAAAGATCTCACAGAACTGGCATAGTAAATGGCTTGTAAAATGGATACAAATCTTAAACCATATGTTTTGACACCTTTTATGTTTTCCTTGCAGTGTCAGCTCTTTCAGTGTTAGAAATATCCTGTTAGATCTAGTTTTCCTTAGCAGTACCTATTTTTTAAATTCCTTTTTTCTTCATCAAGCTCTCACCTTATGCTAAGTATAAATTTTAAGTCATACTAATTTATAACAAATTTTGGCACATAATTTTAGGAATACAAAAAATTTTTTCTTTCACTAAATAATCTAAGAAACAAGAGCATGCATGTTTATGAATTTGAAATAAATACTCAAGATATTTTCTTTTCTACAAAACAGAATTTTAATATCAAATTTAGAGGGACTCTGTATCTTCAGAATGTAGAACAGGGCTTGCTTCAAATAAATTAATTTTCCATTGTCTTGCAAACATATTTAACTGTTTTTCTTTTACAGGTCATTTCAACTGCATGATGATGTGGGACAGAGTACTGAGTGTACTTCAGAATGACTTATGGCAGTACTTTTGCAACATAAGTGAAAGGTAGATTAGTAGGTCAGACAACATAACACTTTCAGTAGAAACCTATTCACTTTAGTACAATAATGTGTATGCAAAATATGTGGTTGTGTATTTGACTCACCAACAATTGTATATACAGTGCTATGTACTTTATATTCATACTTTGTTTTGCAAGTAGCATTACTTCTTACAAAGTGTTTCTTCATGAAATGAAAGAGTAAGAACTTTCCTTCTGAGAAAATGACTAGTCTATAGTTTGCCATCCCATGTATGAAATACAGTATCACACTGTAGATATTGGATAAACAAAAGTCTGACTGATAGGCAAACCAAAGTGTTAGAATTTCAGTCTTGGGAAGACACATTGCAAATCACACCAAAACCTCATATCTCCATCCTCCTATCTCACAGTTCATGCAAGTTATTATATCTTAAAAATAATTTAATGAATTCACAAATGAAATGTTTGCTCAAAGCATATCTGTTGATTTCTCAATCAGGAAAGGAGCTAAGCACTTCTATGAAGGGATGTAGAATGGGGAGGAGCAAGTGTTTTCTGTCAAGTATTTTACAACAAAAGGCATAAAGCTGCCCTTTTATATCTCCAGTGACATATTAAATTACTTCACTCTGAGACAAGAAAGCCAAAAGAAAACAAACTTTAGCAACACAAAATTAGTCATATAACTGAAGTTAGGAGACATAAAAGCATTCGCTTTTAGAAAAGACGAATTAGGGGATTTTGTAGCCTTGAAGACTCTTCCTGTTATAGACAGCAATAAATTAAAAAATACAGCAAAGTCAAAGTGACAGTTCTTACATTACTTCAGACATACAGGATTGCATATGTATACATCTTTCTTATGCTGGCTAATTGTTAAATGTGCATCTTCATTTTAGTGCACTTGCATATATTTGGATCCCCCAAATAATCTAGTGAGAGCAAAACAGAAGTCAACATTTGGATGTTTTGATATAAGGAGACACCAAAAATATTCTATGCTAACATATTTTTTTATGCATTAGCATCACTTTCTGAGTTTTCCAAAGTTACTGTTCTGTTTTGTGTCAAGAGGAATGTTTCACATCAAACAAATGAAATCTGTAGGGTTTTCATTTTGGAAAGAAGAATTTGAGGGGGAAAAAACCCAAACCAGTTCAATGCTAATAAATTACCATTCAAGTCATCAATCAAAATTCAGTTATTCAGATCTGGTTGTTCATGTCCAGCTGCTCTTCTGCTGGAAGCAGAAATTATCAAAAATTGCTACTAAAACTGTTAGCTGACTAAGAAGTGATTTACTTCTTTACAACTCCATCGCCAACCTGAGTTTCAAGCACCAGGTGAGGTAAACATTTATTTTTTCCCAACTATTAATTTTGTGCTACTGTCCATCAGGGATGGAAACAAAAAGTAGAATAAGAATTCATGTATTTTATT
This sequence comes from Egretta garzetta, assembly GCF_000687185.1. Classification (NCBI taxonomy): domain Eukaryota; kingdom Metazoa; phylum Chordata; class Aves; order Pelecaniformes; family Ardeidae; genus Egretta; species Egretta garzetta. The sequence continues at coordinate 52,687 of NW_009260478.1, read as the reverse complement.
ATTTTTTTTAATGTATACACTTTACCCTACTATTGAGAACTAATGATTATATGTGATAATTCAAGTAAAGAAATATGGCAGATCACCTCTGGCATATGAATACATGAAGTAGCTATGTTCAGTAAAATGAACAAAGGTCTCAGCATTATTACATTTACCACAGATATTACTGCTCAGAAAGGGAATAACAAAAAGGCACATTAGCAAGAACGATAAAATATTTCCATAAGAGATTTCTGGAGAGATATTTCTGAATGCAAAAAGCTGTGTGAGAGAAAAAGGTCTGAAGGTACCTGAAGAAAAATGCAATTAACAGTAGAGATGCCATTAGGGGGTGACAATATGATTTAGGGGAGACGTAATATGAGGGTAGACTATGACCGTTATGAAAGTTAAAGACAAATAATTTGAGTTAGAAAAACATGTTATTCGGAGGGTGAAAAGCTATGAATAGAATACCTAATGCTACTTCTGTGCAAGGAGGATAGTAGCAAAGTCCTGGTGTTTACATCACTATCTCATCTCAGTTAAAGGTATGGTAAAAGCATTGGAAAATATTACTCAGGAAGGCTGTGGAATTGCCACCTTGGAGATTGTCAAAAACAAGCCAGATAAGACTATGAACAACCCACTCTAACTCTGCAGCTAGCCTGGTTTGAGCATGAGGTTGGACCAATGACCTCCAAGAGCTCCTTTCAATCTAAATTATTCTATGATATTATAATTCAGTTTGTCACAGATTGTTCTGAAACACTTGGCAGGATAAAATTTTTAAGAAATTAACATAGTGTTCCCTTAAAGAATTTTTCTAAGAGTGTTTAAGTACATAGTGAATATGACAGTTGAATAAGGATCAGATTGCTGTTCTGTAAGAAATTGTGCATTTTCTACGCGACTCCATCCCAATATAGAATGAAAAAAGAAACAACAGACCACTTTTTAGTTTGCCAAAAAGCAAAATTCTGAAAACAGCAGCAACAATAAAATTGCCCATAGTGATCAAATGTTTCCCTCTGCAGAACCTTTTCCACAATATTATAATACTGTCTTAAAATTGAACCCTTAAGTCCTTCTTTCCAAAAGGCTCCAAATACAACATGTTGATTGTACCAGAGTATTCCTCTACATTACATTCCATGCTTAAGTGAGCACTACCTTACAGAAGTTTGAATCCTAATTTTTATGAATATCTCAATTTTTCAGTCATTATCAGTCAGGATCATTTTTCTATTTGTATTACAATATGAGGTAAAATGCTAAAATATGTATGCTAGACAATCTGAACTTATATGGTACCCCTGTATGAATGTACACTAGTGAATTTAGTATAATAGTGCCAAAACCACGAAAAAATATATTTATACCTATTTAGGAGTTTAAAATTATATATATATATATATATAATGAAACAGAATGGACCACAGTAGAAAACTGCTTGAACAGTGCCTGAGACCTAGGAAACTTCAAAGCTTTAGGATCCCTGCCCTTTTGGAAATGAGAGCAAATTGAACCACCTCAACAACTACTTAACCTTTGCTGTCTCTAAAACTCCAGTAGAAATACCTTCTGTCATAATGTTTTCTAAAAGAAAAAAATAGACTTATTCTAAGATCCAGCTCAATAAACTGCAAGAAAGAACATAGAGCTGAAAATCCTGTTTCACATTCTCTTTCACAGACATACCTAGAAATTCTTAATTTAAAATGTTACAAAGCATTTGTTCAGCTTAAAGAACATCTTGGAAATCACTCTTGCATTTCATCATAGTAGTTTTTAGAGAATTGTTATTTAGTTCTCTTACATGAGTTTTAGGCTTATGCAACTAATATACCTGTTGTAAATTTGCCAAGTTGAACTTACGTGACTGGAGAACACTTTTGTGGACACAGGATCTGCTTTTACAAAACTATACATTCACTGCTGCATTTAACTGCTAATAAAAAAACACCACAACAACAGCAAAACAACTTTACTTCTTGACAATGATACTTGACACTGGATTATATGTGCTTCAGTGATAAAGTTGGTAAATTTGCAGCCTTTATGAATATGACCAGAGGATCTACATATGTGTAATGCATACTTCAATCAAGCATGAATAGTTCAATTTAGTACAGGACTGATATGCTGAACTTCACTGGTCCACATTACTTACAAGATTGATAATATAAAAGCTTTTTTTTCTACTGTGGTGGTAGTCTAAAACCACTAAAAAACTAATTGTAAGGACAGCAGATGTTCTCTCCTTCACTAACTATTGAATGTTGTGTGAATTAATATTTCATAATATAAGCCATCAGGTGGTGGTGGGGTCCTTTTTTTAAAGGAGAAAAGATGAAGTTCTGGTGCTTTTAAGATTACTTAAACAGCAAAAAATCAATTTTGTAAGAAATTCTACTGATGAATAAATTGTGTATTTTATGTTCCATTCAGGGTAGAAAAATATATCCTTAGGAAAAAAGCGCATTGGTAGTCACAATGTGTTCTGGGTTATGTATTGTGTAGAAATTGGTCTGTCTCTAGCTTGTTATTAAAAGCAAGGAAAAAAGAAGGAAGTAAGTAAAAAACCACATTTTTCAAGTGTTAGCAGCTGCAAAAAGTGTATATTATCTCAAAGAATTTTAGACTGAAGCAAAATTTCAGCCTTTCAGGGTGTTACACTCTCAGTCTGCTTCATGTAATGATATGCTGAAATCACAAAATGACAGCTAAACTCCAAAACCTGAAAGGAATGTATGTTAACTTTTAGATATAAAGCCTTTATTCATTTACTTTGAATCTTTTCCAGGTTTTTGGTTCCAGGAACAGAGCAGAATAGCATAAACCAGGTGTTTACCTCTAGAGAGTAGCCTCCTGTCACTGAAGTCTCAGTGACTGAAATCTAGGGAATGACAGTGACTGAAATCTAGGGGATAATAGGATTATTTTTATTTTAATAACATTGTGATGTTTACAATACATGAGGGATAGATATGACAGTGCATTTTAAGTGCGCTATCCCTGTCTATGACGGCTTCCTCTAGGGCTCAGTTGTGATTCCAGGTGTAGGCTGTGGTTCTGGTCTTGGCCAGAGCAGCTGCTGCTTCATCGTCTTTCAGGTTAGAGCAAAAATGCCCAGGTTCACAGGTTCTGTCCTTAGCTTCATGCCTGGGCATATAGGGAGGTGCATTCCTTCTCCTTCTAACTCATGATTCCCATGTTATCTCTCAGTATTTGGACACTATTATTCAAAGACTCTAATCTTATGGTCTTCCATGTCTTTGGCATCATATCATTATTTTACCATCTTAGCATTCTAAACTTACTTTTTAAATTCATTTTCAATAGATAATTGTATATATATAGTGTTACAAATATATAGCTTGTATTTCTTCTGTCTTCCTTTGCTATCCAGTGTCCTTTTCATTATTCACATATTCAGAAGCCTGACTGTCTTCCAGAGTCATGATCAGACCTATTTTTTCCATTCTGTTCTCTCATGGTTATGTATACGTTCCTAGCAGAACAAGGACATCAAGTCCTGATAAGGCTGGAATGCTATTAAAGGGGAAATGCTTAGCCAGTATACGGAACTTAGTTGCTAGAGAAGCAGTAACCGCAAGCAGGATAAGATGACGACAATGAAATAACCAATGAGTGAGTTGGAGGCTTATATGCTTGTCAGATAGGCAGTAGTATGTATGAATTAGAAAAGTATACATGATCGTGTATACAGGGCTTCGAAGAATATGAAAGCTGTATGCAAAGGTATAATAAACGGCTTCTGCAGATCATATTGGTCAGCGTCAGGATTCCGGTCTTCTGCACATGGTGATACAAGTTAGATTGAAATATCACCTACATCAACTTCTCCACAGCAAAGACCATCCACATAATCTTTTACTATACTCTCTCCTGTTACTCTGTTCAGGTTCTCTTTTTTTGAGAAGATACCTTAGACTTACTCCTGGATTAGAGTATTACCAAGCTAACTGACAAAAATGTGCTTTAAGTTCAAATTTTAGCTTCTGTTAGAGTTTCCTGTTCATGTGCTCTTGAATTGTGTCATTAGTAAAGACTTCATCATCTATTAACACTGATAGCTCCATTTGATCCTACCTAGAGTATTTAATTTTAAAATTAAGTCTTTGATTCTATTGTTCCTTTAACTTTGACTGGGGGAAAAAAAACCCAACAACAACACCGTTTTAGGCCTTATCATGAAAAAATCTCTTTATACACTTTGTTGTCTTTCATCCTCTGTAGTTACTTCTGTGCAAAGCCATTAAGGAGATTCTCAGGATCAGTAGTAGTGTAGACAGACAGCTTGTGCTTTTTTTTCCTACATGGGAATGAACATAATGTGAGTCTGGTAGGGTAGGGAAGTTGGTAGCAACCACAGTTCCCAGTTGTCTGTCCTGTAGGCAGGACTGGCCATTGGAGCTGAGGGAGAATGGATAAGATATTTGAATTATCTCGGGAGAATAAAATTGTGGTTTAAAATATTTTTTCTCAAAGTGGAGCTCCCTGTTAAAAGAAAAAATTATGCATGAAGATGACTGGTGAAGCATGTTACCATTAAATTCTAATAAGAGACTGCAAAAGCATTTATCTGCAAAACAAACTGAAGTCCTGCTCCAAATGGAGAACTGAGGTGAGTGATAGAGCTGAATTTAAAATCAGAAGGGAAGAGTCAAGGCAAATTAGCATCAGGCTGTATAGCAATGATTTTGAAGGTGGCAAGGATAAATTAGAAACATATTGCTGAGAAAGAAGCATATTGCTAAGGGAAAAGACTGTAGTTATGATCATCTCAGTAATCTTTCAGGCAGACTGATACTTAAAGTCTGTGGAGGTACTTCAAGCCAAGTACTTCATATACAGTGCAATCAACAGTTTATTTTAACAGCCAAGCCAGATGTGCTTTGATAGAAAGTTTAGAGCCTGGCAAACTTGCTAGAATCTGTCCTGCAGCTGCTGGAGTTTTAAGGGGATGAACAGGCTGCGGTTCAAAGGCAGTTAATTTGGCCTGAAGGTGAAGTGACAGTTTAAAGTGCCAGACATGTCAATGTAGGCTTTGTATTAAACTACATGTTTTGTAGATTTGTAATTTGAATGGATTCAAGATTAAGACAACCTCGTCTTCTTTTTTGCTTATGAATGCCATTTTAAAAAGTTTTTTTCATGCCACGGGGACACTTTATCTAATTAATATTTCAAATACATTTGCAAAAATAATTTTATTTTTGAGATGCTCATAACTGCTCATATCTGATGTGTACTAAGGAGGTCAGACCACTCTTCTGACTAAAAAGACGCTGCAGCATCAGCATGTATTGCAAAAATCTCTGAGCCAAGACACTGCTAAGGCAGCAAATGGTACAGGAGAGCATGCCAAGGAATATGAACTTCCTAACAAAGTGCAGATATCTTTTACGCAATTCTGAATGTGTTAGAGTTGGCAATTCACATGCATATGACTATCCTAACTTCCCTTTTCCCTTGTGCCTTTCGTTCAGATCAAATGCCCTGTTCTGAATGAAGTGATGGTCTACTGCACAAGAGATACCAGTCATTGTGACAAACACAAGGGGAATTCGTGCAGAAGTGTCTGGAAAAAAAGAATCTGTTAAAATGGCAGGCAGTATCAACTAAATGTGTAAGGAAGGAAAGAGCAAAGGAAATGAAAGGGTGAATGAAGCTGAAATTAAGGACCAAGAAGGACTCTATCAGATTTTGGGGAAGTTAATAATACACGACAAATGCTCAGACCAAGATCAATACAAGGTACGTGGAAAAAGAAACCAAAATCCTAGAGTGACTAGAGATAGAATTTTAGGCAGTTTACTGGAAACGTCCTGTGGCTACAGAAATGAGAGAAAAAAATGCAACTAGCTTTTAAGATGCCCATACACAATCTGTATGTATATGGGAACATAAGGGAAAAAGTACAGATGAAACAAGCAGTCGTCCTACCTTGCAGTTAATCTGAATTATCTGTTGCTATGCATTAGACATTATTCATCAACACTCATATAGCTCATTTTACACTTTAGATGAACTCAGCTTTTCTGATTCTCATAGTCACTTATCAGTTTATTCCATCTTTCAGTTGCCTAAATAATAGGAAAACAGTTACAAGTGGCTAAAATATTCCTTCTCCTATGTGTCTCTTCTAGATTATAATGAATCTAATACGAATTTTTACTATGATGATATCAATACTGTTCTTGTTTTTTCTTTCACTTTAATATTATAATACAAAGATGAGTGCATTTTTTGTTATTGTTTTTTAATTTTTTTCAAGAATGAATCTAACTATTCTCTTTTAAGGCATTAAAGTATCTATATGGGTTGTATTTTAAGGAAATGTCCAGGATTTATTACAGAAAAGTAACAGCTGAGAAAAATTAAAACCAAAAAAGAGAATTTTTACAGTTTACTGGTGGGAATTTGAGGCACAGAAAGATGAAAAAAAATATTCAGAGTGATCATATATGAACTTCTAATCACATCAATTTTTTTGGAAAATTCTATCAAAGGGACTTTGGTTAGACAAGGACAGTATGTCAAAGTGGTAACCTTTTTTTTCCTTTAGTTCAAAACTGCTATCTTTGTTTTATTTCATCTTTTCTTTTGGACAAAAAACATTTAATACCCAAACAGAATATTATGGTACAAATATTCTATTCTAAGATGCCTAAAATTTCCTTAAGTTAAAATAAGATATGTTGATAATTTATGATCATAATTTTAAAAGGAACAGAAACAAGAAGGAAGCGTATTTCTTACCAGTTAAATACTTATTTATAGAAATATTTCTTGGGTTAGTACCTTAATCACAAACTTATCCTTCCTTTTTTCAATAAACTTCTTTCATCTTGATTCTGGTCATGTTATTTTTTTAGTACTGGTGTAGATAGAGCTAAGTTTTTGAAGGTATCCCCTGAAAAATAAAAATTCCATTTTTTTCAAGTGAGTTTTAATTCTCTGCTTTTAGCAGTTTTCAGTCAAAGAGCATTGTTATTCATTGCTTTCAATTCTGTAGTAACTCAAGAATTACTTCCTTGAGGCATTTTTAGCATGCTTTCAACCATCAGATTCTTGAAGTATTTACATTGACCTTTCACAAGTGAATTAAGATCAGATAGGCTTACAAGTTTTTAACATGCACCTGTAAGTCATGTAAGTATTTTTGACATTTCTTGGTAATATTTTTTGATCATTTTTTTTTCCCTTAACATAAAACTTAAGCATTTTGTTAAGAGTATTTCAGTGGCTAGTTTATAGGTTGCCCAGTAGAACACAGGTAGAAGAGGAATCAAGCACAGAGACAAAACAAGCAAGACAAATTGGCAAAAGGGAGAAAAGAGGCAAAAAAAAAGTAATAGAATGACCTATTTCACTAGAGTTTGAAAGTGGCCAAATTATAGAAAGACAGTAAGCCTAATTGAATTTTTTTTTAAAATTTTTTTTTTAAGGTGGAGAAGCCTACAGTTGTGTTTAGGTCAGGAGGCATATTGCTCCATTTTTTTGCAATGAGACCTACAAAGTGATGTAGAAGACTCAGAGTATCCTTCACTTGAATTGCAAATGAGAGCTCAATTTAAATACACACTTTTCAAATACGGACAAAATATAGTCTAGCTACTCATGCTTGAACAAATTTTCATAAAATACTGAACCTTAAACATTGCTGTTTAGTAGAAGACTGCATACCTGGAATTCAACCATTAGATAGTTCCTATCTCTAGTAAACAGCACAAGAACACAAAAGGATGAAAAAGAAAGAAAATAAAAGAGAGCATGAGTAGGTGAGAGACAGGAAACAGCAAGAGGAAAATAGGGAAAAAGAAATTATCTGTAAGACATCCCTTTAGAGGAATGTATTGAAACAGAGGGCAAGGTAGTTTCCTATATATAGTCAAAGCACATTACTATGTTGTTTTTCTGCCTTTAGGATGCAAGCCTGATTAAGGGATGAGGAACTTAGGCAGCTCTGGAAGCTGTCTCTGTATAATGGAAAATCTGGTGGAACGCTTTGAAAAGGGATTTTGGCTAGAGGGGTCAAACAACCCTTTGGGGCAGGGGGGCTAGAATAGTTGTGTGGGAAACCTTTTCAGAAACTTTATGTCACCTTGTAATGCACAAGATGAAATTTTATCTGTCCCTTTCTGAAAGATATTATTTAAATGTAATGTATTTCATCAGTAAAATAAAAATAAGACTTCTGTGAGACTCTTAGTCTTTACTAGTTTGCTAGAATGATAGAGTGCTCTGCTCCAGCCAGTTACAGAGTGAAATGATAGCACAACCATACTACAGAGAGAGCATTCTGTACTAGTGGGAAAGTAACTGAAGGACATAGCAACAAATCTGATTTATTTTACCAAATAATTTATTTGTATAACTGTACACTTGAATAATAATAACAAGGAGAGGTGAAAACATAAGAGAAGAGCTCTGTTTAATGAAAGCACTGTAAGAGGAGAACAGAATCACTTACCAAGTTATATCTGTACATTAAATGATCTAAATGGAGGTTGACCAGAGCAGCTACTAGGATCGCATTATATGTTTTTTGGTTTCATTTGGTTTGGTTTTGGTTTTTTAATTTTAATTTTAAGTGGAGGTTGATGAAACTTGCCAGTGGATATTTTTTAGTTCTTCAGCAACATGAATTTGAGATATTTTTCTATGAATTACTCTACCTTGAAATAAAACATCTGGTCTCATAGGAATTTTGACATGGTTTAGTTTTTCAATCAGTACAAAACATGTTCACCACTGTAGCATTGTTAGGCTTTTGTGTGTCAGCCTTTTAAAAGAATTCACTCTCTGCCTCCATAAAGCCTAAAATGCAGAGAGCTCATCTGGGAGGCAAATACGGTTTTACTTCACTTCTATCTCCCACAGCTGTGAAAGCTGTCAGTTTCTAAAGCATTCAAATTGAGAATTCATAATATCCTCAGAATAGTTCAGTTGTCTCACACCAGTGTTTCCTTCACTTGCCTCTGCCTTTCTCCTAGATCTTCCTTTTTTATTAATGACAGTAACATCAAGCTTCTCCCTACATATATTAATTAGATATAATCACTACAGTGGTTGTTTGTGTGGATATAAAGATTTATCTTTAAACTAAATACTCAGTTTTATGTAAGTGGCTGAGTCCTGAAACATCTTAAGAAATGTTCTAGTAGCCAGTAATCATGAATAAGCCTTTAAAGACTGGAATAGTTTCAAATGTTACTTGCTCTACTGCCAAAAATCACATTTTTAAATGTCTACACTTAGCCTTTATCTCACACACAGATATCACTGGAGCTGTGCAAGATGTTACTTCTTATTTAACTGAAAACTGGCATTTCAAAATTTGTTCTTGTTCCAAATCAAATAAAGATTTATTTTTCTGATCGTTTCCCATGAAACAGATTTTTTTGAAAATATCTGCAAATTTTCCAATTGTAATTTTGTTCTAGAAAGATAAAATGTTTTCTTCTTTTGACTGTACAATTTGATAGTATTTCATGGCATAATAGGTTCCTATTATGCACTATTAATGCTTTCTATCAACATATGTCACATAATTCATAGAATCATAGAATATCCTGAATTGCAAGGGACCCACTGACTGTGCCCAACTCCTGACTCCACACATGGCAACGTGAAAGTTAAACTATGTAGTTGCAAGCATCATCCAAACACTTCTTGAACACCAGCAATCTTGTGACCATGACCACTACCCTAGGGAGCTTGTTCCAGTGCTTGTTCACCCTCTCAGTGAAGAACTTTTTCCTAATATCCAATATGAACTTTCCTTGGCATAACTCTAAGCCATTCCCTTATGTCCTATCACCAGACACCAGAGACAAGAATTCAGCGCTTACTTCCCTCTTTGGCTGGTTAGCTATACTGTGCTTAATGCACCCCAGGATATGGTAATTGTCATGCTTCAATTTTAGCAGTTCATATTTTTAATATTCATGAAAAATATGTATTATTGACACAAAAGATGGAGTACATCTCAACTAAATTTACTTGCCTAAAAATCAGGCGTTTCATCTAAGTCAACTAGACTTTATAGTCAGTAGACAAAAATAGATGTCTCTAAATAAAAGCGCTTTCAAATATTTATCACCATCCTATTATGTACCTGTTTAAACTCTTACTGCCAACAAAAGATAGCCTAGAGTTCTCATATTCTATTGTCACTTGTTCTTGCTAAGACACTGCCATGTCTCCTGCAATTACATAAATATTGATATGTTCTCACAGTTAATCAGGTTAAAACTGACCCAGGAGGAAAAGATAATGATATTTCTAATATAAATAATTCAGAAAATAGCTCTACTTGTTTGGTGTAATGGAAACAGAAGAAAAAAGGTAATATTTGCACCGATTTTGTGTACATCATCATTCATGTATAAATGATAAAAATTGTACCAAATGGACCTGAATAATTTGTCTGTGAATAAATTGTTTTAATTTTTGTTGTCCACAGATGCTGCAATATGAAAAAGATTCACATAATTGCCAATATACAAATGTTATTGGCAATATTCTTTGCAAATTAGGTCTTCTCATTCATGCCTGCTTAAAATATAATTTGGTTCCAGATTTTTGTATCTCACAAGAAATTATCTTATAATTCACAAATGTAGCATAAAAATGTTAAAACACAAATAGAAATGAATTTGCATTTTACTTAGAAACATAGAACATTTAAAAATCTGATTAGAAATACTGTTGGAAAAAAAGATATTGTAGGTTGTATCAATTACAAAGAACAAGGCCTTCAGAAAACTGCGACCCTGGTGTTCAAAATGTTCTAGAGTAACACATAAAACATGGCTTGTCATACAAGTCCCAAAACTTTCATTAGCTTTTAACATATTGTTTTCTTTTAAAATATCCCTCTTAATTACTCATGGCAGTGAAGCAGACTAATTATGCATCTTGGATAAAAGCACATTGGCTCATTAATCTTTCTTTTTCTGTTACATATAAACATCAACTCTGATAAACGGGAAAGCATTTTTTTTATTATTTTTTTTTGCTTATGTTAGACAAAGTTTGGGATCCTGAGGGGGTTATTTAAAGATTATAGTTGTGACTGTAGCATTCATATGAAAGCTTAAGAAAAAATAAAATGAGACACCGTATGTAGTCACTTAATATTTCTGAACTTTATCTTCAATTCATTCCTGCCATTAGTATTTTTCATGGTGTTAGCTATTACCTTAAGACTTATTTGCTTAGGTTTTCTGAAAACGTTGATAATAGATGCAACTATCCAAGATTCATAAACAAACTTCTAGGACACATAAGTAAAATATTACTTTCTTACTGTTTATTCATTTTAAAAACTGATAAAAAATGAATTAATTATTCAGAAAACTGTATGTTTAAGAGTTTCCTCCTTCTCTCTCATTTAGTCTTAAAACCATAATAGCCACCACGTGTCACACTGCCATTGGATTCTGTCTTACAGTTCCTGTTTCTGTAAATCCTCGTTGTAACATATTATTACACTGATTAGCAAATCTAATATATTGGTCTGCTTTTTGCTATATGCATAAAGGACACAGAATTGAATTCTGATCTGGCAAACTTATCAAAACTGTTGAAACATACTTGTCATTTTCTAGTCAATGTCTATCATTTTTTGCTTTGATTCCTTAACTCATTGTCTCCTTTTTTATGTGATCTTGATCTCATTTCAAATAGTTTCAAATTATAATATAATTTTATTGTTATAAGGAAACCTGCGATATACTAACACACACATACATGTTCACTTCTAATTCATTCATAAGCCTGAAATATCTCAAAATTATAAAATCAGATAAATTTAGGTAGGATGTCTGGAGGGCATAGGAGGCAAACATGCAACAACTTCAAAACTGCAATTAGCTTAAGAGTTAGATCCATTCTTTCAAGGCTTGTCCCATCAAGTTCTGAATATCTCCAAGGATGCAGATTACACAGCCTGTCCAAGCAGCTTGCTCTAATGCCTAGCTATCTTACTGTGAAGAGTGTTTTCCTTATATCTAGTTAGATTTTTTTCTTAATGCAAAATGTGTACATTCCCTCTTGAGCTTTCACTGTATACCTCCAAGGAGAAGATCTCAGCAAAACTACTTGTATATACTGCTCCTGTCCCCAAATCATTTTAGCAGTTCTTTCTCAGACAAACTTATTCCAGTTTATCAGTGTCTTCCTTGTAAAAGTTCAAAACTGGACACAGTACTCCAGATGCAATTTCACAATACCAGGTAGAAATGAACAGCATTTTTCTGATCGGCTGCCTACATGTTTGCTAATGCAGCACAATATAGTGTTGACCTTCTTTGCCATGGGGATTACTCTGCTGGCTTATGTTTCACTTCTTGCCCACCAGGATTCTGAGGTCATTATTTGGAAACCTTTTCTCTCTCTAGCCAATTGGCAATTCTGAGACTGTACTGGAGCATGGGATGATTCCATCCCAAGTAAAAAACTTTGCAAATTTTGTCATACTTCAGGAGATTTGGCTGCAAAGATATTATGGCTGGCTGTGAGAATATTGCTAAAATCAAAGTAATTTACATACATGGCTCTCCCCTCACCCACACAGCCAGACATCTCGCCAGAGAAGACCATCAGGCTGCTAAAGCAGCTTTGCTAAATACATTCTGGCTGTTCCCAGTCTCCTTCTTTATGTAGGTGTCAATGTCTTACAGCAGGATTTTCTTCAAAATCTTCCAGGGTAATGAGGTGAAGCCTATTACCATTTCATTCCTCAGATGTTCCTTTTTTTTTTTTTATTGAAAATAGATATGAAGTTCCCATTTTTCCATTTTGAGAGCAGCCTCACAATGTTGTCAGCTGTTGCATGTTATTCCCAGAAGGCAGATAAGGCCCACACAGCTTCTCATTCATTCCCCGACAATGGGATGGGGGAGAAAATCAGAAGGGTAAAAGTGTGAAAACTCATAGGTTGAGCTAAAGACAGTTAAATATCAAAAGCAAAAGCTATGTGCACAAGCAAAGCAAACTAAGAAATTCGTTCACTACTGCCCATCAACAGGCAGATGTTTAGCTATTTCTAGGAAAGCAGGGCTTCATCAGTGTAACAGTTACTTGGGAAGACAAAAGCCGTAATTCTGAATGTCTTTCCTTCCTCCTTCTTCCCCCAGGATTTATAGCTGAGCATGATGTCATATGGTATGGAATGCCCCTTTGGTGAGTTGGGGGCAGCTGTCCTGACTGTGTCCCCTCCTAGCTTCTTGTGCACCTCCAGCCTATTCACTGGTGAGGTGGTGTGAGAAGCAGAAAAGGCCTTGACTCTATGTAAGCGCTGCTCAGCAGTAATGAAAATATCCCTGTGTTATCAATATTGTTTCCAGCACAAATCCAAAACATAGCCTCATACTAGCTTCTATGAAGAAAATTAACTCTATCTCAGCCAAAACCAGGACCTCAGCTCCCTTAGTGCTCTCAGATGAATCCTATCTGGTCCTATGAAGTTCTATATGTCCAGTTTGCCTAGGTGGTCCCAAAGTCTACCTTGATCTATCACGAGTAGTAAATCACTTCCCCATACTACTAGGTACAGTGCACCTGGGAGACCAGACAACAGTGCTAGGTATTAAAGACTGGTAGAAGACCATTTTTTCCCTTTTGCATGCTTCCTTATTGGTGCTAGAAAAACCACCACAAGTCTTCCCAGACTGCAGAAGTAAGTCAGACAGTTTGGTTAGAACAAAGGATTTATTTTTTATACTATGAGGGTAGCCAAACTGTAGAGGGATTTCTTGAACAACAGGGCCACAATGTGTTGTGGAGCTATGTGGACAATCCAGGTGTAACTGATATGATAAAGAGGGCTATTTCTGGAGTTCGGTTAGCACAAAAACAAAGAAGGGGGGATTGTGGATACATTCCTAACAGAACAAGGACATCAGGTTCTGATAGGGTCGGAATGCTCTTAAAGGGGAAATGCTTAGCCAGTGTATGGGATGCTATTAAAGGGGAAATGCTTAGTTGCTAGAATAGAGAAGCAGTAACCGCAAGTAGGGTAAAGTAACCAATGAGTGAGGCTTTGCTGTATATATCCAATCGCTGTTAGAGGAGAAGTGTATGGACAGTGTGTTACACCTATGAAATTATTGCTTATGCTGTGTGAACCCTGCTCTGCTCTATAAGTATACCTGCACTTTGCAATAAAGTTGAAGCATTCACTATGCTCTTATGGAGACTGTGTCTGCTTTCTAAAGCTCCCTTCTTTCCTGGTAAGCCTACACAAACTGGTCGCCCTGTTCAACACCAAACACTGGAGCAGGTTGCCCACAGATGTTGTGAAGCCTCCATCCTTGGAGTTGTTCAAGACTCAGCTGCATACCACCCTGAGCAGCCTGATCTGATTAGATCTGCTCTGAGTAGGGGATTGGACTAGAGATCTCTGAAGGCCACTCCCAGTCAAAATTATTTGGTGATTTTTGTTTCTTCATTTTGATAAGATGCAGGGTTGTTCAACAGGCACTCCAGAACAGTCCCAATCCCATGATTTTCTTCTCTTTACATTCACTCCCCCCCCGCCAACTGTTCTCTTTTACCATAGCACCATCACTCAAATACACAGCTGACTGTTTGCTCTTTCACAATGAGCCCTGATTTTGCTGACTTCATATCCGTATCTGTTATTTGTGATGTAGGTGGTAAGTTCTAGCTTGTTATTTTTAACACCTTACAATTTCTCAAGTTATCTTGCTACTATAGCTGCGAGTCAGGATTAGCTATCCATGCACAGACCTTAAGAGCAATGAAGAAGGCATCAGGTATCTTACCTTTTCAGTGTCCTTTGTCATTATATTACTCACCCCATTCAATACCAGCGCCATGTTTTTCTTGATATTTTTTTCTGCTATTTATATACCTCTGGGAGTCCCTCTTGTTGCCCTTCAGATTCCTCACTAATTTCTGTGTTCCATGTTTCCGTGTTCTCCCAGGATAGCTAGATACCTTCCTGGATAGCTTCCACCATTTTGCATTTTGGCTTAGTCAGGAGGTCCTTTTCATCCATTCTGTCCATGCTTGCTCAACATTCTGTACACCAAAATGGACTATTTTTGACCTTTGAGAAGGTTGACAGGTCTCTTAAATACAACAAACATGCCTTGACTCCTCTGTCCTTCAGAGCAGCCTCTCTTACTAGTTCCCTGAACTAGACCAACTCTGCTCTCCTGAATCCAGAGCTGTTATTCTGTTACTTGTTTTTCTTGCTTCTTTCAGGATTGTAAATTCCACCATCTCATGGTTGCTTCAGTGAAGTTTGCTGTCAGCTTTCACATCTCTAACAAGTTCTTCCTTTTCAGTGAGTAGAGTAGTTAAAAAAATCTACTAACATTGTTAGCTACAGGCCACAGGCTTTGTATCGTCAACAATGTAGGCCTCTTACCTTGCTCGGACACTCTTTGTCCTGAATAGACATTAACTTCTTCCAGCTGTAGGGTTTAGCTTGTTCTGGCTGTGACTAATAACTAACAGGTGATTGTTGCCTATATTGTTGTTAGCTGAGCTGGCTGAATAATGTGTGGTATAGAAATCTAGGTAGTCACTAAGCCTCATTCACCATAACTACCTAACAGCTAACCAGAAAAACATAATAAAATTTTATTTGTGAATCAATAAGGAAAGACTAAATAAGCAGGCTATACACCTAACCAAGGCAGATCCAAGACAGACAAGGAATAAACTTCCACAGTCAATTTCACACTCTCCCAGCAAAGAACTGGAATACTAGCAGTGCCTCATAACTGTCCCCGTCCTTCCTGGTAGACTGGTACTATCAACCATATGTTACATGGGGGTACTGTAAGGCATAGCACCCTAATAGAAGAAAAGGAGTAGATATTAAAAAGTTTATGTGTGTCCTGGTTTCAGCTGGGATAGAGTTAATTTTCTTCATAGAAGCTAGCATAGTGCTGTGTTTTGGATTTAGTACCAGAAGAATGTTGATAACACACTGATGTTTTCAGCTGTTGCCAAGCAGTGCTCAGACTACTCAAGGACTTTTTGAGCTTCTCCTGCTTGCCCAGGTGCATAACAAGCTGGGAGTACAGCACAGCTAGGACAGCTAACCCAAACTGACCAAAGAGCTATTCCATACCATATAATGTCATGCTCGGGGGGAGTTAGTCAGTTGGTTGGTGTCGCAGGGAGACTGCTCGCTGCTTGGGACTGATCGCGGCTCAGGGAGTGATTGCTGCTTGGGACGGGCTGGGCATCGGTTGTTGGGTGGTGAGCAATTGCATTGTGCATCATTCATTTTGTATATTCTGTATATTCTGTTATCATTCTCATTATTACTATTATTATTATTTTCTCTTATTAAACTGTCTTTATCTCAGCCCTCGGCTCTAACTTTTTATTTTCTTCCTGATTCTCTCCCCCATCCCACTGAGGGCGGGGGGGGGAGTGAGCGAGCGGCTGCGTGGTGCTGAGTTGCCAGCCGGGTTAAACCACGACAATGTGGAACAATTTTGACTTCGTTATTACTTAGGTTTTTTTCTGAATTAATTAGACAATTTGGGCTATAAATGCTAGTATCATATTAATTGGATTCATAATAACTTTTTTGTATTTTTATTAAGCAGTTAAAACATTATTTCAACAATATATTACTGTATCTGTATGTACAGTGTGTTCTCTTTTTTGCCAGTAACAAAATTTTGAATTCATTGGCTCAAAAGAGCATATCCTTATCTGGCTATCCAGCACCTCAGTCAAAAATTTGTCCCCAGCAGCATTCAGAAATCTCTTGAATTGCTTATGTTATACCACATTGCCCCTCCAGTAGATAACAGGGTTGTTAAGGTAACCCATGAGAACCAGAGCTTATAAGAACCAGTTTTTATAATGGTGAATCTTCTCTTTATAATTTAAGAAAGGTTTTGCCCACTTATTCTTCTCAATTTGGCTGTTTGTAGCAGATGCCCACCATATTCTGCTTGCTGGTCTCCCCTCTGATACTGGCCCATAAATTCTTAAACAGCCATCATCCATTCAACAGCAAAGCTCTGTGCATCTGTTCTGCTCCTTTGCGTACAGCACCACCTTCCCTTTTTTTTTTTTTTTTTTTTTTCCTGTTCTTCCCAAAAGCCTGTATCCATCCAGAATTCCCATTGTGTTTCTTAGGTTATATGCACTTATGTATTGGCACTTGAGATGGACCCCAGCTATGCCACTTGCTGAGGGGAAGTGTGAGTTTCCCCTATCATATTCTCCCCAGATGTTTCTGCCTTGCCCCCCATTCCTCCACTTTTCTGCAGTTTGGCCTTCATCTACCAAATAGCCTACAATAAATTCTTCCTTTAAATACTTTTATTAACGAAATGAAATGCATTTAGCATTTACTTTTCCCTCAGAAAAAGATTTTTATTATTATATCTGTATAAACTGGCTTTGATTTCTACAGAGCCATGACAATTCATACTAGCTGCGTGCTGATACCCAGGTATAGCTTTTAAATATAATTTCAGTCTAAACAAGAAAATACAGATCTCCTTGGATGTAATGGGATTTGGAGGTTCAAGATTCTTAAAGATATGTTTTTAAATGGATTTAGGAACCTTACTTTGCATAAAATTTTAAAATCTTGGCTATAAATAACCCCTCATCCTTGTCTTTTTGCATTTACATATAAATGTATTCAGAGATCGTCCCCTGGAAATGTGTCATCTTTAGGTTAAACCATTTAAACTATGTTGTAAATTATTAACTGCTCAGAGGAAAATCTTATCCTATGTATGGAAAATATCTAACTACACAGACTCTATTTATTCTTTGATTTGGTGAATAGCACTTCTACTGTCATCATTGACTGCCAGATGAAACCTACAAATCACTTATTCACCAGTCTTAAGCATTTAGCAATCCTTGTTTTAAAAGAACTTTTGAAACACAGAAGAAAAATCTTTTTAAAAAAAAAAATTACTGAGTAGACCAAATGTCCTTTTTTTGTTCAGAATCTTCAGGTCCTTTACTCTTATACAACCTTCTTCACCACACGAATCTGTCTATACTGTGATATCAAAATGGCAAGCTCAAAATTTGAAACTCTGAGTATTCTTGTATTAAGACAGGTTGATTATGTTAAAGATAAGAACAATGAGGATGTTCATCTCAGCCAGCTTTAGAATCCTATATTGTAGAAACAATCTACATTCGAGCTATTTTTCTGGATACTCTTTATCATAAACACAGACAAAATTAATTCTCTTTAACAATTCCTGTGACCTATATTAGGTATCTATTTTCGGAAGAAACAAACCATTCCTTGAAAATACTATAAAGGGAATTGAAGGATGAAAAACTATTGACTAGATTTGGATAGTGCAGGTAACTAGTCTGACCAAGTCACTTTAGGCTTGCTTTCTGATTAATGAAGATAAAGACACAGTGGTATGCTAAAAGAAGTTCAAAGACATTAAAAACAGCCCTCTGGGTCAAACAGACATAGAGGACACTATCATCAGTTCCACAGCCAGTAAAGAGGCAATGTCTGAAACAATCAGCTTGGTTCCTGGCCTCTGGGACACTTTCTGTGAAATAAAGCCATATCAGGTATGTGTAGGCTTATAAATGTTAGGATTAGAACTGACCTTCTACAAGAATCCTTGCAAGGAAACATAAAGATCTTTGTGAATGTGTGTCTATGTTTAAGTGTCTCTTGCCTTACCTGCCCTAAGCTGAGACATGTCCTTGGGGCATCTCATATAGTTCTAGTTCTTTGTGTTCAGGCAACTGAATTAAGTTGTAGAAGTGAGATTCAGTTCAAAAGAAAATATTGGAAGTTAGGTGACTACACATAGTCTAGGTGATTAATTTTTTTTTTTTTTTTACATGAAGAATCATTTAAAGAATATAGTCAAAGGAGCTTATAGAGGTGCAATTCAGTAGCTTCAGCATAGGCAACAGGAGCCATTTAAGATGCACAAAACCATCCATCGTGACTTCCAGATGATTCTCAGAGAGGATAGAGGTCTACCATGCATCTTCTGTCATGCTTCTAGACTCTTGCATATTTCTCATATATGAGAAGACATTTCAAAATATCTTAGAAGCCAATGTTTGGTGAACCAAACACCTAATCTCGATGTTAACATGAATTTAGATACTTAGCTCACAGTTCTAGTTCTCTATTAAGTGTGATTTAAGTGTAGACTGAATCTCACACTAAACTGCCATGGAATCTGCACACTTCTAAACTATGCCAGTGTCCCCTTCTGTACTGACACAGCCATCATGTTCCTTTGCTTCACAGATTTGAAAACTATTGTGCAAAATGTGGCAGAATTCAGTAACATTTTCAATCTCCATTCTATATAATATCTCTGAGTGGACTACAGCCATAAGCCATAGCAGGATAAGGCAAAAGAATGCAAGTAACACTCCACAAGCCATGATCACATATCACGGACAAAAAATTGCTATTAAGTATTGCTCACCAGTACAATAATTAGTCTTTTTCCACAGTCCTTGCCTAGCTGCTTTTCATGATGACTCTTACTAAAACCTGTGACAACTTAAAGTGATTGTTTTGGCCTGCTTAAGTATGCTAAAGGAGATGTCACAGAAATTGAAGTGTACATTTTCTGTTTCAGTTTTATGATGACCAATTCATAAATGAAGTGACATAAAGTAACAAAAAAATGGGCTGTATGTCTCATGTCACAGGAAAAGCACTTTCATTCTGTTTCTAGGGGTTCCACAAAATATGTTATATACTAACAGTAGGACTACCATGGTTGGGACTATATTTTTACATTCTGTATGGCACAGAAAGTATTCACGTAGGCCATCAATCTTTTGCATTTGAGGAAGCAAATATTTCCTTTTATCGGCAGTTGATTTATAATCAGAAGCAGAATGCAGACCTAAAAAGTTCTAGGTCAAGTCATGTGCCTCGTCTTGCAAAGCTCTTGATAACATACTTAAAAAGAGTGTCTCTAAATGATTTTCAGCTTCACCTGGAAGTCTAAACAAAGAGAAAACATTTTTGTTTGTTCTAGCATTTATCTCATAAGACAAGGCTAGGTAACAGTGTAATAAGCTTAGCCTACTAAGTCTAGTAAGCTTACTAAGGCAAATATTGACTGACTTAGCATATCCAATATATTAGTAAGCATATTTCACATATTGGTATACGCAGTAAATTAAAATATTTTAAATTAAGAGATATTAATTTATTTTACACAAACTTGAATTCTAGGAATTGTGTTCCAAGTGAAGGTTCCAACCTTCACTTCTTGTGAGGTTAACAGCTTTCTGTGCAGAAACAAAGAGCCGTGTCCCTCGAGCATCTCCAAAGTAAGTCTGTAAAAATTTATGAGCCAGATTTTACTTCCTGTTCTACACCTATGTCATGGTTTAACCCCAGCTGGCAACTAAGCACCACACAGCCACTTACTCACTCCTCCCTGGTGGGACAAGGGAGAGAATCGGAAGGGTAAAAGTGCAAAAACTCATTAGAAACTCCCATTAGCAGGCAGGTGTTCAGCCATCTCCAGGAAAGCAGGGCTCCATCATGCATAACAGTTCCTTGGGAAGACAAATACCACCACTCTGAACATCCTGCCTTTCCTTCTTCTTCCCCCAGCTTATATACTGAGCACAATGTCTTATGGGGTATCTCTTTGGTCAGTTGGGGTCAGCTGTCCCGGCTGTCTCCCCTCCCAGCTTCTTGTGCACCCCCAGCCTACTTGCTGGGGTAATAAGCAGAAAAGGCCTTGACTCTGTGTAAGCACTGCTCAGCAGTAATGAAAACATCCCTGTGTTATCAACACTGTATCCAGCACAAATCTAAAACATAGCCACATACTAGCTCTTATGAAGAAAATTAACGCTATCCCAGCCAAAATCGGTACACCCTATAATTCTGAAATGCACTAAGTTCTTCCAGGATAACCTAAGGCAAAATTTATTTCTGTCAATTAAGCAACATTAGAATAAAGGGGAAAAAATCCAAATAAACATGTCTGAAAAAGCAGAGAAAATGCAAAATCCTAACAGTGTATGGCAATTCTATCATTGAATTAATATATTCATATATTATTAAAAAAATTGTATTGTATTTATGAAAAAAATACCAACTTTTTTGCAATTAGAAAAATTATCCTTTGAGGTTTTTCCCAGGGTATCAATTACTCACCATGTTTCATAACTGAGAAATAGTTTGCAGGTGAGTTGTTTCTACATGGAATTGCATCAGACTCATTATATTCTTATGCAGAACCTCTTATGTTGTAGAACAAATACATTTTTAAAGACAAAGATAAATAAATAGCACTCTGAATTGAAAATTATGAATATAAAATATATATGAAAATCCTTGGAAAGTAAGTCAAAATATAGCTAGTTGGGGTATAATTATATCATTTCTCTCTGAAAAAAAAAATCTTGATATCTCTTTCTACAACTCAGTCTTACTTGTCTTATTCCTTATCAATATTTTAACATTGATTCATGAATTTACATGATCTTTATATAGGTGAGGTAGCTGTCCTGTACATTGACACTAGGACTGCTGTACAGCCTATTGAATTTCACAGAAGTGGCTAGCTCTCTCCACTGGCTATAGATGAGACCCTGGATATTACTAATTTAGTAATTTCTGTTAGATGCCTTTAGTTTGGTATTTAGCCCCAAACCAGTCCAGGACATAAAATTCTGTCCCTGTTTCTCACCTCTGGGGTGCTTAGACCAATGAGAACATACCAGTAGCACGTCTAACAATAAATGTATTAATTTTAATCTGAAGAAAAATTGAAACAACTTAGTGCAAAAGTTTTTACAGAGCCTGTTTTTACAGGTGCCTAAGTTTTTTCTACCACAAAATGGACCACAGACTAGAGGTATCTTAAGAGCTCAAATTAGTTGGTAGGTTTGCATGAGCTGGTATAGAACTATTTAAGGATACTAACTGATGGCGTATAAACAATATAGTCAGGTCAACAGGGTATTGTTTAGCCCAGAGCTGATACAGTTCCAAGTTCATAACTAGCTCCTTCATAACTAGCTGAGACATTTCTGCCCAAGACACCACACTGTGGACTGGACATACCTGTAGGCTGTTAAACCCATTGTAAATCACATTTACTGAGTAACTGGCCTGATTTTCAAAGTGACTGAACCTCTCCAAATAACAATGTATTTTTCAAAGAAAATTATAGACATTTCAGTAATAATTTTGTTAGTTATTAATGTAAAATTACCTATATTATTCCTCAATTATTCTGGAGTAAATTCAGAGGGACTGCATGTTGTATGTTTGTTTTTTTAATTCCAAATATAATATTATTTTTTACAGGAAAAAACAGTTAGGTCTATTCAGAAATTCAGTATCAATATGCCACATAGAAATGTTAAAATATGGGTATATTAACCTTGGGGAAAAAAAGTTCCTATATGATTTTGGATACAAGGGTAAAATTAATTAGACAATTAACTTGCACCTAAACTTCAACTATTTAAATGGATGTTTGGGGTTTTTTTCTGGTTTTGTTTTTTGGGCTTTTTTAAAGTCAAGTACTGTTTGCTTCATATAAAAATGAAGTGATGTGGCTGTCTTTGAGTTCTCCAGAGACACATCTGTTTAACTAATTTTAAGTACTTAAGTTAGACAGACTGGCTCTGTTCCATCCTTTCTGGGAAGAAGTGATAGACTATTCTTGTGATTTATATTCTAGCCATATGAGTAATGTGCTTTTATTATGCAGAAATATATATTTTTAACCATTTAGAATTTCAGTTTTCTTTCATTTACTCTTTGAAACAATTGGGACTTAAACAAGTACTTAATCAGTCACTTGTATGCCTTGTCAAATAGTTTATGTGATCAGAATCAGAAAGACCATATAGATTCAAAAAGAAATTTTTCCAGAGACTTCAATTCAAGGAGATGCAAGACTGATTTGAAGAGAATTGGCCCTTATTTAGTCATTCATCAGACAATGCTTTTGCTCTTCCATCAAGATGTAATACATCAGAGTATTACCCTGAAAAGGGAAATGAAAGAAAGAACAAATCAATTAATTGAAGTTGCTTTCGTTCATTAACAAAACCACTCCTATCAAAACCATTAACCTCAAAAGCCTCCTAAAGCACCATCCTCTGCTTTTCCAGGGTTTACTGAGACCTTGCTCCATTGCAGATGAATTTGTATAGGGTACAATGTTTATTGGTGGGTTTAATTTCCTTTTTATAATGGAACTTTCTTTATTTCAACCATAATTTCAAACACATTTTGTATTTTCACCATACTTTCTTTGAAACCAATTTTCAAAGATGTATCAGTTTTACATACTGTATTGAGAACCTTCATCTGCAGTATCTAAGAATATGAATTTGCCAAATAACTGGAAAGGACAGCACAAGACAAAAGTTAGATGATAGTGTAGGCAAATAGATGTCTGTTGGGTGGATACATGCATAAGTATGTGCACACATTGAGATACACATGAAAAAATGCACACACAACAAATCTATTATTAGAAACTATTTTCATACTAAAAATTTTTGGAAAGACTAGATTTAGGTTGATTACCATTTTTTAAGACAAACGTATTTTTATAGCAGAAATTCTTCTCCAACATACACTACACATGCAAGTAGGAGTTATAAGGAGGTAAGAATAAAGGAAAAAAACACTTCACTATTGTCCTGGTTTCGGCTGGTATAGAGTTAATTTTCTTCATAGAAGCTACCATAGTGCTGTGTTTTGGATTTAGTACCAGAAGAATGTTGATAACACACTGATGTTTTCAGTTGTTGCCAAGTAGTGCTCAGACTACTCAAGGACTTTTTGAGCTTCTCCTGCTCGCCCAGGTGCATAACAAGTACAGCACAGCTAGCACAGCTAACACAAACTGACCGAAGAGCTATTCCATACCATATAACGTCATGCTCGGGGGGAGTTAGTCGGTCGGTCA
>NW_009260478.1:26037-28674 GCF_000687185.1 Egretta garzetta | reverse complement strand
GGGGGGGAGTGAGCGAGCGGCTGCGTGGTGCTGAGTTGCCAGCCGGGTTAAACCACGACAACTATGTTTAGTTAAAAAGAAGAAATGGTTCCTTCTACCTGTTGCTTTCTCGCCCCCCCCCCCCGCAGTGGCTGTCCTGAGGAGAACATGGGAAAGTAGAGTTCAATATGTATTTTTAGTCACTTTCTGTTGTTAATGCATCATATTCTGTCATAAATAACTAATTTCAGATCAAATAACTCTATCTGTGCATTCATAGAGCAGATGTCAATGCTCCACTGAAAACAGAAAAACATTGCTTATATGGAATCATTGACTATAGGAGAATATTGATGGTTATCAAGAGATTAATTTCCCCAGAAAATCCCCCATTCCTCAGAGTCTCACACAACATGCAAAGGATAAATTTATATAATTCAGGCAAGATTTCAAAAGTAAGTGATAACTTTGACTATCCACAAAAGAAATATGACAGGATTTTTTTAAGCAATTGTGTTTTAGGAGTACCTGAAAAGTTAAAATAAGATTCCTTTTTTTCTTCAATAATTGGATTTATTCACCTGTTAAATGACTGATATTTTAGACTAATTTCATTTAAAAAGAGAAAACTAGAGGAACAGTATATTTTTCTAACTTAGCTCTTTAGCAGGCTGGTGAAATTAATTTTCATTTCCCATTTAAAAATACTCCATCAATAACTGGGTAAAACATTTTTGGCCCACTGCCTGCTGCTGAGGTCAGTCCTGTCTATCACCCACCTCAGTCTGTGAGACATTCTCCTCTCATGTGGCCACAAATGAATTTCATAATTTATTCTATCAAAATGAAAAAGAAGTCCATCTTTTCAAGATGTTGTGATTTAACCCCAGCTAGCAACTTAGCACTTCACAGCTGCTTGCTCACTCCCCCACACCCAGTGGGATAGCAGGAAGAACTGGAAGGACAAAAGTAAGAATCATAGAATCATTAAGGTTGAAAAAGATGTCCAAAATCATAATGTCCAACTGTCAATCCAACACCACCGTGCCTACTAAACCATGTCCCAAAGTGCCATTTCTACACATTTTTTGAACACTTTCAGGGATGGTGACTCCACCACCTCTCTGGGCAGCCTGTTCCAATGCTTGACCACGCTTTCAGTACAGAAATTTTTCATATCTAATCTAAACCTCCCCTGATGCAACTTGAGGCCATTTCCTCTCATCCTATCACTATTTACTTGGCAGAAGAGACCAACATCTCACTACAATCTCCTTTCAGGTAGTTGTAGAGGGTGATAAAGTCTCCCCTCAACCTCCTCCAGACTAAAAAACACCAGTTCTCTCAGCCTCTCCTTGTAAGACTTGTGCTCCAAACCCTTCACCAGCTTCCTTGCCCTTCTCTGGACAGGCTCCAGCACCTCAATGTCTTTCTTGTAGTGAGGGTCCCAAAACTGAACACAGTATTTGAGGTGTGGCCTTCCCAGTGTGGAGTACAGGGGGAAGATCACTGCCTTAGTCCTGCTGGCCGCGCTATTTCTGATACACGCAAGGATGCTATTGGCCTTCTTGGCCACCTGGGCACAATGCTGGCTCATGTTTAGCCAGCTATCAGCCAGCACCCCTAGGTCCTTTTCCTTTTGGCAGCTTTCCAGCCACTCTTCCCCAAGCCCGTAGTGTTGCATGGGGTGATATGACCTAAGTGCAGGACCTGGCACTTAGCCTTGTTTAACTTTATACAATTGACCTCGGCCCATCAATCCAGATTGTTCCCTCTGCAGAGCCTTCCTCCCCTCGATCAGCTTGATACTTGTGCCCAATTTGGTGTCATCTGCAAATTTACTGATGATGCACTCAATCCCCTCATCCAGATCATTGATAAAGATATGAAAAAAGACTGGCCCAAAACTGAGCCCTGGGGG
This sequence comes from Egretta garzetta, assembly GCF_000687185.1. Taxonomy (NCBI): domain Eukaryota; kingdom Metazoa; phylum Chordata; class Aves; order Pelecaniformes; family Ardeidae; genus Egretta; species Egretta garzetta. Next base: position 26,774 of record NW_009260478.1, on the reverse strand, counting down.
ACAGTGCTTGTGACCAGCCATCAACTAGATTTAACTCCATTGACCATAACTCTCTGGGCTTGGCCATCCAGACAGCAAAGAGTATACCTGTCTAAGCCATCAGCTTCTCTAGGAGAATGCTGTGGGGAGACAGTGTCAAAAGCTTTCCTAAAGTCCAGGTAGACAACATCCATGGCCTTTCCGTTGTCCACTAGGCAGGTCACCTGGTCATAGAAGGAAATCGGGTTGGCCAGGCAGGACCTGCCTTTCATGAACCCATGCTGGCTGGGCCTGATCCCCTGATTGTCGTCCATATGCCTGGTGAGTGCACTCAGGATGAACCACTCCATAACCATCCCTGATACTGAGCTCAGACTGACAGGCCCATAGTTCTCCAGATCCTCCTTCTGGGCGTTATTGTAGATGGGTGGCACATTAGCAAGCCTCCAGTCATCTGGGACCTCCCATATTATCCATGACTCTTGATAAATGATGGACAGTGGCTTGGCATGCTTCTTGGTCAGCTCCTTCAGTACTTTTGGGTGGATCCCATTCAGCCCCATAGACTTGTGAGTGTTCAGGTGGTACAGCAGGTTGTCAACTGCTTCCACTTGGATTTTGGGGGGTTTATTCTGTTCTCTGTCCCTGTTTTCCAGCTCAGGGGTCTGAGTACCCTGGGGATAACTGGTTGGACTATTAAAGACTGAGGCAAAGAAGACATTAAGTTCCTCAGCCTTTTCCTCTTCTTTAGTGGCCAT
>NW_009260478.1:23166-24917 GCF_000687185.1 Egretta garzetta | reverse complement strand
CAAGGATGCTATTGGCCTTCTTGGCCACCTGGGCACAATGCTGGCTCATGTTTAGCCAGCTATCAGCCAGCACCCCTAGGTCCTTTTCCTTTTGGCAGCTTTCCAGCCACTCTTCCCCAAGCCCGTAGTGTTGCATGGGGTGATATGACCTAAGTGCAGGACCTGGCACTTAGCCTTGTTTAACTTTATACAATTGACCTCGGCCCATCAATCCAGATTGTTCCCTCTGCAGAGCCTTCCTCCCCTCGATCAGCTTGATACTTGTGCCCAATTTGGTGTCATCTGCAAATTTACTGATGATGCACTCAATCCCCTCATCCAGATCATTGATAAAGATATGAAAAAAGACTGGCCCAAAACTGAGCCCTGGGGGACAGTGCTTGTGACCAGCCATCAACTAGATTTAACTCCATTGACAATAATGGCCATCCAGACAGCAAAGAGTATACCTGTCTAAGCCATCAGCTTCTCTAGGAGAATGCTGTGGGGAGACAGTGTCAAAAGCTTTCCTAAAGTCCAGGTAGACAACATCCATGGCCTTTCCGTTGTCCACTAGGCAGGTCACCTGGTCATAGAAGGAAATCGGGTTGGCCAGGCAGGACCTGCCTTTCATGAACCCATGCTGGCTGGGCCTGATCCCCTGATTGTCGTCCATATGCCTGGTGAGTGCACTCAGGATGAACCACTCCATAACCATCCCTGATACTGAGCTCAGACTGACAGGCCCATAGTTCTCCAGATCCTCCTTCTGGGCGTTATTGTAGATGGGTGGCACATTAGCAAGCCTCCAGTCATCTGGGACCTCCCATATTATCCATGACTCTTGATAAATGATGGAGAGTGGCTTGGCATGCTTCTTGGTCAGCTCCTTCAGTACTTTTGGGTGGATCCCATTCAGCCCCATAGACTTGTGAGTGTTCAGGTGGTACAGCAGGTTGTCAACTGCTTCCACTTGGATTTTGGGGGGTTTATTCTGTTCTCTGTCCCTGTTTTCCAGCTCAGGGGTCTGAGTACCCTGGGGATAACTGGTTGGACTATTAAAGACTGAGGCAAAGAAGACATTAAGTACCTCAGCCTTTTCCTCTTCTTTAGTGGCCATGTTCCCCCCCACATCCAATATAGGATGGAGGTTCTCCTTGGCTCTTTTTCTCTTTGATGTATTTGTAAAAACTTTTTATTGTATCTTACAACAGTGGCCAGACTGAGTTCTAGATAGGTTTTTGCCTTTCTAATTTTGTCTCTGCATGACCTTACAATATCCCTGTACTCTTCTGGAGTTGCTTGCCCCTTCTTCAAAAAATGGCAAACTCTCCTTTTCTTCCTGAGTCCCAGCAAAAGCTCCCTGTTCAGCCAGGCCAGTTGTCTTCTTCGACGGTTTGTCTTACAGCACATGAGGATGGTCTACTCCTGTGCCTTTAAGACTTTCTTCTTGAACAATGCCCAGACCTCCTGGACCCCTTTGCCCTTCAGAACTGCCTCCCAAGGGACTCTCTCAACCAGTGTCCTGAACAGGATGAAGTCTGCCCTCTGGAAGTCCATGGTGGTGGTTTGGCTGATCCCCTTCCTTACTTCACCAAGAATCAAGAACTCTCATTTCAGGGTTGCTAAACCCAAGATGGCCTCCGACCACCACGTGTGTACCACCAGTCCTCTGTTCGCAAACAATAGGTCCAGCAGGGCACTTGTCTAGTAGGTTCACTCACCAGTTGTGTCGGAAAGTTATCTTATCTTCCACACACTCCAGGAACCTC
>NW_009260478.1:0-22756 GCF_000687185.1 Egretta garzetta | reverse complement strand
CCCCTTTGATAAAGATGAGCTCCATCTGTCACCAGCAGGTCTGGTGCCATGTAAACCTCCCCAAGAAAACTCATGGGTTGAGATAAGAAGAGTTTAAATAATAATAATAATAATAATAATAATAATAATAATAATAACAACAACAATAACAACAACAACAACAACAACAACAACAACAACAACAATAAAGATGTAGTGAAAAGGAAAACAATAAGAAAAAAAAAAAGAGAAGAACAAAACCCAGGAAAAAAAAGTGATGCAACTGCTAAGCACCTGTCAAACAATGCCCAGCTCATCCTTGAGCAGTGATTGCTGCGCCCTAGCCAGTTGCCCACAGTTTGTATACTGAGCATGGAATAAGCCTTTGGTCAGTTTGGCTCAGCTGTCCTGGCTGTGCCCCCTCCCATATTCTTGTGCAATTGGCAGAGCATGGGAAGCTGAAAAAGTCCTTGACTGGTATAAGCACTACTTAGCAACAACTAAAACATCAATATGTTCTCAACATTCTTCTCATACTAAATCCAAAACACAGCGCTATACCAGCTTCTAGGAAAAATAATTAACTATCCCAGTCAAAACCAGGACAGAAGATTTTCCTTTGCTTGTATGAGAAAGGTAATATGACACCTTGCAGAAGCACAAGAGCAAACACTGTAAGAGTGTTCAGACAGGATTTGGAAGAGATGAGAGGCAGTTCAAAGTGCCTTTTCAGCTTGGTGCAATCACAGATCAGCTTGAAGTCAGATAAGGAGCTACATTGCATATCTGAGACACCCTAGTAAATTATCCGACTATAGGCCTAAGTTCTTGATTTACAGCTCTGTCACACTTTGTAGGGTGTCCATTTCATTTAAATACAAATTAATAACATGTTGTCATAAAAAGATGGTAGTATTTCTTAGTCTGTATTTTAGATATTTCTATTAATACCTTTAATTATTTTTTAATAATAGAAATACAAAATAGTATATTTTTTTCAAAATCATTATGTAAAATGTTTTATATCTTTTAGGTGCAACTATCAGAGAAAGAAACCTACATGTTCTGAAGACATGCAGAAAATACAAACATATTATAATAGTAGAAATTAGTATTTTAGTTGGAGAATACTTATATTATTTTCTAGTTTTGCTTTGCATGTGAATCCAGACATAAGTTCTTTTTTTTAATGCAAAAAGATAATTTTTTTCCATGAGACAGCTATGTACTGTTTCCTAATCAATCATGAAAAATACTGCTTTACTAGTGTGATTTCATTTCTTTGTGTAATTTTGCTCCTGCTCTTTAATCTTAATTTTCATTGTAGTGTCCACATGTATAAATACAATTGTGCTATACAACACTTTGAAGTACTTGGCTTCTTGCTTCCTTGCTTCTTTCTGCATAGCTTCAATCTGAACTAAGCTCCTAACCCTTCCTTTCTATCTGTAAAAAACCTCTTGATAACTTCTGTGAAAAACTGCTACTAGCTACTGTCTTTGTGAACTGAATCCTTAACTTGCATTATTATCCTGTTTCTACACTCTATAAAATGTATGAGACAATAAATTTCTATTATTACAGAGGTAGTTTTTTAAAGAACTGTATTATGAAGAATATTTAATGTGGAGTTTATACCTTTCATACATAAAGAAAAGTCTCTTTTTGCAGGTAACTAACTTGCCTTTTCTGGAAGACTCCTTCCACTGGTAAGATAGAAGATGCTTGCAGAGTCCTAGAAATAAAACAAGTCCTGAGACAAAGGACTTCACAGATTTTGGCTTATTGTTGTCCCTCCACACCCCAACAATATAAAACTTGTTTCTTTTGCTTATGTAAGCATAAGAAAAATAACACAGTTAAAATACTTAGTCAAGAGTGAAAGGAATATTCAACTGAAATCCACAGTTTCAACAGCAGGTTTGAGAGGAGGCAAGAGAAACAATAAAGCAGTGATCATAACTTTTTTCACTGCATCTGAACTTTTCTCCTTGCCGTTCCCAGGATGGTTGCTTCAATGCCACACAACTGTCCTCCCACTCAACAAATGTCACAACTGTTATCTCACAGTTTCCTCTTTATCCCGGTGGTCCATCATGGACGAATAAGCACTGTCCTGCACTGACATGTTCAGGTTGAAACCCACAGACCTGGAAGAGCTTTATTATTTTAGACTTAGTATGCAACTGTCCCCTACTTTGGAGAGCTGGACAGTAGGCACACACACATGCACACATGTACACACACATCCCCTTGCATGTGGACCATTGCTTTGAAGGAAACAGCTTATTCTGAAATCTAAGACAGTCTTCTTAAAAAAAAAAAAAAAAAGAACCCTAAACAGAATCCTAGAACAAATAACAATAAAACCCCAAATGCAAAAAGCAGACACCTGGTCCAGCCCTACTGATAGTAATTGAAATCAGACACTACTAACAGTTATTAGATGGCATAAACAGCTTTTCCAAAGTATTTCTGTGGTGAAATCCCAAATCCCATTATTTCAGTCAGAGAAGTCTTTTCATCGGATGAACTTGTGAGCATAAACCTGGACTTTACTTTGGACTGTTATGGATCTAGGCAACCAATTATTTTTCTCTTTTCCTGTTCAGTATCTGCACACCAAAATATATTACTCCATATCAAATAATGGTCCTAAATTCAATATAAGAACCAGGCACTGCCAATGTGTTTCTTAAAAACTTGTTTTCTCTCCAAATTGGTTGCTCTGGATTGTGGAAGACCGGACTCCTGACACCGTCCAATATGATCTCCAGGAAGCCATTTATTATACCTTTGCATACAGCTTTTATATTCTTCCAAGCCCCATATACACAATCACGTAAACTTTTCTGATTTCTGATTCGTACATACTACTGTCTATCCGACAAGCATATAAGCCTCCAACTCACTCACTGATTATTTCATTGTCATCATCTTATCCTGCTTGTGGTTACTGCTTCTCTACTCTAGCAACTAAGTTCCATATACTGGCTAAGCATTCCCCTTTAATAGCACCCTGACCTTTAGCCTACTTTGCTAGGAATGTATCCACACTAGATAGAACGTGATATAGAAGTATACTGTAAGAAAATCAACTCTATCCCAGCTGAAACCAGGAAAATTATTTTTATGCAACCACCATATCAGCCTTTTTCTTCCTTTATAGTTATCTCTTAGATACTTTGAGAAGATAAATCAGAAAAATCTTTCTCAGAATACAACAGGCATTCTCAGGTACAGTTTCCTGTCCTTGCTATTCCTCTTACAAGAAAAAAAATCTTAAGAAAGTAGCATAAATTATCATCTTTTTGTCATATATGGCAAACACTTACAGGGTGGAAAGACTGAAAGTATCACTCATGCTTTCTGAACAAGATACAGAATCTTCCCATCCCATAATAGGGGGTTGATGAGATCAAGCCAATTACAAGTTTGATTATTTTCATGCTGTGGAAAATCTTACCTGCAAGTTAGTTGAATGTCTTAATCACAAAATATTTATTTGGAAAGAGTATGAGGGAGAGAGAGCTGCCATCACTATTACTCCTCCTGTATGTATTTTTTAAAAGAAAGCAGCTCAAGTGCAGCTTTTTCATACAGGCTCATTCATGAATTTTGCTCCAACAAGAGCAACTGGAATGAACCCCTGAGGCAGAAGTGTATCTAGTTTCTGGATATGCTGCATCCTTACGTGTGATATAGAATCATAGAATAGGATCATAGAATATCTCAAGTCGGTAAGGGACCCATAAAGATAATTGAGTCCAACTCCCTGCTCCTCACAGGACTACCTAAAATTAAACCATATGACTAAGAGCACTGGCCCTAAAATTGAGCCCTGAGGAGCACCACTGATGACTGGCTGCCAGCCTGATGTAACCCCATTTACTATAACTGTTTGACCCTGGCCTGACAGCCAACTGCTCACCCAATGCATTATGGACTTGTCTAGCTGTGTGCTGGACATTTTGTGCAGAAGGATACTGTGAGACACAGTACAAAAAGCTTTGCTAAAATCCAAGAACACTGCATCTACTGGCTTCCCATGGTCAACCAGATGGGCGACCTTGTCATAAAAGGAAATTAAATTGGTTAAGCAGGACTTTCCATTTGTGAACCCATGCTAGCTATGTCAAATGAATGTTTGTCTCTCAAGAGTTTTTTGATAACTCCCAGAATAATATTCTCCATAGTTTTACCAGGCACTGAAGTGAGACTGACAGGTCTGTAATTACCAGGGTCTTCCTTCTTACTGTTCTTGAAGACTGGGACAATATTTTCTGGCTTCCTGTTGACTGGGACCTCTCCAGACTCCCAAGACCATTGAAAAAAAAATCAAGAAAGGTCCCACAATGACATTGACCAGCTCTTTCAGTACCCTGGCATGATCCCATGGGGGCCCATAGATTTATATATATCCAGTTGGAGCAGCAAGTCTCAAACAAGTTCAGTGTCAGCTGGGAGTTTATCATCCTGCCACTCACAATCTTCCAACACAGGGCCCCAGGGGTCCCAGGACCCATCGCTGGTGTTAAAGACAGAGATGAAGAAGGCATTAAACCACTCCATCTATGTTCCTATTTGTGAGGTGACTGACCTCATCAAGCAATGGACCAAGGCTACCTCTGATTCTCCTTATATATAGGCAATGCTTGCAGTTTAACCCTAGCCAGCAACTAAGCACCACGTGGCCACTCGCTCATTCCCCTGCAGTGGGATGGGAGAGAGAATCAGAAGAGAAAAAGTGAGAAAATTCATGGGTTGAGATAAAGACAGTTTAGTAGGTAAAGCAAAAGCTGCAGGCATAAGCAAAGCAAATCAAAGAATTCATTCACTACTTCCCATCAGCAGGCAGGTGTTCAACCATCTCCAGGAAAGCAGGGCTCCATCATGCTTAACGTTTCCTTGGGAAGACAAACACCACCACTCTGAACATCCTGCCTTTCCTTCTTTCCTCAGCTTTATATGCTGAGCATGACATCATATGGTCTGGGTTAGCCTTTTGTTCAGTTGGAGTCAGCTGTCCCAGCTGTGTCCCCTCCCAGCTTCTTGTGCACTCCCAACCTACTCACTGGTGGAGTGGTGTGAGAAGCAGAAAAGACCTTGACTCTGTGTAAGCACTGTTCAAAAATAATGAAAACATCTCTGTATTATCACGACTGTTTTCAGCACAAATGCAAAACATAGCCTGATACAAGCTACTATGAGGAAAATTAACTCTGTCCCAGCCAAAACCAGCACAGCACCTAATGGCTGATCTCTGTTAAGGCTGAACCACTTCTGAACTTAAGCAAAAGCTAAATGGTAGGTTCTGGGGAATTTTGGGAATGCAAATAAAGTTCAGAGAAATGGAGATTGAGTAGGATTTAGGATTTCAGATTTAGTAACAGGAACTGAATTTCACATGGGAGGGTGGGCAGCAGGAAGGCTGAAAAGTATTTATCATTTATTGAAAGTTTACAGCTCATGGATAACTTCTAATAGTTCATAAGAAAATTTACATAGTCCATGGAATGTTTTGAACTGGGGCTGACAGAAACACAAAAAAAGACTGGATGAAGAATTGCTTCATTCTGGTCATATCTGAAAGCCGTGCCTTGCACTATTTATTTCTGAAATTGTTTTTATGGACCCTATCCATTTGCTGTAGAAAGTTTTTTTCCCCCACAGTTCACAAAATAGTTCAAACTTTGTTTAAAATTTATACAAATGACAACTTGGAAACAAAGGGAAAATAAAGCATTACTCAAACTCTTGTCTTGACATAACTTTCTCAAAGTTATCAATTTTTCATGCTTTCTGAATGAAATGAACTTTAGCTGCAAGAATTCTGGAACAATTTGCTTAGTTTTTGATATTTGGTGTGCAGGAAGGAAACGTTTTTAATATTAGATGTCCATACGGTAAGTGTGAATGGGGAAGTGACTTTCTGTGGATTTCTCAAGGTAGATTTCAAATCTGAAAAACTAGACTTTCTAATTTGAGAGTTCTTATAGCCTATACTGAAATGTAATTTCATATGAATAACCTTTGTTAATGACTGTAAGGAACAGTCACTCATTTACTTTAAAACTAAGCTACTTTCTATTAGGCTTTTTTACTTCTATCTTTCAGATCAAGACAATTTGTTACATAAAGTAAAAAAAAAAAATCATCAAATATCCTGGCATGTAATCAATATTTTTGATGAATTAATGAATATCATATATTTGTGGCACATACTGGGAGACATACAATTTTTGCTAACAATGAAGATAGTCTTTTGAGACCAAGTAAGAATATATCATAATCAGACTTAACTTAGTTTCTTTTTACAGGATTGCATTTATTCATACCATCATAAATTCTTTAATATTTCTGATACATTTACTGTGGTCTGAAAATTTTTCCTAGCAGTAAATTGTGCTCATCTTCAAGCACCTGTATAAATTGATCTTGTTACCTGTATAGGAGGTTTACAAGGCTATGTAGATGTTCTTTTTGCTATGAGCACCAGAGAGAACTCCATGGTCCTTGGGCCAGATTGTGTGTTGTCTCATGTCAATGTAGTATAGGGTCCAGAAATCAGCACAGACTACTATTGAGTCTGTTTTCAGTTTTTTACCAAAACCTCCTTTGATTCTTTCCTGAACGGAACAAGCATTTAAATTAAGCTATATGGTGTGTAAAGCATCAGAGGTACATAAACTAAATAGAGAAGAGGAACTAATCTGAAGTAGTTTAAAATAACAGAAGTTATCACTTTGCATCACTGTTTGGTCTTTTCTTATGCCAGTTTATCTGGACTTACAAAAAAAAAGTATGCAAGTAATACTGCTTAGCTAAAAAATAAAATTCTTTGAAGTCTGATTAAAAACTCACTCAGGCCCAAGAAGATATATTTTACTTACATACAGTGACAACAAAAGGAGAGAATTAGAATTTTTAAAATGGAGTCTTAGGACATCTTCTTCTTTCTGGTACATTAGTATGGAGGGAAAAGGACTGCAAACCTGAATGATTCAGTTATTGTCACAGGATGAAGACATATAATGTTAAGAACACCAGAGTAAGCTACAAACAACCTTGGCATTTACAAAGTTCGATGCCACACAACAATACCTACATGACAGTGTGCTAGACTATTTACCCTTCTGACAGTGCTTGTTCTCAGTTAGCTCACCCAGCTGCATGAGGCTGTATTCAGTGTGGACACCACAGAGTTTTTCTGAGTTCTTTGGTTTCTCTGGTAAGATCAAGTTTCTCTGATGAGTAAAACTTGAGGTCTATAAAGATATCTCCTAGTGGTCCCTCAGTTCCTAGGCATTATGGTGTGTGGGAACAAAAGCTATTCAAACTGAATTGTTCTGATCTCCAAAGGAAAAAGTGAATCAGATTACGTGTGTATATTCTACATACTTTTGGACCTCTTTCTGAGGGTGGAGTATTGGATAATGAACTAAGTCCCTTTGAAGAATAGCTGTCCTATTGGCTTATACTTTTTTATTTCCTTCCCACCTGGGGAAATCTGACAAGGCTAAAAGAGACAAATTCTCAGGATTCAGTTCCTGGACTAATGACAAAAGCAATAGAAAAAATGCAGGGCTTTGCTACAAAATAAGTGGAAACTGTAGAAAAGCAGGGTAAGAGAAAGGGTAGGCATTACAAGTAACGTTAGGGAATAAAGTCCTGAAAAGCCTGTTTTAGATGGGGTAGGAATATGCAGCTGTGCTTTGTTTGAATGAAAATATTCTGATTTCAGAAGGAAGTGACATTGTTAACATCATCTGTGAAGCATACTGGATATTTCAACATATCACAAGTTTTAACAAAATCTATAAAATGTCTCTTTTACCATATTCTTTCAGAATATATTGAAAGCCTAGTATCTGGGATGAAAAAGAACAATTAGTATAGCACTGTTAATATATAATTGTTCAGTATTATTACTATGATAGCTTATTTTTGAAAGTTTTAAGCAGTGGGCCTTCTTTAGGCATGATTTGGTTCTCTCACAAAGTTAAAAAAAAATAGTTACATTATTGTAATGTACGTATGGTGCTAAATTTTCTCAGATTTCGGTTGATTGGTTTTGGTTTAGTTGGGTTTTTATTTAATTTTTTTGCATGATTTGGTTCTCTCACAAAGTTAAAAAAAATAGTTACATTATTGTAATGTACATATGGTGCTAAATTTTCTCAGGTTTCGGTTGATTGGTTTTGGTTTAGTTGAGTTTTTATTTAATTTTTAAAAAAAAAAAGAAAGAAAAAAGAAAACAAACAACCTGCCAGAAATTATTTCTGTAAAAGCCCACTCACACCTGTACATTGGATTATTGTTTTGGGTACACAGTAACTATTCTAAATAGATGGAGCAAAGATTTCAATGGACAGATATTCAAAACGTGAGACAATGGCTAGTCTGGAGCATGGGGGCCTAAGTTTTGTATGTTTGAAAGAACAGACATGAAAAGTTATTGCCCTTTTTTCAGTGATGGTGTGGAAACAATTACCACAACCTTCATATATGTAATGAAAAAATAAACATTTTCTTGTGTCCCCCTCTAAGGTTAAGAAAGACCTTTTGGTCTTAAATTCTTTTATTATTTATACTCTGTAATATTCACAAAATTTAGACAGAATGATTTAAGTTCTTTTGGAGATTGCTGTGTTCCACTCAATTCTGGTCAGGTTTTAAGCATTAACAGTTTTTAATTGTAAGTCATATGTGGAAGCAGAACATGTATGTAGCTGGCTCCATATTATGGAAGTAATACTATGATTATTACTTCACCAAAATTTGATTAAATTTTAGCCATGTTACTTATATGCAAAAAGGTAGTGCATTCCCTTTAGGGCTGGAACATTAACATACTGAATGTAAATTTTTTTTTCTAGATATTTACAAGTGCAACAAACTGTACAGTTAATTTAAAATAGAATCCTCAAAATTATATAACTGCAAAACAATTTTTTTTTACTTTTGTGAATGAATGGTTTAAACAATGGAACAATATATACAATTTAAAATATAGTGTTGAAGATCTTCGTATTGATTAAGACACATTTAACAAACACTCTGCAATTCAGACATAAATGCTAATTATAACTTTTGTTATATTCATACACTGATATAATCTAAAAGAATAGTTAGAACAATTCTAAAGGAGTACAATTCAGACTTGACATGGCTGAACTTCAATTGTCATTTTTCTTTATTACTAGGTATTCTGCAATTCTATGTTTTGAAATTTCTGAGAATATGAGAGCACATTTCCAATGCCCTCATTATAGCATCAATCATAGAATCATAGGATGTTTTGGGTTGGAAGGGACCCCTAGAGGTCATCTAGTCTAACCCCCCTGCAGTGAGCAGGGACACTGCTAACTAGATAAGGTTGCTCAGAGCCCCGTCCCACCTGGCCTTGAATGTTTCCAGGGATGGGGCCTCCACTACCTCTCTGGGCAACCCGTTCCAGTGTTTCACCACCCTCATTTAAAAAAAAAAAAATTCTTCCTCATATCCAGTCTAAATCTACATTCCTTCAGTTTAAAACCACTACTCCTTGTCCTGTCACAGCTGGCCCTACTAAAAAGATTTTCCCCATCTTTCCTATAGGCCCCCTTTAGGTACTGAAAGGCTGCAATCAGGTCTCCCCGCAGCCTTCTCTTCTGCAGGCTGAACAAGCCCAAATTAGAAGGTGGTAAAGTATAGGTGGTAAGGTATAGATGGTAAGGTATAGGACTAGAAAGAAAGGACATTTCCAATTACTTATCAAAAAGCGAAAAATTAACAAATCTGCGTAATTTTTTGATATCATAAACAACTAGAACAGAATTTCTAGACTGGATAGAACAGAATGCAATGCAATAGAATGCTTCTTAAAGGAACATATAAATTACCTGTTCGTCAGAATGAAATACCTGTAATTCATGGGTGCAGATAACAGCTGTATGTCAGTGCAGCTATATTTCCAACAGAATATTTTCATATGCTACAAGATTTGTGTAAGAATTTATGGTTAATCAAAAGCATCAGAAATGCAATTTATAAGTTACTATTCATAAAACTTGCTAAAGCATTAACTAACTTGCTAAAGCATTAACATTAACATCATACATCTTCTAATATCATGTCCCTGGACTACAGTAAGTTCATTGTAAATCTACTGAGGGGATAAAATCCATCTATAGACATTATGGCAAAAATAGTTATAACTAATATATATGTATTTGTAAAAACATTTCTATATTTAGAATTTTATTCGCAGAGAAAAGATAAAGAGTTCATTTACACGATGCTTTCATCTCTTTAGTCTATTTACATATTCTGACAAAGAAGCAAAGGATGCTATTATGCATTGACATGAATCTTTGTAGATTTGGTACAATTTTCCTATTATCAGTGTATGTAACAGGTTGAGTCTTCTGCAGATCTTGCCACAATGTAAAACATTCTGGCACTGCCCCTCAAATCATCTTGTTATTACGGATACTTACTGTATACTATGTGATACAGTAAACTTAGCAAACTAGTAGAAAATACTTTTTTTTCCTTTCTCATAAAGTGAAGTCTAGAAAAACCTTTTTGACTATCCCTTATGCTCACTTCATTGAAATTGAAACTAAGACGTCCTTGAAATATTTCAAACAGTCAAATTTAATATGCACATGGTTTTATGAATGATTGCCATAAATAATCAAAATAGTTTGGCATAGCTGTCCTTGCAAATGCAATCTTCTCAGACTCTGCAATTTTTAATAAGCTATTGCTCTGTCATGCTATGTTTGGTCTTGGTGTGATGTTTCCAGCATCAGTCTTTTCAGAGTAAACGTTCTTTAACAGTCTTTTCTCTGTGGACCTTGTAGCACAGTTTACTGCTATCACTGAAGAAGTATAAAATATTGAGTGCAAAATATAAGTAATCTAATGTGTCTTTAACATTTATAACTATACAGAAAAGCTGACTTATAAAAGTACTGTATGACATTCCTAATAAATAAACAGTCAGTGAAAACTAGGTTCAAAAGTTTAAAAAGAATAAAATCAAAGAAAAAATCCTTAAGCCTTTTTTTTGAAAAACTAATCAGCCATAGTAAGTAACAAAGAAAACATATTAACTTCCCTTATCTCTTACCATAGCCTTCTTTCTCAAAACCTGTATAATCTTGTAAACAGATTCATCTCATACAGATATTTAAAAGCTGCTTTTTTACTGCTAAGTTGGAGTGAAACTTCTCTTTGTTATTAGCTTGTGTACAGTTCATTGAAATTGAAGCTACAAATCCCTGGGACATTTTCTAAGAAGAGAAATATTATATTCTGCACTCTTCCTCAGTGACTCACAGTCTTCAGTTGCCTAATTTCTTCCAAGAAATGAAGGGGAATATAATGTCCAATTTTCAAAAAATTCTGCTTTGGTAACTGTATGCATGTGCGTAAGTTCTGTGTATTTTGAACAGACAAGCATTAAAAAGCTTAGATATTTCACTTGTTAGAAACAGCTCCAACATACTTGATGCACAGCTCTTACCTATTAATCAACTTTAGACAGAGAATGTCCCTTAGATCTCATCAAAATCTTTCAACTCTTTCCTGTCAAGCTACTCCTTCCAGAACCTGCCAGGTCCCTTCACTCAAAGCTTGTCAATGCTTTTCAAAATGCCTGTTCTAATATCAGTCTTAGAAGAAAGGGAAATGTTTCTAAAAATCTTATTTTCCCTTTTTTATCCAAGAACTGCTTAATTTAAGGACCCTGTCTTGCCCTAATAAGGGTCTGTGAAATAGTTAACACAGTACTTTTTGAAAGAATCATCTTGAAACACCAAAAGCTTTCTAACTTTGTAAATAATATCTTAATGGAAAGTGATAGGGCAGCTTTCAGGTGCTTCAAAGCTGGGTGGAGAAGTGCCTGTTCTGTGAAACTTCTATATTGTCCTTTACTCAGAGCTAGCTGTGAAACTGAACCATAAGTTACTTGGGAGTACTAATACTCTAGCTGTCTTTCTACATCAGGCATTGTGAACATAAACTGTTGGAAATAGTAGGAAAATTAAGGCAAAATAACTCCAGGGACACATTCTGGTGAAGAAAAAAACAACAGAAGTCCCCCAAACCCACAGGTGGTAATAATGAAACATCATGTAAGAACACTTGAGAGAAGGACTGGCTGAACAACAAGCAGTGTGGTACAATGTTACATTATGGAGAGAGTATAGCCATGTCCAGAAGCTGATTTTTCTCCTAAACTGCACAATCTACTAGTCCCTAGCTACCTGCTTTCTGTGGGAATTCTCTAGGATTCACACAAAATTCATATTGTTTCTTTCTTTCTTCTGTTCCTTCCACTCACACCATTGCTATTGAAGGCTCAGTTCTAGTGGACCTTGGGATTATTCTAGGTGTTCACTTAATGCAGTCATGGTTCTGACATGAACAGAAGCTAAGGAAAACATAGATGGTAAAAATAAAATTTGAATATTTACAAGTAGAAGAGAAGAGGCCTTAGATAGTAAAGTGTAAATGCTGTTTTTGTAAGACAAGCATCTCAGGAGATGTGATTCACATGCCTTAACACAGGCATCTAGTTTCATTTTAGTGATACCCTTTGATGTATCTTCCAATTCAGTGTGGATGGCTCAGATGTCTTGGGTGTCTAAAATGAAACTAGATGCCTGTGTTAAGGCAAAAGTGTTGAAAAACCTCTAGGTATGTCTTTGAGTCAGCTGAATTATGTTTGTAACACCTGCTAGAGCTGCCTACATATACATAAACAAAATGCCATTGGAGTGGTCGAAGATCATCACATTTCATCTGCAGAATAGCTGCACCAGAAAGGTATGGGTCTCCATAGGAATTATTACACAACTACCTACAGGAATTTGAATTAATATCTCCATGAGAATTCAGATAAAAATTTATGGAAGTCCTTTCTATAAATATGATGTCATTGAAACTTTGCAAGTATTAAGTAGCAGGCTCAGTCAGAATCATAGAGGTTCTATCTACAAAGCCGGCTTAATCCACTCCTGAGTTCCAAAAACTGCATTAATGTACCTCCAACCACACATAACAACCTCCAGTTTGATTTATACTTGAGTTCCAAAACTTTGTTTTTTACTTTTGGAAAACACTGACACAGCGCTCATTATCACCTCTTGTGCGTACCAGTGACTGTCATGAACATGAAAGAAACAACCAGGGCTCAGTTCCTCATCAGAAACTCCTTATCCCATGCTCATAGGGAAATCATAGTAGACCAACTGTGTAAAGATAATATTCTACTAGCTTCTCCTTAGCTTTACAAACCTTGTATATGCTTAACATTTTCCAGAGTTTTTCCTGACTTGTGCTGTTACATAGATATTCATACCAATTATTTAGAATTGCTCAAAATTAATTGATAACTATTTTGTCTAGTTAGTTAAAGCAAATAAAAATACTATTAGCAAAACATTACTTCTGTGCTCCAATCCTTAAAGTCTGTACAAATCAATAACAAAAACCGGCTCATAAACCATCATTCATCCCACAATGGCAAGTAAATTTTCCCATCAGGAAACAGGAATCCAGCTGCTGTAATGAACTTCTCAGAATGATTCCTAAAAGCATTATGTGCTTTCTGATGTATGTTCATCGAGGTGATCTCTGAGAATTTACAATAATGTCTGGAAAAAAAATGATATAACATAAAAATTATGAAGAAATTTTTTTAAACAAGAAATTAAGTAAAACAGATTCCTTTTATTAAGTTATTTTAGAAAAGCAGTGGGATTTTACAGAATAAAAGACTCTTCTCATATGTCTCTAGAGGGATAACATCATGATATAAATTAATTATTGATTTGCATACATCAATATCTTCAAAATCTTGCTACATGTCAGCTTCCTATAAAAACAGGCCTAATTCAAAGAACTGAACAATTTGATACAAAAGTCAGCATGCAGATAACTGCATTAAACCATGTTTATCTAACACCAGTTGAGAAGCCTTGGGGTCTCTGAGACCCCCAAGGCAGTATGAAATGATACAGTACCTACAGAAGATCTGCACTGACTGCTGGCAGACAGAATATTCTGCAGCATCTCAAAGAGTATTAGATGCCTATGTGTAGGCAACAGAATCAACCCCCTGGTATCTAACCAGGATGAGCAGAATTATTCTCTAGGCAACATTGACTACGCTGATTAGATTTTCATTGACTACAGTCTAAACTCAGACACCTGGCTGACATACAGGCACCTAGGTATGGACAGATAAATATAGTTACTTCTGAGCTGAATCCCACCCCTTAGGCTCATTTAATTTGTTTATCTTAAGGCAATTTAACAAAGCCCCCTGTTTCTTTGGCTAACCTTATACAGTGTTAAAAATACTTCAGACAATTTAATCTATGAAATACCCAGCATGGAATACCAAGGAACTTCTGGAGCCATAAACACTCACTTTATTATCTAAATAAATCTCTGAGAAAGTTTTTTAAGCATACAAATGAAGAGCTGATAGATATAAATCACCAGTTTTAATCATGATTTAAACAATCAATTGGAATCTTGTTTTTTGGTTCTTTTTCTACACAAAACTTCAGTTTCATTAATTAGTAATCATTAAAGCATTCAACTAAACAAAACTTTTAAAGTAAATTTGCTGCTGCTTCTTGATAAATTTGTAGGTACTCCATGTACCTCTTGAGAACTAGAGAATTTAATAAAAATATGAACATTGTTTTTGTCTTTTTAAAAACTTTCTATTAAAAAGCAGGAGCAACTGCTCTTTAATAGGCTTTTTATTTACTTGTTCATGGCTTGCTGGGAGTCTAAATTGGAATTCAAATAGAAATGGAGAAAAAAAGCTTTTGAAATGGTTAATTAAATGTTTTATTTTTTAATTCAAGTTTTAAAATCCACATTACATGCACTTTATATTTTTATACTATTTTATTTGAAGGTAAATATTTACAAAGTATGTCCAGTGTCATATATTTTAACACATAGAATTATTTTTGGTTTTTATGCACTGTGAATTGTCACCTCATCACCTATTTCCCATTAACATTTACTGGAAGGAAGGCTGCCATTTCTGCCTTTGAAAATCATTCTTCAACCCTTTTCTGCAGGGAGGGAAATTGCAGTTAGCTTCGTTAATAATAAAACCTGACAATTACAAAAAATTTTTGATTTATAAATATTGTGCAGCCCAAATCCAGGGCATGTCATAATTTGAAAATAGCGTAGAATTTCATTCTAGTTATCTATTATGGTTTTAAGGAATAAGTATTGTGGATTTGGGCAGAAGTGGTAAATAGATTGTCATGAACAGCTCAGAAGATTACATCTCCTATCTGTGTGATCTGACAACTAAAACCAATCAATTCAAATCAAGACAAACCACATGATCATATGATGCTAAGAAAAACCTTAAAGCATCAAACACATACACACCCAGATATTTCAGAGATGTAAATGGTTCAAGTGACCTAATTTTAATAGCTGAACTCTACAGTGGTATGTCTTTCAAAGAATATGTTTTAGGCAAGATACTTTCATTTTTTCAGTAGCTTGTCATATGAATCAGAATAAGAATTTTTGACATAACAACAACAAAACCCACTAAGCAAACCAAAGAAAAACAGCGACAAAAAAAGATTAAAATCAGGACTGAGCTGTAAGTTTTGAAAATGCCTAATACAGCAAGATCTGACACCAGAGCTATTCAGGGAACACTTGGATAGCTTTAGGTCATCTTTATCCTGTCATAAGGGGATTTTGACAGGTATAGAAATGGGTCATAGAATCACAGGATCATGCAGTCTAGAAGTGACGTCCAGAGGTCATCTAGTTCCATCTCCTGTGCAGAGCAGGTCAGGTTAAAGCAGATTGCTCAGGGCTGTGTGCAGTCAGGTTTTGAATATTTCCACAGATGGACATCCCACAACTTCTCTGGGCAACCTGTTCCAGAGTTTGACATCTGCCACATTAAGAGCTGTTCACTTTTTTCTTGGAAAATTTCACTGGCCCAGTAGGGAAGTGATGCATTTTTCCAGAGCTGAGGTGTATCCAAGCACTGAAAAACAAGTTACCGATTTATTTGGCTCTCCAATAACTATTCACTCTCTTCATTCCATGGTACTAAAATACTACCTCAGGTGTATGTGGTACAATTCCTTTATGGAAAGAAAGGGTATTATTAGCATTGCAAACTCCATGAGCATTCTTGCCTATGAAATTAAGTTGATAAGTTTTCAGCCCTGAAAATCACCACACACAAATAGATAGCTGTGGACAGAGGAAAGCAAGATTTATAGACAAATAAAACTGTATACCTGTTAAAGATGGCAAAAGAGTTTCCAAACACAAT
Organism: Egretta garzetta; assembly: GCF_000687185.1. Classification (NCBI taxonomy): domain Eukaryota; kingdom Metazoa; phylum Chordata; class Aves; order Pelecaniformes; family Ardeidae; genus Egretta; species Egretta garzetta. The sequence continues at coordinate 6,438 of NW_009260478.1, read as the reverse complement.
CTGTCAGTGAGTTTGACTAGTAAAACAGTTGAAATGTGTCTTATCTACTTCTACCTTTTAGCACCAAAGTCCTGTTTATAGCAGTCCTTCATCAACCTTTTAGTACTCTTCTGAGATCATCTTTGTCTGATAATCTCTTGTATCCTCCTTATTCCCAGGAGTAACAAGTATATTTTGTCTTTCTCCTCTTTATAATTTTTGCTTCCCCTTTTATTATTTCCTTGCTTGATAATTACATATTATTGAGGGCATGGAAAAGGCTGAGGTATTGAAGGCCTTCTTTGCCTTAGTCTTAATAAAGTATATCTTACTAAGCAAGACCGGCCTTCCAGAATCACATGCCATGGAAACCAAGGGGAAAAGTCTGGAGCAAGGAAGACCTACCCTTGGTGGCAGACAATCAGGTTAGGGAACAAATTAGAATCACAGAATCATATAATGGCTTTGGTTGGAAGGGACTTTTAAAGATCATCTAGTTCCAAACTCCCTGCCATGGGCAGAGACATCTTCCACTAGACCAGGTTCCTCAAAATCCCATCCAGCTTGACCTTGAACACTTCCAATGATGGGGCATCCACATCTTCTCTGGGAAACCTGTTCCAGTGTCTCACTACCCTCATTGTAAAAAATGTCTTCCTTTTATCTACCCTATTTCACTTTAAAACTATTACCCTGTCTCCTATCACTAGAGGCCCTGGTAAGAAGTCACTGTCCACATTTTTTATAAGCTCCCTTTAGGTATTGAAAAGCCACAATGAGGTCTCCCCAGAGTCTTCTCTTCTCCGTCCTGGACAACTCTAACTCTCTCAGACTTTCTTCATAGGAGAGGTACTGCAGCCCTCTGATCATCTTTATGTCTCTCCTCTGTATCTTCTGTAACAGGTACACGTCTGTCTTGTACTGGGGACCCTGGAGTTGGACACTGTACTCCAGGGGGTGGTCTCATGAGAATGGAGTAGAGGAGAAGAATCACCTCTCTTGACTTACTGGCCACACTGCTTTTGACGCAACCCAGGATATGATTTGCTTTATGGGCTGCAAGCACACATTGTTGTCTCATATCTAATTTTTCATCTACCCCATCATCCCCAAGTCCTTGTCCACAGGGATGCTCTCAATCCATTCATTCCCCAATCTGTATTGACATTGAGGATTGTCCCAACCCAGGTGCAGGACATTGCACTTGGTCTTTTTGAATTTCATGAGGTCCACATGGGCCTATTCCTCTGGCCTGTCAAGGTCCCTCTGGATGGCATCCCTTCCCTTAAGTAAATCAATTGCACCACTCAGCCCGGTATTCTTTTGATTATATAAACAGCTCAAATTCTTATAACATAGCTATTTCATTTTCATTTGTAAAGCAGTTTTTCATTCAAGGAAAGCAAGTTCTTCATAATGTGGGAAACAGTTGCATTAGTATTTTTTTACATGTAACTTTCTCACTTTTTAATCTTATCCCCTGCATTGATTTAATTACAGAACTTAACATGCTGAAGTAGCTAGACACTGTGAAGGAAAAACAAATTCTTTTATCCCATTTTTCCAGCAAACTCCCGGTTAAAGCCACAGTGAGAAACCCCAGCTCAGTAGGAAAATGTCATTCCTGCCCTTTGATGTATTTAGGTTACAAGTCCCATACAGCTAGTAAGTAAGTATCTGGCTGTGTTAGAAAAAGAGAAAATAATTATAAATATGTAATCAGTGATGCTTGCAGGTGAGGTTTAAAACCAGCACTGAGATTAGATAGGTCACTATTTTGTGTGTATCTTGTTACATCTTTAACAGCTGAAGTCCGTTCTGTTCCTAAGTACTATATGACTGCAGCATAGTCCTTCACAGTAGAGGGCAAGATTGGTAAAGACACAAGAGGATGTTGTTGAATAACTAAAGTCTTTTTTATAATGCTCTATGAAAACTGAGTTATTTTGTTTCAGTTACTTGGAGAATTTATCTAAGCAACAAACCTTCTTTCTTTAAGCATCAAAGTTAGACATTTAAGTCTGAATGAGTCATAATACTTTTGAAGTCAGAGAAGTGAAATGAGTACTTCCATTGTAGACTCCTTTAAGGGATTCTTAAATTGGCAGGTAAGAAAGGTCAGATATACTTTTTTCCTCCCTACTAAAAGATCCTATCCATCCAAATAAATAAATAAATAAGTAAATGGAATAATTACCTTAAAGGGATAAGCTAATCTTCGAAGGATTAATGAAGGAAATCTTCCGACATCCTCTCCTAGTGATTTCTTCTAAATCTTTACACCAAGTGTCCTCATTTCAGGAATATTTCCACTTGCAGTATTTATCTTATTTAAAACACGCATGATATTACACTGCCTAAAATCTCTTTCTGAAAGGTGCCACTCTAAGAAACCCTCTGTATACATTATAAAGCATGTGGATATCTTACTCGTGGCTCTGGCTTCAAGTTAGGTGTCTGGATATCTAACCATTAGATGCTGCAGCAGCTAAATTCTGTTATGTAAACCTTACTTGGCTCTTTGTCTCCAATGGATAAGATGTCTCCAATGGGTCCCTTCAGAAGCCTAACTTGTCTTTGGAATGCTGGCAGAATTTCCAAATGTGCTCTCACGTATCCAAGTGCAATACTAGTGCAGTAAAAATCTATACAAGTACAGTTAATATAACTTATTAATAAGAAAGATTTTTTTTTTAATCTTAGCTAACAGATTATGGTCAGATTTCTTCCATTTAAAGTTTTTTACTTTTCAAAATAAAAAAAAATGACAAGGCAAAAAGAAACACAAACATGTTGTGGAGAAAGTACCAAATTGCTACTCCTACATAATGTTATGATAATTATGTGGGGGAAGATTGTCCTGGGATGTGTATTTATCTTTCACTCTTATAGTCAAATACACTTGTTATGCTGTTATGTGCTCAGAAGTTCTTTCATTATGTTGCTTAACAGGATCATGAGAGCTCAACAGTTTAATCATGAACCATAAGAAACATTTCAGGGATGTTTATCAAAGGTACCTAAAGAAGAACATATTTTTTCATGTCTGTGTGATCAATAAGAGAAAAGTCCATGTCAGTGGTAACAAGCACTTTTTTCTTTTGATGATTATTGGATCATCTGATGTCTTTCTACCCAATCTGAAATGTCAGATGTCAATTTTTTTTCTGCACAGCTTTCAAGTTTACTGGACATTAACACCAACTGTCACTCCCGTTTCACTGCCAGCAAGAAAGTCACGGACCATATAAGTGTTTGAATTACTATTCCTGTATTGCTAGTCACCTCTTAAAGTGGCTCCTAGAGGTTGAAGAAGAGACACAGTGGGAGTCCATGCTATTAAATGTTATGTTAATCCAGGCAGGGTGGTGGAAGATATGATTATACAGAATTCTGGCACATTTTGGAAGTCATATAGTGACCTAATGTTGCAGATATTAAGAAATGGAGGGAAAAGCAAACAAACAAGTAAACCAAACCAAACAAAAAGCCATCAAACCTAAGCTAAAATTACAAAACTAGAAAAACAATTATAAAGCAATTTACACAATGTATTTGGCTAGAAAGTGCACTTGTCACTGTATTTGAGTTAAAACTTGGGAGAAAAGAACTGAAGACAGGAAATAAAAAGCAGCTTAGACAGTGGATAGCAGAGCCGAGTCAAGTGAAGAAAATCTGTACAAATGCCTGTGGAACTCACCATGAGGCCTAGATGCAATTGTTAAAAGAATATACTCCAGAAGCAGACATGCAAATCCTGTGATGGCTAACTGAAAAGAAGTAGACAAGGTGAAAAAACCAAACCAACCCAAACAAACAAACAAAGCAGGATGTGTTTATGCGTCTTCGTAAATATATACGACAGTGAAGTTCCCAACCTGTAGCCCAGCTTCCACTTGCCGCCCTTGAAGTCAATCCTGTTAAACCAAAAAAAGTAAACGTGACTAGTTTGAAAAAAAAGAACACCACAAGTCATTCCTCAAATTTTTTGGCCCTGTCCTAATGAAAATTAGAAGGATGAAGAAAAAAAAAAGAATCCTAACCTCTCCTTTCAGGGATCAAACAGCATTCATCATACGTCGGCTGTTCCTTTTTTCTTCTAGATGCATGCTGATTTACAGCTCCTGTGTGACAACTTTTACTGCCCTTAGGCTGTTCAGGCAGCATGTCCAAAGTTACTGAATATGACCCTTGTGCCTTTTTAAAAGTCAGAACTAGACCCAGAGATTGACAAAACCCAGAGCCCTTCATTTTGGAGTCTCTTTGAAGCACTTTTTCAAGACAATGACTCTTGTTGTCCTAGACTGGAAAGAGATGTCTTAGATAATGAAATCTTAGTATAGCATGAAGTCTGGAAGGAACAATACCAAAGTTAGCATTTCAGCTATATAAGCTTCTTGGAGATAGATTTGAATGGAAAAGATGATCTATCTTTAAACAACTAGCTGTTCAGAGATATCTAAGGATTTAATCTTCACTTTTTCTTTTTTTTTTTGCATGCTATGAGGTTACAGGAAAATATTTATGAAGTCTCTTACTTTTTCTTCTAGCTTTACTGATACCATAGAGACTAAATATGATTAAATTAATTGGAGGCTGATCCATCTGATATTAGAATATTTATGTTAGGTTCTGTCTACAGTGGGACAAATATGACCCTTGATGTACCTTGAAAGCTTGTTCCAAATTTCTCAGGCTATGGAATTTGTTAGATTATCTGTCAATTCTCATGAAAGGGTTTTGTTTCAGTGAAAAAAACAAGACGAGAGAATGTTTATCGTTCACTGTTGAACTTCATGTTATCCATTAACGGTCAATGACCTGCTGAGAGAAATGTATTTGCTTTTATCTCTTCTGGATTTCAAACTGAGGCTAAAAAATTATTCCTAAAACAGTGTCTTTTTAAGATTATTGCCTTAAACCCATCTTAAATATCACAAGACTTTTTAGGAAAGAAGCTGGATTTCAGTGAAGATTTTTTTAGTAAGCCTATAACTAATAATTTCTGTTTACCTTAATGATAAATTTTCTATCAAGTTAAAAACACGCTAATTCAGTGATCATAGAATCATAGAAACATAGAATGTTTTGGGTTGGAGGGGACCCCTAGAGGTCATCTAATCCAACTCCCCTGCAGTGAGCAGGGGCACTGCTAACTAGATCAGGTTGCTCAGAGCCCCGTCCAACCTGGCCTTGAATGTTTCCAGGGATGGGGTCTCCACTACCTCTCTGGGCAACCTGTTCCAGTGTTTCACCACCCTCATTGTAAAGAATTTCTTCCTTATATCCAGTCTAAACCTACTCTGTTTTAGTTTAAAACCATTAACCCTTGTCCTGTCACAGCTGGCCCTACTAAAAAGATTTTTCCCTGTCTGTCCTATTGGTCCCCTTTAAGTACTGAAAGGCCGCAATTGGGTCTCCCCGCAGCCTTCTCGTCTCCAGGCTGAATGAGCCCAACTCTCTCAGCTGTCACCATAAGAGAGGTGCTCCAGCCTTCAGATCATTTTAGTGGCCCTCCTCTGGACCTGCTCCAACAGTTCCATGTCCTTCTTGTGCTGAGGGATCCAGGGCTGGACGCAGTACTCCAGATGAGGTCTCACCAGAGCAGAGTAGGGTGGAACAGTCACCTCCCTTGACCTGCTGGCCACAATTCCTTTGATGAAGCCCAGCATATGGTTGGCCTTCTGGGCTGCCAGCACACATTGCTGGCTCATGTCCAGCTTTTCATCCACCAGCACCCCCTCGTCCTTCTCTTCAGGGCTGCTATCAACGCCTTCATCCCTCAGCGTATATTGATACCAGAGGTGGCCCTGACCCAGGTGCAGGACCTTGCCCTTGGCCTTGTTGAACCTCATGAGGCTCACACAGGCCCACCTCTCCTGCTTATCCAGGTCTTCTTAGATTGGCAGGTAAGAAAGGTCGGATATACTATCATTTATACATGCTTATTTCTCAATTCCCACCCAGAGGATTAAAGTCATATAGTGTAGACCTCTGGAGCATATGCAGAATAAGTGAAGAATGCTTTCCTGGAGGTGATAAGATGTGTTGTCTTGCTCTTTGAGTAACCTGTTACATTGTGAAAAAGGACCCAGCCTATCTTTCCATAAATTAGGACTGTTCAGACAACATGTGTCTGTATATGTGTGTTCTTAGTGAAACCTGTTGAAAGCTTTTCGTTTTCATATCAGAATTACATTGAGACACTTTGAATTTCTGTAAAAATCCAGAAACAATAACATAAATGGTCCCGAGTCAGGCATTCAAATAGAATGTAGCCATGCTTCTTTATCAGTGCATTGGGTGTACATGGCAAGGTTGTGGTAGCAAGGGTGCTGCAGGGATGGCCTCTGTGACAAGAGGTTGGGGGAGCCCTATGCCAGGGACAGACAGTATCAGATGTCTCTACAATGGACTACAGTCTATGGAAGGACCCATGCTGGAGCAGGAGAAAAGTGT
>NW_009260477.1:22806-26952 GCF_000687185.1 Egretta garzetta | reverse complement strand
TGACACCAGGAGGGGAGGAGGAGAGAAGCTTTAGTTTCTTTAGCTTCTTCTGTTTAGGGGAACACCAGCTGAAGGTATTCCACTTTCTGAACGTCCCTGTTGTGGGAGCAAGTATAGGATCTGCAGGTGTGGCGGCTAAGTATAGGACCTGCAGGCATGGCGGCTGAGCTGTAGGATCCACAGGTGTGGAGACTTTGTTTTGGGACCAATGAGAAAAGGCATAAATAGAGTGATCCCGATGCTGCTTGTGTTTGCACAGGAACTTGGGGTCCTTGCCTGCATTGCCACATGTCCCAGCATTTGAGTATGAATCCAACAGTCATTCTCATGTAGTATCAGAGTGATATTTTGTGCTGAAATTAGGGCCAAATTTTGATCCCAATGTGATGTTGGCCAAGCTTGGCTCATCGCCACCATAAATGTCAGAGACAAAACATAAAATCCAATAATGATTTTCTCAACTTCAGCTTAAGGGGATATTATTGTTCCACTGTCTGTCGAGTGGGTGCCTTTTTAATTCTAGAATAATGGATCCATGGCCCTTGCCCTTGACCCCTGACAGCTGTGTGAGTAGTCAGTAGGACTTGGAATGGGCCTTCCCACTTTCCAGTTAGCAGCTCTGAACTCCACGACTTGACGCAGACCCAGTCTCTGGGTTGAAATGACGGCTGGGGTATCCAGTTCCAAGGGTCTGTTTGTTGTCATGTACCTTTGTAGTGCCTGAAAAGGGTTTCCCAAAGATGTTAAATAAGTATTTAAATCTATTTCCCCTTTAAGGTGGATGGTTCCTGGTCTGTGCGGGGGCTGGTATGGTTTCCATAAGGAAGCTTGTAGGGGCTGCGGTTGTTTTTGCCGTGGGTTGTATTCTATTTCTTAATAATGCCAAGGGTAAGGCTTGTATCCAAGTCATTGGTGTTTCCTGATGTATCTTCTCAATTTGCAGTTTAAGTGTATAATTCATTCTTTCTACTTTTCCCCTTGACTGTGGCCCGTAGGGGGTGTGAAGATCCCATGTTATGGCAAGGATTCTCCTCCACTGTTTTATAATTTCTGCAGCAAAATGTGGCCCCTATCTGAAAACATTCCTAGGAGGTACCAAATCTCAGTGTAATTTCTCTTAACAGAAGTTTTAATTACTGCTCTAGCTTTGCTGGTGCAACAGGGAAAAGCCTCTGGCTACCCGGTAACGGTGTCAGCTAGGACTAAGGTACACTCACATCCTCCTTTTCTGGGTAGCTCTGCGACAGCAATTTGCCCTCGGCTTCTCGATGCTCTCTAGTAGCTCTGGTATTTGCAAAGTGTGCCTGATTTCAGTTCCCTGTGCTGACAGTAGCCCTCTCTCTTTCCAGTTGGCTCCGTGGGCACGTACAACTCCAAAGGCATACTTAGAGCCCGTCCAGCCTTGTTCTTTCTTTCCCCTTCACTCAGTTCCAATACTCGTGTCAAGGCTATCAATTCTGCCTTTTGGGCTGATATTTTAGGAGGTATATTATAATTCTATTATTATTCCCAATCTGGGTTCTCAAATGGAACATCTTTAAGATCTGGGCAGATGGCATATGCTTCTTCTACTGACTGTAAGGAATCATGTTCTTGTGAACTTTCCATTTGATCAGTGGAGAGGAACATAGCAGGATTGACAATGGAAGTGGTCTTAAGGTTATAACATTTATGTTTTTATCACTTAGATTCCCTTCTAATACGTTTAAGACTGACTATGTAGCCCCAGTGTTGAAAAAGAAATTGAATTTCCTCTTCTCCCAACTTTACTTTAACCAGAGGTTCTGCTGGGAGAGATTCCTCTGGTCCCCTTCAGTCCTCTCCTACTGTAAGCAGAGGAGCTGGAGAAGCACTTTGTTTCCAGAGGGGACACCCACACTTACAGTGACCCTAAGTTTTACAGTAGGCACAGTGATTGTCTCCCAGACAAAGCCTGGGATTTCTTGATGGCATAAAGCCTCCCTGTCCCCAGGCCCCCCCGTGGTGCAACCCTCTTCTTTGACCATTCTCCAACACTGCTATTAATCTACTATTTACCATTTCCTTTGTCGTTCCCTGTTCCTATGCATGGTCCAAGCTACGTCTAAGAAGAGAAAAGGAATGGGATTTTCCTATTTGTGAGCCCCCGGGGTGTGCCTTTGTGGGGGTCCTGGGAGGTTCTTGTGGGGGTTGCTGGCAGAGGGGTGGGGGAGGCGGGTAATGGGGGCGATGGTAGCAGCATGGGGTGGGGATGATGTTCCCGTGGATGCCAATAACAGCCTGAGCTGGGGGTCTGGGTGGGCGAGGGTCTGTGTGGCAGGGAGGGGACACTGCTGTTTGCTGACCTCCCTTTGAGCTGAAGGTTTGTGATAAAGCCTTGGCCGAAGGAGAACTTCAGTTTCTGGGTGTGTTTGTCGAGCTGCAGTGCTTTACACCAGTCTCGGGTCATGGGTCAGTCCTAGAAACCCTCAGCTGAACAGTCCCAAAGCAGCGGGGCCTGAGCGTGCTCTGGTTTGGCCGGGTGTAACTTGTGTCTCAGCCTGCGTCTGCCTTTGCTTCTTGCCTGTGTCTCTCTCTTGGAAGGGATGCTCTTTGGGAGGTCCTGCAGCATGGAGCTCCTCCCTCCATCAACCGGTCACAGCGTGCAGGCAAGGAGAGAGCAGGAGGGTCCCTGGTGGGCTGTGCAGGGAGAGGCAGCCCCCAGGGTCTGGAGGGGCTTGGGGAGCCTTGCAGTCGCTGTTCCCAGTGGTATGGGGGAGTCTGGGCTGCTGTCATCCCCAGCTGCCCTCAGTTCGTGCCAGTGTGTCCAAGCCAGTGCAGGTCCTGATCAATGAACTAGAGCTTCTTCCTCACGAAGAAGCCATCTCTTGGGAAGAGGGAAGATCATGTGGCACAGCTTTGGGGGTATGCAATTAAGGCTCACGAGCTGTTGATGAAGGCTTGGCCCTAAGCCTTTGCTAACTGAACAGACTGTGGGAAACTCCTGAGCGTGACAAGAGAACTTGCTGACCCTAGCAAACAGAGTGAGAAGCTGACCAGCATTACAGTGCCCTAAGGAAGAGCCAGATTTCATGGGTAGCTAAGGGGGATTGATGTGAGAGGTGGCCACCCTTCACAGATAACTGAAGGAAGAGTCAGGGTCCTTTGGGGGAGAGGAATCCGTCAGGGACCGGTTTGGCCAGGGAACTGCATCAGTAATGCCATGGAAGTCCAGGGTGACCTGGCCAGCAGGAACTGAAACACCGCATCTGTTCACGGATGTAGCAAAGCTGAGAGCAAGGGAGAATGAAGAACCGGGGGTAGGTCCTGTGTTTGGGAGGGGACAAGGGCGGAGAAAGGGAGGCGTCGAGGAAGGTGAGGGCGATGTACAAGCATGGAAAAAAGAGACAAGCGGCGGGGCGGGCGGTCAGAGATCAAGGGTCCATTCAGGCAAGCAGACTGCTGGTTGGATTGCTTGTTTTGCCTGAGCCGTGCCCCTAATCACCACAGTCCACCCTACCTTCTTTTTGAGAGCCATTCCGAGTCCTTTCCTCTGTGGCCCCTCTTTGTGTACCCAGTGCATACCAGGCGCCACAACTGCTCTTGTCAGTGTTGGCCCAGGACAGCGATGTAACTCATAGGCAGCAAGGACATGAAGCCTGCCAGAGGGTGTTGCTGTGGCTGACGTAGCTGGTGGGGCCTGCACTGCATCTGCGTTTCGCTGCGCTTTGTGCAGGAAGGTTGACGCTGCCTGGCCTTGCTTGGCGTGTTTGCCTTGCGCATCCCTGCTTGCCTTGGAGCCGCGGCTGTAACCAGGCGGGCCCTTCGACACCCAGACGTGTGCATACTGCCTGTGGTAGTTACGTTCTCTGGTGAATGTTTTCTGGGAAGGACCAGGTGGCAAACGGCTGCAGAGAGCAGGGTGGCAGTGACCTTCCCAAAGAGGCTCTGGTGCCACACGTGGGCTTTTCCTGCTAGCTGTCAGCGAGCAGGGCTCGGAGCCAGGCGCTGCTGCTTGCCACGGGGCCCGCATACCCTCATCCCGCAGGCAGAGCGTTCAGCGGGGGGTCTGTCGGGGGTGTCTGATGCCAGGTTCTGCCTCCCCTCCTGCTCTCGGACCTGCCCCGCATATCGTTCCATGCCCCGCCCCCCCTCCTTCCCCCCCCAGCGGCCACCCGGCCCCGCACT
>NW_009260477.1:20581-21421 GCF_000687185.1 Egretta garzetta | reverse complement strand
CTGGCGGGGTGGAAGGACCCTGCGACAAGTCAAGCCCAGCAGCACCGGCAGCCCCATCACAACCGCCCAAACACACCCCTGGCAAGTCACCCTCCCATCACTGGGTCCCCACTGCTCTTGAGGCTCACCCCCCCTGCCCCAACTTCCCTGCCCAGTGTCCCCCGTGTCCCAGAGACAGGGGACTCTGCCCAGAAAGCCCCATCTGGTACTCTTGGCAGCCCATGGGTCCAGATCCCAATCCTGGAACATCTGTCTTCCACACACCCAGGCTCCCCGTGCAGAGATGAGAGTGAGCCCTTACCTTACAGGCTCATGACCCCTTCCTGGCAAAGTTTCTGTAGGCTCCAGCACCTGAGCAGAGCCTTTCTGTGCAGTGACTAACAGCTCTGGCAGGTGCTGTGAGAGCAAAGGAGCCGGCCATGCTGCTGAGACACCACCCGACACCACCTTCATCCTCTCCTCTGCTGCAGGGTGACAGCGGTGGTCCTCTTGTCTGCCAAGACAGCAATGCCGGGTACTTCCTCTTGTTGGAGTGACCAGCTGGGGGAAAGGCTGTGCAAGAGCAAACCAGCCTGGAGTCTACACCTCCACTCAGCATTTTTATGACTGGATCCTGGTACAGATGGGACTGCACCCGGCGGTAAGGGCTACTCCAACGTCACGGGCATGGAGTCATTTTCTCACCGCCTCAACCCCCTTTCAGAGGCCAAGGCCAAGGCCAACACCAACGCAATCGGGCAAGATTAGCTCCTGCCCATTTCCAGTCCAGAAGCTGGTGGAATTCTTTACTCAGGTGCAGGAGCTCCTGCAGGTGCTGAGGGGAAAAAAGGCTTGAGGCGC
>NW_009260477.1:16978-20310 GCF_000687185.1 Egretta garzetta | reverse complement strand
CTCAAAAGGGCTGAAACCGTGCCTGGTCAGAGGAGGAGGGTGCTCAGAGCTGCCATGTGATGGAGAAGACTGGCGCACTGGGGCTAGAAAGAGGGTGGAGAGAAATGATGTGGCACATAGACGGCTTCTGGGGGTATGCAATTAAGGCTCACGAGCTGTTGATGAAGGCTTGGCCCTAAGCCTTTGCTAACTGAACAGACTGTGGGAAACTCCTGAGCGTGACAAGAGAACTTGCTGACCCTAGCAAACAGAGTGAGAAGCTGACCAGCATTACAGTGCCCTAAGGAAGAGCCAGATTTCATGGGTAGCTAAGGGGGATTGATGTGAGAGGTGGCCACCCTTCACAGATAACTGAAGGAAGAGTCAGGGTCCTTTGGGGGAGAGGAATCCGTCAGGGACCGGTTTGGCCAGGGAACTGCATCAGTAATGCCATGGAAGTCCAGGGTGACCTGGCCAGCAGGAACTGAAACACCGCATCTGTTCACGGATGTAGCAAAGCTGAGAGCAAGGGAGAATGAAGAACCGGGGGTAGGTCCTGTGTTTGGGAGGGGACAAGGGCGGAGAAAGGGAGGCGTCGAGGAAGGTGAGGGCGATGTACAAGCATGGAAAAAAGAGACAAGCGGCGGGGCGGGCGGTCAGAGATCAAGGGTCCATTCAGGCAAGCAGACTGCTGGTTGGATTGCTTGTTTTGCCTGAGCCGTGCCCCTAATCACCACAGTCCACCCTACCTTCTTTTTGAGAGCCATTCCGAGTCCTTTCCTCTGTGGCCCCTCTTTGTGTACCCAGTGCATACCAGGCGCCACAACTGCTCTTGTCAGTGTTGGCCCAGGACAGCGATGTAACTCATCTGGCGGGGTGGAAGGACCCTGCGACAAGTCAAGCCCAGCAGCACCGGCAGCCCCATCACAACCGCCCAAACACACCCCTGGCAAGTCACCCTCCCATCACTGGGTCCCCACTGCTCTTGAGGCTCACCCCCCCTGCCCCAACTTCCCTGCCCAGTGTCCCCCGTGTCCCAGAGACAGGGGACTCTGCCCAGAAAGCCCCATCTGGTACTCTTGGCAGCCCATGGGTCCAGATCCCAATCCTGGAACATCTGTCTTCCACACACCCAGGCTCCCCGTGCAGAGATGAGAGTGAGCCCTTACCTTACAGGCTCATGACCCCTTACTGGCACCTGAGCAGAGCCTTTCTGTGCAGTGACTAACAGCTCTGGCAGGTGCTGTGAGAGCAAAGGAGCCGGCCATGCTGCTGAGACACCACCCGACACCACCTTCATCCTCTCCTCTGCTGCAGGGTGACAGCGGTGGTCCTCTTGTCTGCAAAGACAGCAATGCTGAGTACTTCTGGCTTGTTGGAGTGACCAGCTGGGGGAAAGGCTGTGCAAGAGCAAACCAGCCTGGAGTCTACACCTCCACTCAGCATTTTTATGACTGGATCCTGGTACAGATGGGACTGCACCCGGCGGTAAGGGCTACTCCAACGTCACGGGCATGGAGTCATTTTCTCACCGCCTCAACCCCCTTTCAGAGGCCAAGGCCAAGGCCAACACCAACGCAATCGGGCAAGATTAGCTCCTGCCCATTTCCAGTCCAGAAGCTGGTGGAATTCTTTACTCAGGTGCAGGAGCTCCTGCAGGTGCTGAGGGGAAAAAAGGCTTGAGCAGCAGGATGAACAGGATCCAGGGCAGGCTGCAGCGGACCACAACCATTCCCTGCTGATCCAAAGGAAGCCTCAGCGCCAAAGGCCTGCTCCGTCCTGCCCATGCTCCTCCAAGGGCACACAAATGCTGAAGCTGACTCAGTTCTTGGAATAAAGTTGCCAGTTTTCACAGCTAACCATGCTTCAGTCCAATTCAGTCTCCTGTGCAAGGCCAGGACTGCCATGCCCAATGCCTGCCATATGAGGCCGCAGGCACTAGACCTCTGGGCTGCTGTCATCCCCAGCTGCCCTCAGTTCGTGCCAGTGTGTCCAAGCCAGTGCAGGTCCTGATCAATGAACTAGAGCTTCTTCCTCACGAAGAAGCCATCTCTTGGGAAGAGGGAAGATCATGTGGCACAGCTTTGGGGGTATGCAATTAAGGCTCACGAGCTGTTGATGAAGGCTTTGCCCTAAGCCTTTGCTAACTGAACAGACTGTGGGAAACTCCTGAGCGTGACAAGAGAACTTGCTGACCCTAGCAAACAGAGTGAGAAGCTGACCAGCATTACAGTGCCCTAAGGAAGAGCCAGATTTCATGGGTAGCTAAGGGGGATTGATGTGAGAGGTGGCCACCCTTCACAGATAACTGAAGGAAGAGTCAGGGTCCTTTGGGGGAGAAGAATCCGTCAGGGACCGGTTTGGCCAGGGAACTGCATCAGTAATGCCATGGAAGTCCAGGGTGACCTGGCCAGCAGGAACTGAAACACCGCATCTGTTCACGGATGTAGCAAAGCTGAGAGCAAGGGGGAATGAAGAACCGGGGGTAGGTCCTGTGTTTGGGAGGGGACAAGGGCGGAGAAAGGGAGGCGTCGAGGAAGGTGAGGGCGATGTACAAGCATGGAAAAAAGAGACAAGCGGCGGGGCGGGCGGTCAGAGATCAAGGGTCCATTCAGGCAAGCAGACTGCTGGTTGGATTGCTTGTTTTGCCTGAGCCGTGCCCCTAATCACCACAGTCCACCCTACCTTCTTTTTGAGAGCCATTCCGAGTCCTTTCCTCTGTGGCCCCTCTTTGTGTACCCAGTGCATACCAGGCGCCACAACTGCTCTTGTCAGTGTTGGCCCAGGACAGCGATGTAACTCATAGGCAGCAAGGACATGAAGCCTGCCAGAGGGTGTTGCTGTGGCTGACGTAGCTGGTGGGGCCTGCACTGCATCTGCGTTTCGCTGCGCTTTGTGCAGGAAGGTTGACGCTGCCTGGGCTTGCTTGGCGTGTTTGCCTTGCGCATCCCTGCTTGCCTTGGAGCCGCGGCTGTAACCAGGCGGGCCCTTCGACACCCAGACGTGTGCATACTGCCTGTGGTAGTTACGTTCTCTGGTGAATGTTTTCTGGGAAGGACCAGGTGGCAAACGGCTGCAGAGAGCAGGGTGGCAGTGACCTTCCCAAAGAGGCTCTGGTGCCACACGTGGGCTTTTCCTGCTAGCTGTCAGCGAGCAGGGCTCGGAGCCAGGCGCTGCTGCTTGCCACGGGGCCCGCATACCCTCATCCCGCAGGCAGAGCGTTCAGCGGGGGGTCTGTCGGGGGTGTCTGATGCCAGGTTCTGCCTCCCCTCCTGCTCTCGGACCTGCCCCGCATATCGTTCCATGCCCCGCCCCCCCTCCTTCCCCCCCCAGCGGCCACCCGGCCCCGCACT
>NW_009260477.1:12964-16358 GCF_000687185.1 Egretta garzetta | reverse complement strand
CCACACCCATTCCCTGCTGATCCAAAGGAAGCCTCAGCGCCAAAGGCCTGCTCCGTCCTGCCCATGCTCCTCCAAGGGCACACAAATGCTGAAGCTGACTCAGTTCTTGGAATAAAGTTGCCAGTTTTCACAGCTAACCATGCTTCAGTCCAATTCAGTCTCCTGTGCAAGGCCAGGACTGCTGGTTGGATTGCTTGTTTTGCCTGAGCCGTGCCCCTAATCACCACAGTCCACCCTACCTTCTTTTTGAGAGCCATTCCGAGTCCTTTCCTCTGTGGCCCCTCTGTGTGTACCCGGTGCGGGGGTTGGTCCAGAGGCCTGGCTGCTAGCAGTGCCAGGAGGGAACACAGGTCCTAGGGACCCAGCAGTTGGCAATGCGGAGTGCCCTGGGCCAGCTACTGGTGGGAGCGCTGTGTGCGTGTGCAATTCGCTAGTGAACTTGAAGCTAAGCTAGCTCACCAGCCAGGGGAGATACAGATCTGGAAAGACCCTGGGTCTATTCCAGTTACTGGGCAAGTGTCTTGACATCCAGCCACGGATTTTAATTGCACTTGATTCCCAGGCCCTTAATTTAGGGGACCCACAAACATGCTGCCCTTGCCAATCTAGGGAGCGATGTGTGCATTAAGTTTCACCACTGAATATTGGTCCCGATCATCTGGGAGAAGAAGATGGGGACTGGGTTGTGCTTCTTGTGTTAAGTGGGTGCTGCTACAGGGACTGCTCTATCTATTTTTCCTGCTGGTGAAGAATGCGTGAATGTTCTTGCACGTGGTCTGGCTCTTTGGAAGGCAAAGTCTCTTGCACTCGCATGTGGGAAGAGCAGTCACATGTGTTGGGCTGAGATGGGAGAACCCTACTGGGTTGAGTGAGAGTCCTCCCAGTTCAGCTCCAGCTCTTCTGCAAGGAGATATTCCCTGGGAGGATGAGCATGGGCTGGGGGACACCATGCACGGAGTGCATGCACGCACATGCATGCACACACGCTGCATTCATGCATGGGGTGCATGGAGAAACACAACTGGTACAAACAGAAAGCGCAATGACTGCCCAGAGTGTTCAGGTACACACCAAGGGCATGCATATGGTCAGAGGGTGGATGACCTCTCCCGTGAACAAAGGTCACTGCAACACACATGGCATTTAAGGTTAGTGTTAGAGTTAGGGTTAGGGTTAGGTTTAGTGTTAGTGTTAGGGGACTAGGGTTCAGATAGTTTAAGAGTAAGGGTTAGTGCTAAGGTTAGTGTTTTTGTGTTAAGGTTAGTGTTAGGGTTAGGGTTAGGGTTTGGTTTAGGGTTAGAGGTTAGGGTTAATTTAGGGTTAGGGTTAGGGCTATAAGGTTTGAGTAAGGGATTAGGAGTAGGGTTACAGCTAGAGGAAGGGGTTAGTGTTGGGGTCACTATTAGGGTTAGGTTTAGGTTTAGGGTTAGGGTTAGGGTTAGGGTTTGGTTTAGGGTTAGAGGTTAGGGTTAATTTAGCGTTAGGGTTAGGGCTATAAGGTTTGAGTAAGGGGTTAGGAGTAGGGTTACAGCTAGAGTAAGGGGTTAGTGTTGTCGTTACTATTAGGGTTAGGTTTAGGATTACCGCTAGGAGTTAGTGTTATCGTTAGGATTAGAGTTAGAGTTAGGGTTAGTGTAACGGTAAGTGTTAGTATTATGGTTAGGATTAGGGTAATGAGTAGGGTTAGTGTGAATGTTTGATTAAGGTGTATGGTTAAGGTTACGACTAGGGTTTGTATTAGGTTTAGGGTTAGGGGTTCGTGTTAAGATTAGTGTTCAGGATTAGTTTTAGGGTTAGGGTTTAGGATTAGCGTAATATTACATGTTAGGTTCAGGGATAGGGTTAGTTTTAAGGGGTTTTTTTATGGTTAGGGTTATGGATAGTGTTTAGGTTTATTGGGTAAAGGCTTATGGTTAGTGTTAGGGTTAGGTTTAGCTTTAGGTTTAGCATTCGGGTTAGGGTTAGGGCTAGAGTTTTAGGCTCAGTGTTATGGTTGGATTTAGTATTAGTGTTTTAGGGTTTTAGATTTAGGGTGGAGGGTTTGTCGTGTTTTAACCCTTGCTGGCAATTAAGCACCACGCAGTTGCTCTGTCACTCTTCCTACAATGTGATGGGGGAGAGAATCAGAAGAGTAAGAGTGGGAAAACTCATGGGTTGAGATAAAGACAGATCAATAGGTAAAGCAAAAGCTGTGCACGACGTCAAAGCAAAGAAAGGAATTCAATCACCATTTCCCATGGACATCCCCAGGAAAGCAGGGCTCCACCACACATAATGGTTACTTGGAAAGACAGATGCCATCAGTCTGAAGGAAGGAAGGAAGGAAGGAAGGAAGGAAGGAAGGAAGGAAGGAAGGAAGAAAGAAAGAAAGAAAGAAAGAAAGAAAGAAAGAAAGAAAGAAAGAAAGAAAGAAAGAAAGAAAGAAAGAAAGAAAGAAAGAAAGAAAGAGATAAAGAAAGGAAGGAAGCAAGAGAGAGAGAGAGAGATATTAATGCAGCAGGAGAGAAAGATAAAGGAAGAAAGAAAGAGAGAGAGAAAGAAAGATAAAGGAAGAATGAAAGAGAGAAAGATAAAGAAAGCAACTGAGAAAGATAAAGAAAGACAGAAAGAGAGTAAGATAAAAAAAACAAGAAAGAAAGAAAAGAAAGAAAGGAAGAATGAAAGGAAGAAAGTATCAAAAAAAAAAACCCAAACCCGACTGAACACAAAAGAAGACTGGGTAGCCACCGGAAAGAATATATAAGCAAAGAAAAAAGAAAGAAAGAATCAAAAAAAACCCAAAAACAAACCCGGCCGAAGATGAAGGAAGACCGGGCCGCCAGCAGAAAGAATGTATAAGTGAAGAAAAAAGAAAATAAATATCACACCCCCCCCCAAACCTGGTTGAAGATGAAAGACAATGCTGCCAATGCCTCTGGAAAGAAAGAAAGGAAGAAAGAAAGGAAGAAAGGAAGGAAGGAAGGAAGAAAGGAAGAAAGGAAGAAAGGAAGAAAGGAAGGAAGGAAGAAAGGAAGAAAGGAAGAAAGGAAGAAAGAAAGAGAAAGGAAGAAAGATAGATCACCAGATGGTCACGGTTTCGATTGCAGGATTCAGTTGTGGACTGGGGCAGGCCTGCATTCAAACATTTGCACTTTGAGCACGTAAGACTAGTGCAGAGGCCCAGGGTTTGTGGGGCTTTTGGCAGGCTACGGTGGCGTAGGGAAGCCCAGGCCCAGTCCCAGCTTTTGTTTCTGTCCCCTTTGTTTTGGGAGAAATTGCCAGACGTTTACAGTTTCAGAGCTAGCATAGACAAGACTTTCTTTTCATAAGCATATTGGAACATTTGGCCTCTAAGAGCAGAAGACCAGCACAGGGTCCAGGTGTTTGTGGTTTCTTGATAGGGTATAAAGGCATG
>NW_009260477.1:6745-12951 GCF_000687185.1 Egretta garzetta | reverse complement strand
TTTTGTCTGTGCCCTTTGGTGTGGGAGAAATTGCCGGACATGCGCAGTTTCGGAGCTGTGATTCGGTTGTGGACTTGGGCGGCCCTGTGTTCAAACATTTGGACTTTGAGCAGGTAAGACAACCACAGAGGCCTAGGGTCTGTGGGGCTTTTGGTAGCTTACAGTGGCATGGAGAGGCCTAGCTCCAGCTTGGGGTTCTGTCCCCTTTGGTGTGGGAGAAATCACCAGATGTTCGCAATTTTTGCAAGGGTCTTAGTGAGATATTTTTCTGAGCAGCAAATTGGAACGTTTGGCCTTTAAGATGAGAAGACAAGCACAGGTTCACAGGTATTTGTGGATTGTTTGATAGGGTATAAAGGCATGCTGAAGCCCAGCTGGAGCATTTTGTTCTGTTGCCTTTGGTTTGGGAGAAATCAACGGACATTCTCAATTTTTGAGCTGGCCTGGGCGAGATTTTTTTTGTCACCAGAGAATTGGAACATTTGGCCTGTAAGAGGAGAAGATAAGCACAAGGGCCAGGTGTTGGTGGTTTGTTGATAGAGTCCAAAGGCATGCTGAAGCCCAGCAGGACTATTATGTTCTGTCCCCTTTGGTGTGGTAGAAATCGTGGGACGTGCGCATTTTTGGAGCTGGGATTCGGTCGTGGACTTGGGCGCAGCTGAGTTTGAACGTTTGGACTTTGAGCAGGTAAGGCCAGTGCAGAGGCCCAGGGTTTGTGGGGCTTTTGGTAGCTTACAGTGGTATGGGGAGGCCCAGCTCCAGTGTTTATTTCTGTCCCCTGTGGTGTGGGAGAAATTGCCTGACATTCACTGTTTCGGAGCTGGCCTTGCTGAGATCTTTTTTTTCATCTGCATATTGGAATTTTTGAACTTTAAGACAAGACAAGCACAGGGGCCAAGGTGTTTGTGGTTTGTCTGATAGGGTATACAGTCATGCTGAAGCCCAACAGGAACATTCTGTTCTGTCGCCTTTGGTGTGGCAGTAATCACCTGACATTCGCATTTTCGGAGCTGGGATTTGATCGTTGACTTGGGCGCCCCTGCGTTCAAACATTTGGACTTTGAGCAGGTAAGGCAAGCACAGAGGCCCAGGGTTTGTGGGGCATTTGGTAGATTACAGTGGCATGGAGAGGCCTAACTCCTGCTTTGGGTTCTGTCCCATTTGGTGTGGCACAAAATGCCGTATGTTCACAGATTTGGAGGTGGGATTCGGCCATGGACTTAGGCGCCCCTGAGTTGGAAAGTTTAGGCTTTGAGAAGTTAGGGCAAGTGCCAACTCCCAGGGCTTGTTGGGCTTTTGGTGGATTACAGTGGCATAGAGAGGCCCAGTTCTAGCTTGGAGTCCCGTCCCATTTGGTGTTGGAGAAATCGCCTGACATTCACATTTTCAAAGGAGGGATTCAATCATGGCCTTGGGCACTCCTGAATTTGAAAATTTAAACTTTGAGCAGGTAAGAGAAGTGCAGAGGCTCAGGGTTTGTAGAGCTTTTGGTAGCTTACAGTGGCATGGGGCGGCAAAGCCCCAGCTTTGCTTTCTGTCCCCATTGGTGTGGGAGAACTGGCCGGACGTGTCCACTTTAAGAGCAGGGATTCGTTTGTCAACTCTGGTGCCCCTGAGTTTGAACGCTTGGACTTTGAGCAGGTAAGAGAAGTACAGATGCCCAGAGTTGGTGGGACCTTTTAGTAGGGTAAGCTGTCCTGCTGAGGCACGGGTACAGCTTTTGGCTGTGGCCCATTTGGTGTGGAAGAAATCCATGGAGGTTTGCAATTTTGGAGCCCGGGCTGGGGCTAGGTTGCTGGCATGAGTTAGCGCAAACGTCAGGACCTGAAGTAGAGAGGATATCTCTAAGCCCCAGGTTGTCTGGGGCTTGTGGGACGGTAGGCTGTCCTGCTGAGGCACGGGTAAAGCTATTGGCTCTGGCCCCTTTGGTGTGGGAGATAAGCCTGGATGTTCACAATCTTGGAGCCCAGTCTTAAGCTGGGGACCTGGCGTGAGTGAGTGCGACTGTCGGGCCCTGGAGTAGGAAAGAAAGCCCTGAGCCTCAAGCTGTGTGGGGCTTTTGGTAGGGTAGACTGTCTTGCTGAAGGCATGGGTCCAGCTTTTGGCTGTGGCTCCTTTGGTGTGGGAGAAATCCCTGGACATTCACAATTTTGGGTCCCGGGCCGGGGGTGGACCTGTGGCGCGAATGAGAGCAAATGTCAGGCCCTGGAGTAGGGAAGAAAGCCCTGAGCCCCAAGGTCTGTGGGCCTTTTGGTACAGTAGGCTGTCCCTCTAAGCTATGGGTCCAGCTTTTGGCTGTGGCCCCTTTGGTGTGGGAGAATTCCCTGGACGTTCACAATTTTGGGTCCTGGGGTGGGGCTGGGGTCTTGTGCAAATGACTGCGAGTGTCGGGCCCTGGAGTAGGGAAGAAAGCCCTGAGCCCCAAGGTCTGTGGGCCTTTTGGTACAGTAGGCTGTCCCTCTAAGCTATGGGTCCAGCTTTTGGCTGTGGCCCCTTTGGTGTGGGAGAAATCCCTGGATGTTTGCAATTTTGGGTGCTGGGCTGGGGCAGGGGCTGTGACGCAAGTCAACATAAACGTTGGGCCCTGGAGTAGGGAAGAAAGGCCTGAGCCCCAGGGTCTGTGGGGCTTTTGGTAGGGTAGGATGTCCCTCTAAGGCATGGGTACAGCTTTTGGCTGTGGCTGCTTTGGTGAGGGAGAAATCCCTGGACGTTCTCAATTTTGGATCCTAGCGTAGGAGCTGGGGCTCTAGTGCGAGTGAGCGCAAACATTGAGCTCTGGAGTAGGGAAGAAAGTGTTGAGGCCCAGGGTCTTAGGACTTTTGGTAGAGTAGGCCGTCCTTCTGAGGCATGGGTGCAGCTTTTGACTGTGGCCCCTTTGGTGTGGGAGAAATCCCTGGACGTTCGCAATTTTGGAGGCCGAGCTGGAGCTGGGGCTCTGAAGCTAGTAAGTGCGAATGTCGGGCCCTGTAGCAGGGAAGAAGTCCCTGAGCCCTAGGGTCTGTGGGGGTCTTGGGAGAGTAGGGTGTCCTTCTGAGGCACGGGTACAGCTTTTGGCTGTGGCTGCTTTGGTGTGGGAGAAATCCCTGGACGTCTGCAATTTTGAGTCTTGGGCTAGGGGCTAGGAGTCCTGCGCAAGTGAGTGTGAACGCCTACCTGGGCCAAAAGCTGTACCCGTGCCTCAGCGTGACAGGCTACCCTACCAAAACCCTGAGAGACCCTGGGGCTCAGGGCTTTCTTCTCTACCCCAGGGCTCGACGTTCGCACTCACTTGCGCAAGAGCCCCAGTGCCTGCCAGGGACCCAAAATTCCGAACGTCCAGGGATTTCTCCCACACCAAAGCAGCCACAGCCAAAAGCTGGACCCATGCCTCAGCAGGACACACTACCCTACCAAAAGCCCCCCAGACCTTCATGCTCAGGGCTTTCTTCTCTACCCCAGGGCCTGACATTCACACTCACTTGCACAAAGGCAAAGGCAAAGGCAAAGATAAAGGCAAGAGAAAGGCAATGCTAAAATCATAGGGAAATGAAAAGTGAAAAGGAACACAGCCAAAAGCTGGACCCATGCCTCAGCAGGACACACTACCCTACCAAAAGCCCCCCAGACCTTCATGCTCAGGGCTTTCTTCTCTACCCCAGGGCCTGACATTCACACTCACTTGCACAAAGGCAAAGGCAAAGGCAAAGATAAAGGCAAGAGAAAGGCAATGCTAAAATCATAGGGAAATGAAAAGTGAAAAGGAAAGGGAAAGCCAAAGGCAAAGGCCAAGACAAAGGAAAAGGGATAGGCCAAGGCAAAGCCAAAGGAAAGGAAAACCAAAGCTAAAAGTAAAATTTACAGCAAAGGGAAAGGCAAAGGGAAATGCAAAAGGAATACCAAAATAAAAATCAAAGGGAAACACAAAGCCAAAGTCAAAGCAAAAAGAAAAGGAAAAGTGAAAGGGAAAGGCAAAGGCAAAGTCAGAGGAAAAGACAAAGGCAAAGGGAAAGGCAAAGGAAAAGGCAACGGCAAATGCAAAGGCAAAGGCAAAGGCCAAGGTCAAGGTCAAGGCCAAGACCAAGGTAAATGCAAAATCAGAGGAAAAGGCAAAGGCAAAAGGAAAATAAAAATCAGTGGCAAAGGCAAAGGCCAAGCCAAAGGAGGCAAAGGCCAAGACAAAGGAAAAGGGATAGGCCAAGGCAAAGCCAAAGGAAAGGAAAACCAAAGCTAAAAGTAAAATTTACAGCAAAGGGAAAGGCAAAGGGAAATGCAAAAGGAATACCAAAATAAAAATCAAAGGGAAACACAAAGCCAAAGTCAAAGCAAAAAGAAAAGGAAAAGTGAAAGGGAAAGGCAAAGGCAAAGTCAGAGGAAAAGACAAAGGCAAAGGGAAAGGCAAAGGAAAAGGCAACGGCAAATGCAAAGGCAAAGGCAAAGGCCAAGGTCAAGGTCAAGGCCAAGACCAAGGTAAATGCAAAATCAGAGGAAAAGGCAAAGGCAAAAGGAAAATAAAAATCAGTGGCAAAGGCAAAGGCCAAGCCAAAGGAAAAGCCAAAAGCAAAGGGAAAATGACAGGGAAAGGAAAAATAAAAATTAAAGGGAAGGGTAAAAACGAAGTCCACGGCAAAGCTAAAGGCATAGAGAAAGACAAACGCAAACGCAAAAGCAAAGGTAAAGGAAAGGAAAGTGAAAGGGAAGGGTATACTACAAATCAAAGGGAAAGAAAGAGAAAAGGAAAGGCAAAAGCAAAGAGAAAGGCAAGACAAAAGCAAAATTAAAACTAAAGGGAAATGAAAGGTGAAAGGGAAAGGCAAAGCCAAAGGGAAATCCAAAAAGCAAAGGCATGGGCAAAGGAAACAGAAAAGGCATAGGCAAAGGCAAAGGGAAAGGAAAAGACAAAGAGGCATCAAAAGGCAAAATCAACAGCAAAGGCAAAGCCAAAGCAAAAGCCAAATGAAAAGGCAAAGGGAAAGGAAAAGGGAAAGGCAAAGTAAAAATCCAAGGTAAAGGCATTGGCAAATGGAATTGTAAAGGCAAAGTGAAAGGCCATGTCAAAGGCAACATAAAAATCAAAGGCAAAGGCAAAGCAAAAGCCAAATTAAAAGCCAAATGGAAAGGCAAAGGCAAGGGTAAATTAAAAATCAAAGGGAAAGGAAAAGACCAAGCCAAAGCTAAAGCCAAATTGAAAGCAAAAAGGAAAGGCAAAGGCAAAGGAAAAGGAAAAGGGAAAATAAAAGTTAAAGGGAAAGTCAAAGGCAAAGGCAAAGCCAAAGCTAAAGCCAAAGCCAAAGGCAAAAGCAAAGGCAAAATAAACATCAAAAGGAAAATTAAAGGGAAAGGAAATGGGCAAGTGAAAGGCAAAGGCAAAGGCAAAGGCAAAGGCAAAGGCAAAAGCAAAGGCAAAATTCAAATCAAAGGGAAATGAAAAGCCAAAAGCAAAAGAAAGTCAAAGGGAAAGGCAAAGGCTAAGGACAGGTAAAAGTAGAATAAAAATCACTGGCAAAGGCAAAGGCAAAAGCCAAAAGCAATGGGAAAATTACAGGGAAATGAAAAATAAAAATTAAAGGGAAAGGAAAAGGCAAAGGCCAAGTCAAACTGAAAGGCCCAGAATTAAGCTGTGCTCAAGGATTTGCCGGCAGCATGATTTTTGGAGGTGCCTGGCAGTGCCATTCCTGGGGAGCACTCAAGGGACAGGGCGGCTGCCTGTACCTGCAGGCAGTGAGCGGTGGTTTGTGCGGCTGTGGAACAGCTTTGGGCTTTACATGTGCCCAGCCTGGTACGCCTGGTGCCTTTGTCCTTGCAGGTGGCATTCAGAGCTTAAATAGAAATTTTTTTAAAAAACAATACCCACAAACAAACACACACACACAAAAAAAAAAATGGCTGGGTGATTTTTTTCCAACCATCTGGGCTTTTTTCCCCAGCCCTGGCCACTCTGCAAGGCAACGCTCAGCACCAATGTTAGAGCACAGGATCTGGAAGGGCTTTTGCAGGCAGCACATTCCTTGAGGCTCCCGGTAATGCAGCTCCTGGGCTGTGCTCAAGAAATGGGGCAGTTGCCCATAGCTGCTGCTTTTGGTCTCTCCCCATTGCCTTCTGTCCTGCTGCCTCCCCCTGGTTTTAATTCCTCCCTCTCTGTCTTTACGCCATCACTCTTTTTTTTCTTTTGCTTTCGTTTGGTGTTTCCTAATTCCTCCCTCTCTCTCCTATAGTCTGTTGCTGTTTTT
>NW_009260477.1:5864-6651 GCF_000687185.1 Egretta garzetta | reverse complement strand
CTTCCTGATGCTTATCCCTGCTGTTCTCCCCCCACCCCACTGCCCCCCTCTCCTCCATCTCTTTCCCGCTCTCTCCCTCTGCTGGCTCCTCACCAGGCTTTTTCCTTCCCCTCTCCTTGCCCAGCTCCACCCTGCTCTCCCCGTCCCTCTGTCCCTCTCCCATCCCTCTGTCTGCCTTCCATCTTTGTTTCCCAAAATAGTCCCCAGGGATGGGGGTTCACCTGCTGCCTGCTCGCCAGGCCGGGGACAGCTGTGAGGGGAGAAAATGGTGGGGTCAGTGTAGGGGGGTGAGGGTGGGGGAAGAAGGAATGGGGGGAAATGGGAGGGGTCACCTGAGTGCAGCGCAGATCCCTGTTCTCCTGCCAGAGCACTTCCAGCTCCCTGCGGGGGGGTGGCGGGGTGATGGGAATGGAGGGCAGTGTGGGGTGGAACCCTCCCAGAGCGTGACAGCAGACCTTCCCAAAACGGCTGTGAATGGGGGGAAGGACCTTCTGAAGATAGCGGCCAAGTTGGGGTGGACCTTCCCAAGATTGCAGCCAAGGGGCATGGACCCGCCCAAGGTGGCGAGCAAGCAGGGGGGCAGACTCTCCCAAGATGGTGGCCATTGAGTGAGGGCAATCCCTCCCAAGATGGAGGCTAAGAGGGAGGGCAGACCCTCTCAAGATGGTGGCCAAGATGTGGACCCCACCAAGATGTTGGCCAACAGGGTTGGATGGACCCCACGATGATGGTGGCCAAGAGGGGGGATTGATCCCGGCACCACGATGGCGGCCAAGAGGGGTGATGG
>NW_009260477.1:2091-3061 GCF_000687185.1 Egretta garzetta | reverse complement strand
TGATGGGTCTGGAGCACAAGGCTTACGAGGAGTGGCTGGGGTAGCTGGGGTTGTTTAGTATGGAGGAGGCTGAGGGAAGACCTGATCGCCCTCTGAAACTGCCTGACAGGAGGCTGTAGTGAGGTGGGGGTCGGCCTCTTCTCCCTGGAAATGGAAGACAGGACAAGGGGAATGGTCTGAATTAACACCAGGGCAGGTTTAGGTTGGACATTAGGAAAAATTTCTTCACAGCAAGGGTTGTCAGGCTCTGGAATGGGCTGCCCAGGGAGGTGGTCGATTCCCCATCCCTGGAGGGATTTAAAAGACAGGCAGATGACGTGCTTAGGGACATGGCTTAGTGGTGGGATGGCAGGCTTAGGTTAATGGTTGGACTTGATGATCTTAAAGTTCTTTTCCAACCTAAACGTTTCTATGATTCCATGATTCTATAACTGGGGGATTGGGTGAAAAGGGGTACGTTCCGGGAAATCTGTCTGTACGGGTATAATTGGGGCCTGCGATCTGCAGGAGGGGTCCCTCCCTGGAGGCACCCAGCTCGAGCTGCTCTGCATGTCGGAGAAATAAACCACTTATTTACTCAGTGGACTGGCGACTCGTCTGCAAGCAGGAACCCAGGGCCGAGCCCTGCTGAGGTGGCACCTGCGTAATTCCTACCATGGCTGAGGTGGTGGCTGCATGAACCAACAAGCCCGGGGCATGCTTCTGCCCAATCACCTGCTCAGGAACAGGTGACATCACAAGGAGCTACAGGGCCACCAGTGACATCACAAGTACCAGCACAGCAGGAGCTGCAAGGCCAGCTCCCGGCGGGGCAACACTTCATGCTCATGGGATGGAGGGCAACCCTTTGCAGCTGGAGAGCAGCAGCCAGAGCAAGGGCATGCCTTCTTGAGGAGCACTGCAGAGCTGGCCGTCCTCATCCATCCTCTGCGGAGCCAGGGGGAGCAGCCCTAAGAAATGGGAAGCAGAG
>NW_009260477.1:0-1157 GCF_000687185.1 Egretta garzetta | reverse complement strand
CCGGGGGTTTTTTGCCTTCCTCTGCAGCATTGAGCATGACCACTTGTCAGGGCTCCTCTGCTCTGTTTGGGTTGGGGTACTGCCCGCTGCTCCTGCACCACTGAGATGGGCTGTGAAGCCTTGTGTCTGGGGAGGGGAAGGATTTGTGAAACAAAAAGGAAAGGAAATCAAGGGAAGGGAAGGGAAAGGAAGGGAAGGCATGGCAAGGCAAGGCAAGGCAAGGCAGGGGAAGGAACGGGAAGGGCAGGGAGAGAAAGGCAAGGGAAGGAAAAGCAAGGTAAGGCAAGGACAGGCAAGAGAAGGCAAAAGAAGGAAGGGGAAGGAAGGTGAGGCGAGGCAGAGGCAAAGGCAAAGGCAAGGCAAAGTCAACAGGAGGCAAAACACTGAGGAGGCAACAAGAGGCAAAAGTAGGCAACAGGCAGAGGAAGAGAAGGAGGAAGAAGAGGAGGAGGAAAACAGGGAAGTGGAAGAAATGGAGGATGAGATAAGAAGAAGAAAATGTAGTGAAAGGATGAGGCAACATGAGTTGACAGGAGAAGGAGAAGGGAGGAGGAAAATAAAGACGAGGAGGAAGAGGAGGATAAGGCAATGGGAGGCAACATGAAGAGGAGGCAACAGGAGAAAACTAGAGGCAAGAGGAGGAAGAGGAGGATAAGGCAATGGGAGGCAACATGAAGAGGAGGCAACAGGAGAAAACTAGAGGCAAGAGGAGGAAGAGGAGGATAAGGCAATGGGAGGCAACATGAAGAGGAGGCAACAGGAGAAAACTAGAGGCAAGAGGAGGAAGAGGAGGATAAGGCAATGGGAGGCAACATGAAGAGGAGGCAACAGGAGAAAACTAGAGGCAAGAGGAGGAAGAGGAGGATAAGGCAATGGGAGGCAACATGAAGAGGAGGCAACAGGAGAAAACTAGAGGCAAGAGGAGGAAGAGGAGGATAAGGCAATGGGAGGCAACATGAAGAGGAGGCAACAGGAGAAAACTAGAGGCAAGAGGAGGAAGAGGAGGATAAGGCAATGGGAGGCAACATGAAGAGGAGGCAACAGGAGAAAACTAGAGGCAAGAGGAGGAAGAGGAGGATAAGGCAATGGGAGGCAACATGAAGAGGAGGCAACAGGAGAAAACTAGAGGCAAGAGGAGGAAGGCCTGGAGATAAAGG
>NW_009260476.1:0-1422 GCF_000687185.1 Egretta garzetta | reverse complement strand
GTGGCACTGGGTGAGCTCCCAAGGGCCCTTCCACTCCCCACCATTCTGTGTGACCTCTAAGGAGAGCTTGAAGGTCTCACTGCTGAGATATTTCCCCCCCCCCCTCCACCGGGGAAGCTGAAACACCCAAATTAAGCCTCACAAAAATGAAGCTCAGCCTTCCAAACCCCAACCGTGCTCACCTGTGTCGTTCTCCAGCTCGAACCGGAGGTTCTCTGAGGAAAGGAAAGAAAGGAATTTAGATCCCTTTGGTGCAACCAGGAAGGTCCCTGGGGACTGCGACCTCGCTCCCCGCAATAGGGCGAGCCACCAAGCACTGCTGCTTGGGAATGGCGTTGGACTTCCCCGCAGGAATCCCAGGGAAAGGGGCTGCTTTTCAAGCAAACAGGGCTTTGCGTTCTTGATGAGCAGATGCTCGAGCAATAAAAAGAGTTCTCCCACCAAGCCCACGGGAGAAACCAGAGCACAGCTCAAACCAAATCATCTTTTTAAGTTGAGTTTCATTTAAAGCCAAATTAAAAAGAAAAAAACGTGTTTCAGAGCTCACCCTTGAACTCCAGCAAGACCTCTTTCAGCACCGCACTCTTCTGGGAAAAGCTCTTGAGTTTCTTCTCCAGCTCCGTGAAGCCGGCCTCCGGCTTGCAAAACATCCAGCTCTCAAAGCTGGGGAGAAGAAATAAAGGTTAGGTTTGCTCTGGAATTAAAAAGAAAAATCAAATCTCCAAACTTAGAGGCAGGAAATAAACCTGCCCTGGGACTGAAGGGGTTTGGTATTGGGTTATTCGCCCTCATGAGGCCACAACCAAGGACTGGTCCAGTTTGGAGCTGCCCAGTACGAGGCACGCAGGGAGGCCACTGAGATAAAGAGTTGGGGGGGGGCGGGATCTCCACACCCCGGCTGGAGCCTGATCCAGCTCTTGATACTGGTCCTGATGGTGTGGGGTTTGGTCCCTCAGCCACCGAGTTACTCTGCCGTTTCCTCTGTAAGGCCGCTCCCAAAAACGCGCCTGCCACAGCAAACCCCCCCTTTGCCAAGGTTTTTGCCTCAAAGGTAACACCCAAATTGGGGGGGGAAGGATGGACGGACACTGGATGGGGTGTACGCCCACGCAACACCAGCTCTGCCTCCGGGGTGAACCTCCCAGCAAACCCAGCAAGGGCTCAGGTTCACTCACCTGCTTCCAGCCGGGACAACACCCTGGAGAGTGGAGAAAAAAAAAAAAAAAAAAAAAAAAAGACCAAGCTGATCAGTACAAACCTTTCTTCTACCTCACAGCCTCCAAAATCCTCCCCAAAACTGGCCCCACGGCTGCTCTGCTACAGGGATCAGCTCTCAGCAGCTGTCTCCAAAGCAGGGCACAATCGGGCTCACGGAGATGGCAGAATTAAGTTTATAATTACAGGGGTTTTTTTCTTCCCCTT
>NW_009260475.1:5713-6611 GCF_000687185.1 Egretta garzetta | reverse complement strand
GACTTTAACCGCAGCCCTCGCCTAAACCTCCGCCTCGGAGGCTCCTTCCCGCCCGTTTCTTCCCGCGTCTGCGCGCGTAGCGGAAAGGTTTTGGCGTTCGCTCCCCTCCCGTTGATGTTTTTTCCGCTGTCGCTTTCAGAGCGGAGCCGGGAGGAAACGCTTGGGAGGTGGCGCGGTGTCCGACAGCGCCAAAGGAACGCTGTTCCCCCGCCGGCAGGGGAAAACGCCGAGTCGGAAAAGGCAACGGATTTTTATGCCAGTTTGGGGCGGGGAAAACAGGAATGGGGGTTGCTGGGCTGGACGTGGATTTTTACGGATACATCGCGCCGAAGCCGGCTGGGACTCAGAGCGTAAAAGCCCTGCGCCTGCAGTTCCCTCCTGACGGCGTCTTTCCGAGCGCGAGCGATTCCGCCTTCGCCGGTGCGGTGCCCGGGGTGCTGGGTCGTCCCCGCCGCCTGGAGTCCCCCCCGGCGTCGCCTTCCTGAGGGCCAGGCCTGGATTCTGGTGGGAGCTGTGAAGCGTGGCTGCTTCGTGGCCATTCCGGGTATCTCTGAAATCGGTCTTTAAGGAGATCTGGATGGAAAGCATCGGGATTTGGGAGTTAAAAACGGATGCCACTGGAATCACGGTGGTGTCTGCCCGGGGGCTGAGCTCCGCGTCTTAAAATCGTGGGGTAAGGCAGCAAAGCAGGCACCCGCGGACTTTGAAACTCAAACTCTGCAGCACATCTAAAAGGGTATTTAAAATACCGCGATTCCCCATCCTTGGAGTCACGGAATGGTTTGGGGTGGAAGGGACCTTTAGGGTCACCCAGCCCCACCCCCCTGCAGCAGCAGGGCCACCTTGAACCAGAGCAGGTTGCCCACAGCCCCGGCCAACCTGGCCTTGGATGTTCCCA
>NW_009260475.1:3844-4507 GCF_000687185.1 Egretta garzetta | reverse complement strand
CAGCCCCGCTGTGTCCCTGGTGATGAAATGAAACAGCACTGGTCCCAGTACGGCCCTGGCACCTGGCCAAACGACCCAAGTTCTACCCAGACCATTTTGCCAAGGGCCAATCCAGAAACGCCCGGTGATTCCGACCCCTTTTTCCCTCCGCTTTTACAGCGTTTTTCCACATCGTCTCCCGTCCATCCCCTCGGATCAAAAATATTTGGGCTTTTTGACCAGCTCGGGGGCTGGTGCAAGCGCTGGATGGCTCCGCTCGAGCGTTCCCTCTTCCTCCCCGTCCCGTGGGGCGCCAAGGGTGCCAAAAAAACCCACCGGTTGCGTAAGGGTAACAGCGGCACGATGGCGTTGCGGCTCGATTGGGGAAGTGAGCGCAGGTGCGGAGCGGGGCCGGTTCCGAAAAAATATTTTAAATATTTAAATATTTGAAATATTCGAAAAAATCCCCTCGGCCCCCTCCCGGCTTCCTCCCCCGCTTCGTTCGGCTCGGAAGGGGGGCGAGGTGGGCGCGACGTGGAGCGCCGAGGTCAAATACGGAGAAATCCAGTCGCGCCTCTCGTAGCGTCGCGTAAATCCACGTCCCGGCCCGCTTGACCGCCCCGCGCTTAAATCCCAGCGCGCGCGCGGCCTCGTCTTCAGTAGCCCTGTGTTAATTACCGCTAC
>NW_009260475.1:730-2347 GCF_000687185.1 Egretta garzetta | reverse complement strand
TGAAGATCTCCAGAGAAGGAGACTCCACAGCCCCCCTGGGCAGCCTGGGCCAGGGCTCGGGCACCCTCCCAGGCAAGAAGTTCTTCCTCCCGTTCACCTGGAACCTCTTCTGCTTCAGGCTGTGCCCATGGCCCCTTGGCCTGGCGCTGGGCACCACTGGGAAGAGTCTGGCTGCGTCCCCGTGCCCCCCACCCTTGAGAGAGTTGTAGGTGGTGATGAGATCCCCTCTCAGCCTGCTCTTCTCCAGGCTGAACAAGCCCAGCTCCCTCAGCCTTTCCTCCTAGGGGAGATGCCCCAGGCCCCCCATCAGCTTGGTTGCCCTCCTCTGGGCTCTCCCCAGTAGCTCCTCCTCCTCCTTGGACTGGGGAGCCCAGCACTGGGCGCAGAGCTCCAGGTGGGGTCTCATTGGGGCAGAGCAGAGGGGGAGGAGAACCTCCCTCGCCCTGCTGGCCACGCTTGTCAGCCAGCAGGACCCCCAGGTCCCTCTGGGCAGAGCTGCTTCCCAGCAGGGCAGCCCCCAGCCTGGACTGGTGCCTGGGGTCCAACCTCCCCAGGGGCAGCGCCCAACACTTGGCCCTGGTGGAACCTCGTCAGGTTCCTCTGCGCCCAACGCTCCGGCCTGGCCAGGTCCCGCTGGACGGCAGCGCAGCCTCCCGGTGGATCGGCCGCTCCTCCCAGTTTGGTGTCATCAGTGACCAACCTCACCCTGCCCTGGCACAACTTGCAGTCGTTGCCCCTCGTCCCATCGCCCCTTCCCTGGCAGGTGGGGTCGGCAGCCGGGGATCCAGCTCAAAATCAACGCCACAGACCCTGGAAGCCTTTGTGGTGGCGCTGTTTGTCACGCGAAGCGACGGGGCTGGTTTTTAGCCTCTCCCTTTGCTTTCCGTCGCCACTAGATGTCCGTGTCCAACCACCTTTCCGACGCCGAAAAGCCTCGGCCGGGCCGGCTCCCACCCTGCGTCTCATCTCCCTGCAGCCCCAACGCCTTTGCTACATTGCTGAGGTTTCCTGGTTCTTCTCTCCACGCCTTTGCTCCATCGTTGAGGTTTCCTGGTTCTCTCCATGCCTTTCCTCCATCGCTGATGTTTTCTGGTTCTCTCCACGTCTTTGCTCCATCGCTGAGGTTTCCTGGTTCTTCTCTCCACGCCTTTGCTCCATCGCTGATGTTTTCTGGTTCTCTCCACGCCTTTCCTCCATCGCTGAGGTTTCCTGGTTCTTCTCTCCACGCCTTTGCTCCATCGCTCAGGTTTCCTGGTTCTTCTCTCCATGCCTTTCCTCCATCTTTGCTCCATCGCTCAGGTTTCCTGGTTCTCCTCTCCACGTCTTTGCTCCATCACTGAGGTTTCCTGGTTCTTCTCTCCACGCCTTTGCTCCATCGCTCAGGTTTCCTGGTTCTTCTCTCCATGCCTTTGCTCCATCGCTCAGGTTTCCTGGTTCTTCTCTCCATGCCTTTGCTCCATCGCTGAGGTTTCCTGCTTCTTCTCTCCATGCCTTTCCTCCATCTTTGCTCCATCGCTCAGGTTTCCTGGTTCTTCTCTCCACGCCTTTGCTCCATCGCTCAGGTTTCCTGGTTCTTCTCTCCACGCCTTTGCTCCATCGCTCAGGTTTCCTGGTTCT
>NW_009260475.1:0-352 GCF_000687185.1 Egretta garzetta | reverse complement strand
AGCGAAGAGGTAAACGCGCTCCCGCTGTGGAGGCTCCAACACCCAGGGGTTGACGCGGTCAAACCCTCGGGAAAACCCCTTGCGGGCAGAGCCAACGGTGGGCGCGGGGCCGCGCCGCTGCCCGCCCACCCAACCATTCTCCCTCCGCGGAGAATCCCTGCGCAAATCCATTCTCTTCCCTTTCAAATTCCCCCTGGTTTCCTTCCTTGCCCCCGATTCTGTTATCGGCGCCGAGTTCTGGCCGCCCAAAACGCCCCCGCTCCCCGTTGCCGTCCCGCGGCCGGCGCGACCCGACCCCGCTGAGGATTCTTCGCCGTTTCCATGGTTTTTTTCCAGGCCCTGCGGAAAGGCA
>NW_009260474.1:1977-2463 GCF_000687185.1 Egretta garzetta | reverse complement strand
GGTCTTTTCCAACCTAAACGATTTTGTGATTCTGCTGGCCTCATCCTGCTTTCGGCGAGGATGAGGAAGGGTGCAGAAGGGGGGCTCAGGACCCCCTTGCCCATGTGGTGCTGATCTCTGGCAGGACGAGGAGGAGAACGGCACCGGCAGCAAGGGGGAGCAGGCCAAGAACCCCGACCTGCACGAGGACAACGTGACGGAGCAGACCCACCACATCATCATCCCCAGCTATGCCGCCTGGTTCGACTACAACAGGTATGGGATGGCAGAGGATGAGGACGGTGCCCCCAGGGCGGGGGCTGCCGGGCCGGGCCCTCCCCCAGCGTCTCATCTTGCAGCGTCCACGCCATCGAGCGCCGAGCCCTGCCCGAGTTCTTCAATGGCAAGAATAAATCTAAGACCCCCGAAATGTGAGGCCAACCCCCCTCCCCTCCCAGTTTCCCCTCCCGCCTGGGGCCGGCGGGGCCGTGGCCGGTGCTGACGCTC
>NW_009260474.1:0-755 GCF_000687185.1 Egretta garzetta | reverse complement strand
CCGCCAGCCAGCCGGGCACCCCCGTCATGAGCCCCGTCGCCTTCCTGGCCTCCGTCGTCGACCCGCGCGTTGCCTCCGCCGCCGCCAAGTCGGCCCTGGGTAACGTGGCCCCTCCCGG
Source organism: Egretta garzetta (assembly GCF_000687185.1). Taxonomy (NCBI): domain Eukaryota; kingdom Metazoa; phylum Chordata; class Aves; order Pelecaniformes; family Ardeidae; genus Egretta; species Egretta garzetta. Next base: position 637 of record NW_009260474.1, on the reverse strand, counting down.
AGGGGTGCAGTGGGGGCGGGGGTCCGGCCTGGGGGTCCTGGCTGGGTCCTGGGACGGGGCTTATGGGGAGGGGGCTGAGTCCTATGGGGAGTCCTTTAGGAGGATGGGATGAGTCCTATAGGGAGCTCTATAGGGAGGGAGGACCAGTCTTGGGAGATTCCTGCTTGGGAGCTTCCCTGCTCAGGGCCAGGGTTTGGTGCTGGGATGGCAGGGTCAGGGACGCGGTCGGGCTGGATGATCTTAACGGGCTTCTCCAACCCAAACAATTCCGTGATTCTACGATTCTATGAGATGGGCAAATCCTACGGGGAGAGAGGACGAGTCCCAGAGGGAGACGAGTCCTGTAGGAAGCTGGGAATGAGTCCTGGAGGGAGTCTGTTGGGGAGATGATAGGACATGTCTTGTGGGGTGATGGGATGAGTCCTAGAGGGAGAAGGACCAAGTCCTACAGGGAGTCCTACAGTAGGAGGTGGGACGAGTCCCCCAGGCCCATGGGATGAGTCCCGGGGTGACGCTGGAGTCCTGCAGGGGTTCCTAGGGGCAGACAGGGCGACTCTTAGGAGGAGATGGGATGCCGGAGAAGTCCTGGGGGGGGCAGGATGAGACCGATGGGGGGGGCGGAAGGAGCCCCCGAGGG
>NW_009260473.1:1872-2412 GCF_000687185.1 Egretta garzetta | reverse complement strand
CTCAGCCTGCTCTTGTTAAAGTTGCCAAATAGTTTGCTTTCGAACTCCCTGTAATTGCTCCCGTTAGGCTCTGAAAATTTCATCCTTTTAGATGAAATTTCCCAAGGCTTGGCCTCAGCCCAAAGATTAATTTGTATAAAGGAGTTGAGCGCGGGGACAAAAAAAAAAAAAAAAGGAAAGGTTCTCCCCGTTGGGCGGGAAGGGAGAATAAGAAACATCCATTTACTCCCCATCGACAAAATAAAAGCGAAGGGGAGAAGAAAGGAGCGTAATGACTCTGTTCTGAACAGTGGGAAAGCCGGAGCGGCTGGGAACTGAAAACTGCAATTTGGCAGCCCAAGCCACCTTTGCCAGGGAGCCCGGTGCCGGCACCTCCCGGAGAAATTTGGGTTGAGTTGGGTGGAGCTCTGGCCATGCTGGAGCCACAGATCAGGCCAGGGGGGAGCCCCCCGCACCCCGGCTGGCGCCGTGGGGAAGGGCCGGGGCAGGATGCTCGGGGCTGGTGGTGGAGCTGTGGTTTCCCCCGGCTGCCAGCGAGGT
>NW_009260473.1:0-470 GCF_000687185.1 Egretta garzetta | reverse complement strand
CGGCACCCCACTGCTGGGGAAGCCCCTGGTGCTGGGGTCGCGCTCGCCCCCGGCTCAGCCAAATCCCTAAATCCATTCCCTGCCGGTTCAGGGTTTCCTCTGCAGGCTCTTTTGTGTTAAGCGTTATTATAAGGAGATATTTCCCACTTCCTTCCCTGCTCGAAACGCAGCCTGGGGGCAAGGAAAGTCGAGATTTAGTCCCAAGAGCTTCTGCAACCCCCACGGCAATGGTTTTCTGGCTCTTCCCAGCCCAGAGCAACTCCAGGCAGCTTCCACCTGACCCCCTCCAGCCCACCAGCCCAGGTCGGGCTCTGTCCCTCAGGGCTCCCACAAGCCCCAGACCATCCAGGCGGGCATCCCAGCCCCATGGCCCCGTGCTGGGGTGGCTTTCTGACCCCCTCGCCCCAGCAGCAGGGGGAAGCAGGCACAGCCCCCAGTCCAGGGAGCAAAGCCCCCAGCCCCCATCATCC
>NW_009260472.1:3812-4048 GCF_000687185.1 Egretta garzetta | reverse complement strand
TTTCCTAATGTCCAACCTAAACCTGCCCTGCTATTAGGGGCGCGGGCACAGAGCCAGCCAGGGGAGCGGGGTTGCAAGCCGGGCAGGCGCTGGCAAGCAAACGGCAGCTCCTCGGGGAGAGTTTTGGGAAGACCTGTGCCACGGCCAGTGATGGGCATGCTGCCGGCCCAGCCCGCATGGAGGGCCGCGGGCTTTTGCAGGGACGGCAAAATTGATGAGAGCCCCTAATCCATCAA
>NW_009260472.1:2093-3049 GCF_000687185.1 Egretta garzetta | reverse complement strand
TGTTTTTTCACGGGGCATTGAAAAACCCCCCCGGGGGCCGTGACGGTGGCGGCTGCCATGTGCATCGCATTTAATGGGGCTCCGTTATTTACCCATCCCCGTGCCGGAGGTTTCGGGTGGAACCGATGCTGGCAAGGGGGGGTCCCAGCCCCATCTGCTTCCCACGGGAACTTCCCCAGCCACCAGCCAAGCCCGAGGCTTGGGGATCTGCAGCCCCTCGCTGCTCTCGCCCATGCACCGGGGCTTTCCCAGCCTCTGCCACCCAGCAGATGTTGAAATCTGCCCCCCCCGGCAGATGTTTAAAGCCTGTACGTTGCCAATTCAAGGTAAGGAGGGCCAGGCAGGGCGTCGCTGCCAGCTTTGCCAGGGCCTCTTTGCCTCCACATTAACACCCAGGCAGGGATGTGCATGGTGCTGGGCTGTTTTTAATGGCCTGGGAGCTCGGCTGGTTCAGCGCAGAGCTCAGCCTGCGCCGGGGGCAGGGATCAGACCGTCCCGCGCCACACAGGGATGGCAGAGGGTTTGGAGAGGAAGAGGCTCCTGGCAGCCACAAAGCCTCAGGGATGGCATCAGGAGCAATGGGAATGGCGGCATGGATGCGAGGTCCCAAACCACAGTCCCCCAGGGCTCGGCACGGCCACAGACCCTGCCCCAGCACCATCCTGCTGCCTCCTGGGCTGCGTTCGGCTCCCACAGGCTCAAGCCTGGCTCTGCCAAATACTTCAACCCTGTTCAGCTGCCCCCTATTTTCTGGATACCCAAGATGAGGTGCAGCTGGAATGTCACAGCCCCATGGTGGGGTGGCACAGGGTCCCCAGGACATGGCACAGCCCCATGGCAGGGCGGCACAGGGTCCCCAGGGCATGGCACAGCCCCATGGGGGTGGCACAGGGTCCCCAGGGCACAGCACAGCCCTGTGACAGGGTGGCACAGGGGCCCCAACCCCTGGCACATCC
>NW_009260472.1:0-387 GCF_000687185.1 Egretta garzetta | reverse complement strand
ATCCCGGGGTGCTCCCACCGGGCGATGCCGTTGGCACGGAGCAGCCCCCCCAGCAACGGGGCTAAGACATTTTCCCTTCCCCGTGGCTGTTTTCCCTTGGAAAAACATGTTTTAATTCACGCTGCAAATTCTCTACAAGGGTTTCTCTCCGCATTTGCTGGGGATTTTTACTGGAAACAATTTTGACCAGCCAAAATATTTCACTTATTTGGTTTCCAAAAGTCTCCAGCTCTTTCAATTGCTTGATAAAAACCCTGACAAATGTAATCAGTCACAGACATTCCCTGCAGAAATGTTTTCGTTTGACCAAAAAAAAAGAAAAAAAAATAAAAAGGAAGAGAAAAAGAACAAATATTCCCAGCAGAAGACACTTGGCTCCTGCAGCCA
>NW_009260471.1:2844-3138 GCF_000687185.1 Egretta garzetta | reverse complement strand
GAAGGTTTCAGAGCCGCATCGCTGTGCTCGGGGACTACCTGGAGCCCCCTGGCACTAGTCCCCGCTTGGTAGGGGGTAGCCCAGCTCGCCTCTCGCCTCCCGCGCAGCCCCTGCGTGGGAACGGCAGTGACGTGCGTGGTCCAGAGCAGCACACCGCGGCTGCGTGGTGGAGGGCCCTGCAGCTCTCCCAGCCCTCCTCCCTGGCACATTCCCTATTCAGCAGCTAAACACTGGAAAATGTGCTCAGGGGAGCCAGTGGGGCTCATCCCGGGGGACGAAATGAGATCCCCCCCC
>NW_009260471.1:1758-2771 GCF_000687185.1 Egretta garzetta | reverse complement strand
GGCAGCTCCCCTCCCTCCTGTCCCACCGCAGGAGTACACCATGCTGTGCCTGCTGTGCGGCCGAGCCGAGGACTCCATCAGCATCCTGCCCGACGATCCCCGCCAGATGACCCCGCTCTTCTGAAGCCGGTTCGTATCCCGACGTGACTCCTGGTGTCCCCCAGGACCTTCCTCCCCGCTCCCCCACCGTGCAGAGCCGCGGTACTGGGAGGTCCCTGGCACGGGGATCCCTGGGGGACGGTGCAGCCCCTTACGTGATTCTCATCTCCAAACCTCCAGCCTGGATGTGGTGGACGCCCGATGCCCGGCTGCTGGGATGGGGTGGAGCCCCACAGCCCGAACCCCCCGCGTGCTGAAGACATAGGAAGGGGGGCCCAGCATCATCATCGCCTCCAACAGGGCACCCGCCCCGTCCTGCCTCAGGAGCCCACGTCTGGGGGGGCAATAAATGTGACCTGTTTTTTTTTTCAGGTGGGAGTGCTCTGGGGGCAGCCTGCACCCCCCTGGGCTCCCCATAGCTGCTGAAGGGTGGTGGGGCCCAATGCAGGGATTGGGGGGGCTTTTCCCTTCCCGGCAGCCTGTGGGCTTCTTCCCACTGTAGTGGGTCTGGCCCTTCCCCGCATCCTCTGCTCACCAGCGCTCTCCCAAACCCTGCTGAGAAGTGACTTCATTATTTTCGCTCCCCCGGGGGCTGTGTGGAGCTTGCGTGGGGTCACTGCACCACCACCCCCCCCACCCTCCAGGGCCCATTTCCCTGGGGTGAGTAAGCCAGCCCTGCCCCACCGGGGGACGCGTGTTCCTGGGGTGGGAAGGAGCTGGGTGAGCCACGGCTGCCAAAATCATTCCCCTGGGGTGGGGTGCCGCTGTTGGCACCCAGCCCCAGCAACGCCCCGAGGGGGGGAGCTCGGTGCTGCCGGCCTGGCACCGCTCCATCCCTGCGCCACTGGATCTGGCACCCTGGGCTGCTTCCTCCTGGCAGCCCCGGGGCTCATCCCCGGCAAGCACCCCCCACC
>NW_009260471.1:0-1431 GCF_000687185.1 Egretta garzetta | reverse complement strand
ATGTATAGCGGGAGAGCCCCTTGCCCTACCCAGCGAGACGGAGCGGTGATGGACGCTGGCCTGCTGCCAGCGCTGCTCTTCGCTCCGTGCAAAGGTGCAAGCAGATGTGTTTGAGCTGAGGGAGTAAAAACACCTCGCCGGTTGTGATTGCACAGAAATCTGCCGTCACGGGTCTGCCTTCTGCCATACGGGCCAGCAGCCGGGCGCGCACGTGGAGAGCTTCCGTAAGGTGAGAGCAGGAGGTGGCAGAACGCCCGTTTGGGTGTGGGACTGGGTGGCAACGCAGCTGCAGGGGAGAGCGGTGGAAAGCTCCTGCCCGGGGTCTGCTTCCCTACAGATGACCAGGTTAGTTAACCCCAGCCCAGCAGGCAGGATTTGGGGCACAAAATATCAGAGCTGGTATGTTGGGTGCCAAGAACCGATCGCGTGAACTGCCTTAATCCCCCTGAGCCAGGCAAAGGAGAATGCCTGAGCACCGTGGGAAAGAGCAGCTCGTCATGGACAAACATCCAACGTTGTCAATCTGATGCTGAACTCCTCTAAGAGGCTCACAGGACAAGCCCACCCTGCCTGTGCCGGTCCTTACTCTCCTGCTTTTCAGGGCAGCGCTGCTCTACCAAGCAGCCAGCTCCTGGGCCATCTCCATGGGGACTATCCCCTTGTCCCTGGGCCCTGGACACCACCGTGCGCCCGGGTGGCCCTCAGCAGCCGTGGGGAGCAGGGCCTGTCCTGCTCCCGGGCAGCACCTGGCTTTTAAGACATCGCAGAGCAGCAGCAGACACCAAGGCGTGGGGAGGAGAAATTCATCCTCCGTTCGGCTTGCCCTTCCAGCAGAGACGCCGTTTCCCGCTGTCGTGGTTTAACCCGGCTGGCAACTCAGCACCACGCAGCCGCTCGCTCATGCCCCCCCCCTCCCTCCGTGGGATGGGGGAGAGAATCGGGAAGGAAAAAAAAAAGGTTAGAGCCGTGGGCTGCGATCGAGACAGTTTAATAAAGAGTATAATACTAATAATAGTAATAATGAGACTGGTAACGGAATATACAGAATATACAAAACAAATGATGCACAATGCAATTGCTCACCACCCGCCGACCGATGCCCAGCACTGCTTGGCAACAACTAAAACCATCAGTGAGTTACCAGCATTCTTCTGGTACTGAATCCAAACCGCAGCACTATGCCAGCTACCAGGAAGGAAAATAACTCTATCCCAACCAAAACCAGGACAGACGCCCTGGTGCCCACTGCCTTCCCCCCAGTGCCCACCAGTCCCCATGCCCACTGGTCCCAGTGCCAGCATCCACCCTGGTACCCATCTGCTGCACTGCCCACCAGCATCCTGGTACCCACCATTGTCCCAGTACGTGCCCGTCCCAGTGCCCAGCAGCATCCCAGTACCAACCCATCCCAGTACCAACCCATCCCAGCAC
>NW_009260470.1:3988-5368 GCF_000687185.1 Egretta garzetta | reverse complement strand
AGCCCGTCGGTGCCCTTCTCAGCAGCCTTGTTTTCCCGGGACGGACGCTTTCCCCTATGATATTTGCAATGCTTTAAACCTCCCGGGTGCTGCTTCTCTCCATGCAGCTCAAGCCTCTTCTTCGCATCCTTCCCAAAATCACCAGATTTACGCCTGTGCCCTTGCAGGACAGAAGTGAAAGCTTGGGGTCTCCGTGGCTGGCCCCAGCCCAGCAGCTCCCGGGATGCTCGCTGTGGGTTCCCACGTGCTGGCCCTGATCAGCTCTCCTGACATTTTGGCTTCTCTCGTCCTTGTCTGATGCGACGTCTTGTTTTCTTTTTATCCGTGCCCTGCTGCTTCCTTTAAAACGCGCGGTCGGCCAAGGCCGTACCCTTGGCGCGGCAGTCGTTCCCCTACGGTTGCACGCGAACACGATGCAATCGGGGTGCAGTGGGACAGTGCCTGAGCACTTCCAGAGGGCAATTCCTGTTGATGTGGGACTGCGGTTTCATCGTGAAATTAATTGCAAATACACCGCCTCCGGGCAGCGGGGGACGGCAGCCTCGGCCGTGCTCCCAGTTACCAGCTGGGTCCCGTGCAGCCAGGATGGCGGGGTGCGAATGAGTTAACGGCAGTGGGAGGGCTGAGGGGGAGGGTACCTGTTACCAGTTAAGGAAGGGGAAGAAGGCAGAGCAGGGAAGTCGGCTCCCAGCAAACAGGACAGGAATGGAAACGGCAGCCTGCCTGGATCCCTGCTGTGGTTTGCAGTTGACGTTATCGTCCTTGCAGATGTTGGTGTCCTCGGCGTTGTCAGAGCAGCGGGTGCAGCTGTGCCCGTGGTTCCAGCTGTGCCTCGTGGTTCCAGCTGGGCCGGTGGTTCCAGCTGTGCTGGGTACTTCCAGCTGTGCTGGGTACTTCCAGCTGTGCCGGTGTTTCCAGCTGTGCCAGTGTTTCCAGCTGTGCCAGTGGGTTCCAGCTGTGCCGGGAGGTTCCAGCTGTGCCAGTGGGTTCCAGCTGTGCCGGTTGGCGGCAGCTCCTCGTGCCCCCCGTCCGGGTGTGCTCAGCCCCTGTGCCCCAGCCCCTCACTCCCTGTGCTCCCCGCGCGAGACCTTCCCTTTGGGGTGAGGGGCTTCTGCGTGCCCCCACGGTTTGGGCTGGGGAGCTGACCCTGCCGCCAGCGAGCTCCTGTGCCTGGGGCTGCTGGAGACCATTGCCCTCCTGGGCAGGAACCCCTTGGGGACCCCAAAACCGGGGCCGATTACTGGGGCAGTGCCATCTCTGCTGCGGCAGGGGGGCATGGCCCAGCGCTTGGGGTTCGGGCAGCAGCACCCGGCGCCCCCTCCCAAAGGGTTAAGGTGGCCGAGGCTTTGGCTGAGGAGGGGGCGAGCGGATCCCTGCGGG
>NW_009260470.1:3735-3944 GCF_000687185.1 Egretta garzetta | reverse complement strand
AGGGACGGGCAGGGAGTGCCAGGGTCGCCCCCGAGCCCAGCGGGGCTTTCCCAGTCCTCTGCGCCGTGGGGGGGCTCACTCGGGCTCATCCTTCCTGGCAGTCCCGGCCTGGCTCCATTCGCGCTGGCGATGCCGAGCGCGGCGCTGGCCACCATCGCGCCTGGAGCTGAGCGACGCCTTGGGCTGCGTGTGCTTGGGGCAGCAAACCG
>NW_009260470.1:2142-2564 GCF_000687185.1 Egretta garzetta | reverse complement strand
GAACAGCCGTAGCCTGCCGGGTAAGGCCACATGCTGCTGGGTGCCAGCCCGCAGCTCCTGCAGCGCATCGCCCCGCTCTGCCCGGCTGGGGGGCAGCCCGCCGCGGGGGTGCTTCCTGGGGGCCTGGGCTGGGCGCCCCGTGCCAGCCTGGCTGGGGGAGCCTCCCTGGGCAGCGTCCCCAGGGGTGGCTTTGGCACCCAAGGCAGATTGTGGAGCAGGCGATGGGAGGCATTCGCTCCCTTCCTCTCCTTCCCTTCAAAGGGAGTAATTTCGTGCCTTCAGGGCATGGCTCTTGCGAACACAAGGGCTCCTGTTTTCCTGGGCGCTGCTCCCGGCAGCTCTCCCGCCTCCTGTTTCTAGCACAGCTGGGTTGTGGCTGCTCTTCTCCCCACAGCTCTGGGTGGTACTGGTGCTGTTTGGGC
>NW_009260470.1:0-417 GCF_000687185.1 Egretta garzetta | reverse complement strand
GCCGCCGCGAGCGGGGCTGCTCTGCCGTCGCGTTAGGCTCGGTTCTGGAGGGCACCAGCCTTGGAATGGAGTCACTCTGCCTTGCGAGAAGGCTTTTCCAGCGTGTTCCCAGCTGTGCGTGCTGGTGCCTGTGCCGAGTGCCAGCGTGTCGGAAGGATGCGGCGCGTGGGGCGGCTCTGCGCCGCGGAGGCCGTCAGAGCCCGCTCAGACTGGGAGCGAACGGCCGCAGCATCACGGGGAGACATTGCTCCGTGCTTTGGGGATTTGTTTGTTTGTGTTTCTGTGTGCGTATGGAAACGAGAGTTTAACTGATTGCAAATAGCCAAGCAGCACATTCCCCTGGTTTAAATGGGTAAAGCGGAGGGGAGCATGGCACTCCCAGCACTGTGAGCTGCCGTGCGCCGCGGCACTGCTGGG
>NW_009260469.1:0-615 GCF_000687185.1 Egretta garzetta | reverse complement strand
CTCTAGGCTGTGAACGACTTCAGAAATGGAACTTGCTACACAAAAAGGCTCCCTGAGCAGATCCACCAGCAACAGCCACCACCGCCACCACCTCCACCACCACTCATGAGGCTCCACTCCTACTCACGATCAGCACCGTATGCAAGAAGAGACAAGGGGAACAGTGGTGACTGTCGTTCCAGCTCAAGGTCACATGATTATCGCAGTACAAGGCCAAGGTCACCCCAGGGAAGAAGACACCACCATTCATGGACAAGGTCTCCAGCAGTTAGACACCAGCCAACATCTTGCTGTGGAAAGGCTGAGAAGGCTCTTGGTAGCCCATGGGAAGTTCACCCAGAAGGGACAAAAGATCAACCAGAAACCAGACCAGCCAATGAGGAAAAGGCATAGAAAGACCATCCAAAAAAACCCACCTTGGAGAAGCCCTGCAAAAAGGAGAAGTCAGAAGCAGCTGCTGCAAAAAGCAAAACTGCTGATGGAAAACCTGAAAATAGGAAAAGAAAAGCATCTGAGAAGGCTGATACAGAGCACGAAGCCACTTCCATAAAGGCCTATAAGCCAGAAACTGCTGAATTGAAAATCGGGTGGGGTTAAGGGGTGGGGGGTGGGGGT
>NW_009260468.1:0-636 GCF_000687185.1 Egretta garzetta | reverse complement strand
TTTGTTTGGAACAGGACAGAGGCATTTAGGGTGCGGACCCCCAAGAGGCAAGCACCCCGCACCCAGCAAAGTCCCACAGGGGCAGGAGGAGGGAGGCAGTTGGTGTGGGGGTGTCCTGCAAAGGGGGGGGCTCTCCAGACCTCACCCCACTTTCTCTGCTCTAACCTCCTCCCTGGGTCCAGCTTTATGCCATGGTCCTGCTGCGCCCGGTGGCTGCCGATGCCACGGCCAAACTCCTCCAAATTCTAAACCCTCCTCGTCTGTCACAAAATCTGCTGGGACATAGAGGCCGGGACGCAGGTTCGTGGTGGGGAAAATGAGGGTGGGTTCCGGGCTACTCCGGGCAGCAGAGGGTGGGGAGGGGGAGGCAGTAAAACCCACCCAAGACCAAGAAGACCCCAAGCCACGTCAAGGTGAGGAAGTGCTTCAAGAAGAAGAAACAGGGTCTGTCTTAATGCCAAAACCACCGTCGGGATGCCCTGCAGAACCCACAGCAGTGCTCTGGCCCCTCGCTCCATCCCACGGGCTGCATCTCCCTTCTGTCCCACGTTCCCCCATGGGAAGGGGGCCTGAGGAGACCGGCAGCACTCCCCCCCACCCCGTCCCGGAGCCTGGGTTGCTGCTGTGCCCGGCCCC
>NW_009260467.1:7008-7970 GCF_000687185.1 Egretta garzetta | reverse complement strand
CGGGAGGTAGCCGGGACTCTTGCGCAAGTGAGCCTTAATCTCAGTCCCTTGGAATCTTGAGGTGATGATTGGCATCTTTGGGGTTCCAGCTACCAAATGTGTAGGGACTATCGGACAGGAAAGAAACGGGCAGCACCGGAGCACAAATAAGGCTTTGGCAAATGTCCTGACAGAGTGAGAGGGATCTCTGCAGGTATTGGACAGGTTCCGAAGCATTCACCAAGTCTGGAAAAGTCCCAGGGTTGCACGAGCTCAGAAGGGAATGAAACCATTTACGGATGGGCTCGAATGAAGGCATACAGACGGTGCAGCTCAGAGGACAGAAAGTCCAACCCAGGAAACAGATGGAGATTCAGAAAGTATTCAGAGCAGAAAAGAGGGGTGCAAAGGGTCCTCCTGATCTAGAGCGGTGCTCTGAGGCGTAGGGGATGTCTGAGAGCTCGGCAAAGGGAGCGGAGGAGTCCTGAGGGGCCTGAGATACCGTGTCTGCACGGTGAGCTCTGGCCAGGACGGCGGGGAGGGATTTTTCCAGCCCCAGCCTCACCAGCCTTTGAAAGGCTGAAAGAGTTGGGCTTGTTCAGCCTGAAGAAGAGAAGACTGAGAGGGGATCTCATCAACACATATAAATATCTTAAGGGCGGAAGTCAAGAGGACAGAAGCAGTCTGTTTGCAGTGGTGTCCAGCGACAGGACTAGGGGCAATGGATGCAAACTGAAACATAAGAGGTTTCAGTTGAATATGAGGAAGAACTTCTTCACTCTGAGGGTGGCAGAGCACTGGAACAGGCTGCCCAGGGAGGTTGTGGAGTCTCCTTCTCTGGAGATATTCAAAGCCCGCCTGGATGAAGTCCTGTGTAGCATGCTCTAGGTGAGCCTGCTTTAGCAGGGGGGTTGGACTAGATGATCTCCTGAGGTCCCTTCCAACCCTTACGATTCTGTGATTCTGTGATTCTGTGATTCTGT
>NW_009260467.1:4935-6036 GCF_000687185.1 Egretta garzetta | reverse complement strand
GCAGGGGGAGGCCAGCCCCAGCCCCAGCCTCATCCTCACCCTCCCCAGCTCCACCCCTGGAGGGCCAGGGGGACAGAACCACAAAGCTGTACCCATGCCTCTCCAAGCCGCGGTTCCTCGCCATTGTCCCTCCCCGTCCCATTGTCCCTCCCTGTCCCATTGTCCCTCCCCATCCCATTGTTCACTACCCAAGTGTATTGGGTTTCTGTGGCAAGGTCTTGGTAGTGGGGGGGCTACAGGGGTGGCTTCTGTGAGCTGCTAGAAGTTTTCCCCGTGTCCACCGCTGGCCAAGGCCAAGCCAACCAGCAACAGTGGAAGAGCCTCTGGGATAACATATTTAAGAAGGAAAAAAAAACCGGCGGCGGCTCAGTAGCCAGAGAGAGAAGAGAAATGAGAGGCTGGGAGAGAAAACAGCCCCGAAGACACCAAGGTCAGGGAAGAAGGAGGGGGAGGAGGAGAGCCAGGTGCCAGAGCAGAGATTCGTCTGCAGCCTGTGATGAAGACCATGGTGAGGCAGGCTGTCCCCCTGCAGCCCATGGAGGTCCATGGTGGAGCAGATCTCCACTTCTAGCCCGTGGAGGACCCCACGCTGGAGCAGGTGGATGCCCGAAGGGAGGAGGCCATGACCCCGTGGGAAGCCTGCGCCAAGATCAGGGTCCTGGCAAGACTTTGGAGACCCATGGGGGGAGGAGCCCATGCCAAAGCAGGTTTGCTGGTAGAACTTGTGACCCCGCAGGGGACCCAAAGCTGGAGCAGTCTGCTCCTGAGGGACTGCACCCCGTGGGAATTATGGACCCATGCTGGAGCAGTTCGTGAAGAACTGTAGCCCGTGGGAAGGACTCACGTTGGAGTGGTTCATGGAGGACTGTCTGCTGTGGGGGGGGACCCCACGCTGGGGCAGGGGGAAAGTCCTCTCCCTAGGATGAAGTAGCGGCAGAGACGACATGTGATGAACTGACCCCAACCCCCATTCCCGTCCCCCTGCACCCCTGGGGGGAGGAGGCAGAGAAACTGGGAGTGAAGTTGAGCCCAGAAAGATGGGAGGGGCGGGGGGAAGGTTTTTAAGATCTAGCAGTTTTTCTCCTCTCCTTCTCTGATTTT
>NW_009260467.1:2437-2770 GCF_000687185.1 Egretta garzetta | reverse complement strand
CCCTCCACCTCCTCACATCCCCCCCATGAGCTTCCAGCGACCCCCAGTAGCCACTCGGGTGACTCCCAGTTGCATCCCAGTAGCTCCCCGGGGCTGCTTTGTCCCAACCAGCAGTCTCCCAGTAACTCCCAGTAGCACCCCATTAACCCCCAGAAACCTCTCAGTAGCATCCCAGTAGCCCCCCAGCTCCCCCCAGTGCCCTCTAAATGCCTCCCCACAGCCCACCAGTAACCCCTTGAAGCCTCCCAGTAGCCCCCCAGCTCCATCAAAGCCTCCCACTGACTCCCAGTAACCCACCAGTAGCACCACCAGCGCCCCCTATAACCCCCCCAG
>NW_009260467.1:0-678 GCF_000687185.1 Egretta garzetta | reverse complement strand
GCGGGTGCGCTTGCGCTTCTCCTCTATGCACTGCAGGTCCCCTGCACCAGTCACACCAGTTACCTCCCAGTTACTCTCAGTGAGCCCTCCATTCACCTTCCAGTCACCTCCAGTCACCTCCCAGGCACCTCCAGTTACCTCCCAGTAACACCCAGTGAACCCCCAGTCACCTCCACCCACACCAGTTACCTCTCATGTCACCTCCCAGTTATCCCCAGCGACTTCCCAGTAACCTCCCAATAACCCCCCACCACACTAGTGACCCCAGGCGGACAAAAGGGGACCCAGGGGTGCCCCAAAAGGACCCAGCTGGACAAATGGGGACCCAAAAGTGCCCCAAGGGGCATCCCCAGGAACCCAGGGGTGCCCCAAAAGGACCCAGGGGGACAAATGGGGACCCAAAAGTGCCCCAAGGGGTGTCCCCAGGGACCCAGGAGTGCCCCAAAGGACCCAGCTGGACAAATGTGGACCCAAAGGTGTCCCCAGGGGCATCCCCAGGGACCCAGGGGCGCCCCAAAAGGACCCAGGGGGACAAATGGGGACCTGAAAGTGCCCCTAGGGGTGTCCCCAGCGACCCAGGGGGACAAAAGGGTACCCAGGTGCCCCCAGTGGCATCCCCAGGGGGACAAAAGGGACCCAGGGGTTCCCCAAAAGGACCCAGAAGGATAAATGGGGACC
>NW_009260466.1:0-446 GCF_000687185.1 Egretta garzetta | reverse complement strand
CCCCTGCTCCGGCAGTCCCGGGGGGAGCGTTCAGCTGCACGCGGATCCCTCCTGTCAAATGCCGGAGTGCTTTGTGGAATGATAGTAATTATTATAGCACTAAAACAAAGCACCAAAAGCTTATTGCTTTGGAGAGATCACTAACTATCTTTGTCTAATTACTTGGCTCCAATTAACATTTTACCACAGACTTCTTCTGCAAGCACTTTTCTCAGAAGGAAAAAAAAAAAAAATAATCCAGTGTCAACAGCAACGTGAAAATACAGTGGCCTTCAAAATAATCTTTGACACCACGCTGGAAAAAAAAAAAACATAAATAAAAATAAAGCCTGGTCCTCCCAGAGCCCTGGAGAGGGGGATGCTGGCACAGTGGGATGAGGGATGGGGCTGGTGGGAGCTGATGGAGCTGGAGGAGCCCAGATGCCCTCGGTGCTTGTGATGGGCGA
>NW_009260465.1:2132-2380 GCF_000687185.1 Egretta garzetta | reverse complement strand
CTGCCCTGGCGGAGGGAACGAGGGCTCGGGTTAGCTGCACAGCCAGGGGAAAACCGCTGTGGGGCTGGGTCTGACCCGCCTGGCCGGGCCTCGGGCAGGGTCCTCCGTGCCCCGGGGGAAGCCCGTTCCCCCCATCCTTGCAGGGTGCCCTGGGAAGCGCTGCCCCCTCAACTGCAGCAGACCGGTCCCCCCTGTGCCCGTGCCCAGGGCTGTGCCCCTGCCCGGCTCCATGCCCCTGCCTGGCACTG
>NW_009260465.1:0-310 GCF_000687185.1 Egretta garzetta | reverse complement strand
CGCTGCCTCCCTGTACCCCCGTGCCAGCTGGCCGCCCACCCCAGGGGCTGCCCCAGAGCCAGGCTGGGGCCAGGAATTCCTAAAGCAAACCCCCTCCCCCCCGCCTCGCTCCAGCCAAGCCCACCCCAAAACCCGGGGCTTGACCCTCTCCAGCCCCCAGCCCTCCCCAGGGCCACCTCCTCTCCTGGAGCTGCGGGTGGGAAGAGGCCACGTGCCAGGGCAGGGTCCCGCAGCACAGGGAGCGCAGGAGGAGCCTGGGGTTTCGGGCCCGCAGGGGTGCAGGGCTCCGCGGGGGGAGGCAGGGCTGGCA
>NW_009260464.1:2008-2956 GCF_000687185.1 Egretta garzetta | reverse complement strand
ACCCTGGGGACCCCCCACTGCCACCCTGGGGGACAGCCCTGCCACCCCAGGGACCCCGCTGCTACCCTGGGGACCCCCCACTGCCACCCTGGGGACAGCCTCCCACTCCAGGGACCCCGCTGCCACCCTTGAGGACTCCCCACTGCCACCCCGGGGACCCCCGACTGCCACCCTGAAGACACCCACTGTCACCTCAGGGACCCCTGCTGCCACCCTGGGGACACCCCCTGCTGCCACCCAAGTGCCCCATGTCCCCAAACCCAGTGCCCTGGAGCCCCCTCAGGGACCCCGTGTCCCCCCCCGGGGTCCCAGTGCCACCCCAGGGGACCCCGAGCCCCCCCTGGGGACACTGTGCCCACCCCAGGAGCTGGTGTCACCTCGGGGACCCTGTTCCCACCCTGGGGACCCTCTGCTGCCTTGGGGACCCCACACCACCCACCTAGGGTGACACTGCACCCCCAAAGGGACCCCGGTGCCACCCACAGGACCCTGCACCCACTTTGGGACCTGGCATCCACCTCCGGGCCCTGGTGTCACCCTGGGGACCCCGTACCCACCCTGGGGATCCTGTGTCACCTCTGGAGCCCTGTGCCCACCTTGGGGACCTTGTAGCCAACTTGGGGACCCTGTGCCACCTCAGTGGCCCCTGAGCCATGTTAGGGACCCTGTGCCCAATGTGGGGACCCTGTGTCCATCTTGGAGACCCCGTGCCCACCCCCGTGCCCACCATGGTGACCCCGTGCCACCCCAGTGACCCTGTGCCCACCCTGGTGACCCTGTGCCTGCCCTGATGACCCCATGCCACCCCCGGGACCCCGTGCCCACCATGGTGACCCTGTGCCACCCCGGTGACCCTGTGCCCACCCCAGTGACCCCGTGCCTGCCCTGATGACCCAATGCCACCCCGGGGATCCCGTGCCCACCATGGTGACCCTGTGCCCACCCCAG
>NW_009260464.1:0-628 GCF_000687185.1 Egretta garzetta | reverse complement strand
CCCCATAGGGACCCCCTGAGCGCCCCATGGGCACCCCCTCAGCACGCCATGGGCACCCCAGAGGGACCCCCTGAGCGCCCCATGGGCACCCCCCCCAGCACCCCATAGTGACCCTGCCACCCCAGAGGGACCCTGGCCGTAACCCCCAGGCGCCCCACATAGACTCCTGGCACCCCCTAGGCATCCCCTGAGCACCCCATATGCATCCCATATACACCCCATATAGACCCCCTGAGCACCCCATAGGCATCCCATAGGCACCCCCTGAGCACCCCAAAGGTACCTCCCCCCCAAAGAACCCCATATGCACCCCAAGCACCCCCTATGTACCCTGGGCACCCCCCAAGCACCCCGTGGGCACCGCATATCCACCCCAAGCACCCTATATGACACCTGGACACTTCCCTAAGCACCCTATAGGCACCCCAAGCACCCGACAGCCCCCCTGGGCAGCCCCCAGCACCTCAAACATCCCATATGTGCTCCCCAAGTACCCTATAGGTGCCCTGAGCACCCCACATACACCCTGGACACACCCCAAACACCCCATATGTACCTCAAGCACCCCCTAGGCACCCCCCTATACACCCCCAAGCATCCTATAGGTGCCCCATATACACCACACACA
>NW_009260463.1:5222-5869 GCF_000687185.1 Egretta garzetta | reverse complement strand
TTTTAGTAGCCCCTCAGATCATTTTAGTAGCCTCCTCTGACCCCGCTCCAACAGCTCCATGTCCTCCTTGTGCTGAGGGCTCCAGAGCTGGACGGGGCCAAAGCTGCTGAGGAGCGTGCGTGCGGCAGAGCCTGCATCCCGCTCATCCCAACGGGGCGATAACGGGGCCGGGGTTCTTTGGTGACCACCAGACCATGGGGGGTGACGTTTGCCCCAAACGCCAAACATGTCCAGGGCCAGCACCATCCATAAATCTCTCCTCCGCGTCCGTTCTGGAGCGGTTCCTCGTCCCCAGGGCTCATCCCCCATCCCCAGGGCCCCGATGCCTCCGGGTGCCGGCGTGCCTCGGTGAGGTGGAAACCCTCCGGCGAGAGCCCGCGGGATGCGCGGGGACCCTCCTGGCTGTGCGCATGTCTGGGTTTCAGCGCCGGGAGATAACCTAATCCCATTTAGGCTTGGAGAGAGCTGGCGGATTCCTCCCCCGGGAGCCAGCGCGCGGCGGGGGGTGGTCTGTAATGAATTCCTATCATTCCAGCACAAAGGTAGCTTACAGGAGTGCTCGCTGCAGAAAATATTACGGTCGCTGCCCTATCATCCCTCGGAGACATCCGTCGTAGATCAGTGATTCCTGCCTGCTACAGGCAGGC
>NW_009260463.1:0-769 GCF_000687185.1 Egretta garzetta | reverse complement strand
CTGCCGGCCGGGATCCCCCCGCGCTCGGACCCCGCGTCTGCGCGAGGGTTTGTGCTCAGGCTGG
Source organism: Egretta garzetta (assembly GCF_000687185.1). Taxonomy (NCBI): domain Eukaryota; kingdom Metazoa; phylum Chordata; class Aves; order Pelecaniformes; family Ardeidae; genus Egretta; species Egretta garzetta. The sequence goes on along the minus strand of NW_009260463.1, from coordinate 705 downwards.
GAAAGCTCCGAGGGACCCGCCTGGGCCCCTTTTTTTCCTGTTGCAGCTAAATTATAACCAGCCTTTGTAGGAGGTGGCGGGCTTGCCTCCGCGCCGGCTCGTCCCGGGCGTTTCTGCTGCAACTCTTTGCCTTTTAAGTGGGAAGTTTTTTCTTTTGGTAGCAAACATTTCCCGTCATTTCTAGGCTGATACAATTAATGTTAAAGAAGATGGGTGTAAATTATACCTCCCCCCAAGCAGCCAGGGGCTGGAAATCTGAGGATTTGCAGTAATTAAGGCAAATAGTTGTTTTTGTTTGGCGAGCAAAGCACGTCGGTGCTGTTAGGAAGAAGGCAAGAAAAAACATGGAAAATGTTGTTTTCCTTCCAATTATCAAAAGGGGGGAAGAAAAAGTCGTTCCATGCAAAGCTGGCGCTGGGCTCCACGCCGGGCAGAGGCGTGCGGGAACTAAACCAGGACCGGGCTGGGAAGCAAACGCCCGCCAGGGAGCTGGCTGGCAAGGATTAAGTGGGCTGGCTCCTCGTGCTCGCCCCTCACCGGCCATTTTCCAGGGAATTTGATCTGTGACTTCCCGCAGCTCCAGTGGAGCATGAGCCGCTGGGCTGGGCTGAGTTGGACTGGTCTGGGCTGAGCTGAGCTGAGCTGGACTGGGCTGAGCTGAGCTGAGCTGGACTGGGCTGGGCTGGGCTGGGCTGGGCTGGGCTG
>NW_009260462.1:0-438 GCF_000687185.1 Egretta garzetta | reverse complement strand
CTCGGCTTCTGCATTTCTTGCATACCACAATCAACAGTGATATATATTGGTAATATTCCCTCTACTAGTTGCATTTACAAGGGTGGGAGACATTGCCCTAATTTATGTCCTCTAAAAGTTGGATGTCTATTCAAAGTTAATCTAGGCTCCTATTTTGAAGCCTAGAATGTTACCATAAAAGTCGGTGAAGAACACCCTCTGAGACTTGTTTGAAGCATGCAGCCGAAATCATACAACAGATATAGAATGAAGATATGCATATTCATCATATTCCCTGGAAAAGGTTGCCCTATGACAATGAGTTCCCACAATTTATTTACATGTTCCCTTCCCAATCATGCATGCTCAGTGATTTGGTCGGTGGTCTTTGGGTCCTCGCTGGTTGTTGTGGAGGGGTCTCTCTGATTGTTTTCCATGACCTCTGGGCCTTTCTTCCAT
>NW_009260461.1:2006-2242 GCF_000687185.1 Egretta garzetta | reverse complement strand
CAAACTGGGGGCTGGGGGGGCCCCCACTCCCCCTGCAGAGCCAGTGGGGGGGAGCCGGGGGAGCAGCCCCCAGCCCTCGTCACTGCTGGGCCAGCTTGGCCGCCTCCGCCTTGATGAGGGCAATCAGGTCCTGGTTGATGAGAAAGACGAAGCGGAGGCTGGCGATCTGGGGAGGGGGCAGAGGGTGAGTGGGGTGGGGCCCCCAGGGTCCCCCAGGACCCCTCGCTGCCCCCAGG
>NW_009260461.1:0-288 GCF_000687185.1 Egretta garzetta | reverse complement strand
GCCGGGAGTCGGGACCGGACTGGGCGCAATGGGGGTGGACACGGACTTGGAGACCTGGGTGGGCAGAGATGGGGGTTCAGGGTCTCCGAGCTCCCCAAACCCCCAGCCAGCCCCTGGCTGCCCCCGCCGGCCCCTCACCTTCTTCTTCTCGCTGGAGGAGGGCTCGCTGCCCGAGCAGCGCCCGGGCTCGACCCCGCCAGCACCCTTGGCCCGGCTGGAGGATTTGGCGAGGCTGCTCTCTACCAACTCATCGTCAAACTTCTTCCGCTTGATGAACCTGGAAGAAAT
>NW_009260460.1:2156-2432 GCF_000687185.1 Egretta garzetta | reverse complement strand
AGCCAGGCCTGTCCTGCCCGGGGCGGGGGGCTCACCTGCAGGAAGGGGTGCTGGAAGCCGTGCTCCTCCGTCCCACCGCAGCCGGCCGCACTGAAGTTATCGGCCCACCTAGGAGGCAGAGGAGAGGGAGGTGGTTAGAGGAGGAGAAGGCCATGGGGAGCCCCAAAACCCCCCCCGAGCCAGCCCAGGGCTGTCCTCCGGGCCACCAGCTCCCCAAGGTGACAGCTCCGGGGAACACAGGCATCGGTGGGGACGGAGACACCGCCGCGGCTGGCC
>NW_009260460.1:0-247 GCF_000687185.1 Egretta garzetta | reverse complement strand
ACAAGCGGGAACGCCCCGCCTCTCTGCGCATAACCACGCCCACAAGCGGGAATGCCCCGCCCCTCTGCACCTAACCACGCCCACAAGCGGAAAGGCCCGCCCCACCGCTCATAACCACGCCCACATATATGCATAAACCCACCCACAGCTGCTGACCACGCGCACAAAGAGGCATTAACTCACCCGTGAACGGCTGACCACGCCCACATATATGCATAAACCCGCCCGCAAACGGCTGACCACGCCC
>NW_009260459.1:2160-2531 GCF_000687185.1 Egretta garzetta | reverse complement strand
GGGGGGCTCGTGAGTCTGGGTCCATGGGGGACACGGGCACCTGTGGGGCACCACGGTGAGAACGTGGGTGGCAGATGTGGTCCCAGAGAGGACACGTGGTCCCATAGGGCCCTCAGTAGCCCACAGGGTGAGACGGGAACCTTGGGGGGATGTGGGAGCCCACGGGGTGACAAGCAAGCCCACAGGGGACGTGAGCTCGCAGGGGACATGTGAGCCCATGTGGTGACACGTGAGGCCACAGGGGACATGCGGTCCCGTGGGAGCCACATGAACCCATAGGTGCCATGTGAGCCCACAGGGGACATCGGAGCCCACAGGGGACACCCAGTCCCACAGGGGACATGTGAGCCCGGGTGGCACGTGCGAGGACG